>NW_024581095.1:2704887-2846746 GCF_017639235.1 Corvus kubaryi | reverse complement strand
CTCCTTTTCTCTTTTCTTTTCTCTTCTTTTCTTTTTTCTTTTCTTCTCTTTTCTTTTCTTCTCTTTTCTTTTCTTCTCTTTCTTTTCTCTTTCTTTTCCTTTCTTTTCCTTTCTTTCTTTACTCTTTTCTCTTTCTTTTCTCTTTCCTTTCCTTTCCTTTCCTTTCCTTTCCTTTCCTTTCCTTTCCTTTCCTTTCCTTTCCCTTCCTTTCCTTTCCTTTCCTTTCCTTTCCTTTCCTTTCCTTTCCTTTCCTTTCCTTTCCTTTCCTTTCCTTTCCTTTCCTTTCCTTTCCTTTCCTTTCCTTTCCTTTTTTCTTTTCTTTTTTCTTTTCTTTCTCTTTGCCTCTTTTACTACTAAATAAAGCATATCAATTTTTTGGCACCAACATCTAACCTTGTTTGGTTTTAATCCTGGTGTTTGGGTATACTTCGAACCTTTCTGGTTGAGATCCATTTTATTTGTAGAAGCTTAGTTTCTCTTGCACTTCTGTGTTTAAACTGGTTTGTAACAAATGTCTTTTCCACTTTTCACTTTGTCAGTTGTTTTCCTGCTAAGTTTAAGGAATACCTTAGCACTGTTTCTGCTGGTAATTTTGTATTGTGGCTAGAAATCATAATATATTAAAAAGAAAGGACTTTTTCACGACACACAACACATTTGGAGATTAAGTGCATTACACTGGAGTGACATTATGTTACTTTCTCATCACATGCAATCACAGTATGCAATGTTATCTATAAAGGAATCAAGCTCTGTGTAGCGGGTTCGGTTTGAAACCGGGCGGAAACACCAATTTAGTGTAGTGGTTTGGTCCAAAATACTCATTACTGTTTATCTGCTGTGAGATAAGAATTAGGAGAAACACAAAGCAGGCACCAAACTTGAAAGAATATAAAGAAGTTTATTAACAGACCTAAAAAAAGAAAAAAATCATACCACACCTTCAGAACTCTTCTCCTCCCCCCACCTTCCCCCCTTCTCCCATTGAAAATGTAAAAAGACAACCCTTGAGATGTTCAGTCAGTTTACCACTTCTGTAATAGCCTTCTTCAGTTCATTTAGGAAGAGGAGTCTCTCTTGCTCATGCTATGGAGAAACTATCACAACGAGACAGCCGCCCGGGTTGGTTCTCTGCTTGCATCATGTGAAAGTCCCTTCCCCCAACTTGCAGCTTTTTCCACAACTGCTTTTGAGGGTCCAATCTTGAGCTACTGGGGTGCAATTTTAAGGTTGGGCTGTTCAGAAACAAAAGTTCTCTTCACCCATCTCTGGGAGCATTTCATTTCTAAGAATAGAGGCCCTCCTCCTTCCCTGGGAGCAAAGGGTCCTCCTCATCTTCGTCTTTAGGACTATCTCTGGGAGCATTTCTAGGAACTGAGGTTTTCTCCTTTTCCATTTGGAGCAAGAGTCCTCATCGCTTCCATCTCTCCCTGTTCAAACTTCTCATGAAATTACAGCTGCTTCAACATCTGCTTATCTCAGCACAGGTGCTTTTGCTCACAACTACAAGTTGAACGCTCCACCCCCCATGCCTTCATGAAATCACAACGGGTACTCTGATATATCATAGCTTTACAACAGAATTTCAGCTTTAAGCATCTCCTCTTTCTTCTCCCTCAGGTTTTCAGCTCTTCACAGCACTAAAAGGGTTAATCTCACCTCGGCCTTCCAGCTGGAATGTCGCTTATTGCTGTCGGTCACATGATCCTTCGCCGGACAGCAGTGCAGCTTCAGCTGAATCTTGGCCACACTGGAGAGGGTGAACCGGGTCACTCCAGCTGCCCACAGCAGGGCTGTGGAGGGGGGGTGGTTCCGTGGGTGGAACAGGGCCCATTGACCCCAGGATGGCCGTGGCCCGGCCTGGCCTGGCCCGAGCAAGGCCTGGGCCGGGCCCACCAGCCCCCCCCACAGGGCCCGCAGCCACCTGTCCCAGCGCCGGAAACGAGAGAGGGCTCTGCCCAGGGTGTGTCTATTCTTAAGTGTGGATCACAGAGGTGGTCACAATTTTAAGTGGCTTAGAGAATTGTCCATATTCAAACTGTCCAGCTGATAGGTTCTGTCAGGTCACAGAGGAAGCTGTAAGCACCCCTTTGCAAGAACATCACTTCTGAGACTGTGCTTTGCTAACCCATGACACTCTGTCTAAAAATTAGATGGTGGTTCTGCTTCCTTATTCCAGTGGGAAGTTCATTCTTCAACTACACCACTCTGATGAATAGAAACTTTTATCTAATACCCAGACTAATTTTATTAAAACTCATGTCATATCCATTTGTTCCTTTACCAACATTGTCTTTTATTTTATATAGTCTTAAAAGAACTATTAAGAGAGAGTAATGACCCTGCAGTGTCTGATTCTCTCTTTCCTCTTCCTGAATCAATAAATTGTGTAGCCAGTTTCATATTTGCCAGTAATTCCTCCACCCCTAGCTTCCACATAAGCAATTTATTGCAGTTTTTTACTGTTGAATCTGTGAATTCATCTGCTGAATCATAAAGAATTATGATACAGAGCTATGTCTAGCCCTTTGGATTCACTAGGGTCTTGTAGCTTGGCTTGACTTTGTGGAGATACTTATTATTTCTCAATAGGAGCATTTTGCTGTTGCCTTTGTCTTAGTTTTCTTCATGACTCTCTTCATTGAAAATGAAACAAAATATACCTTTAGTTTAATTAGGGAACTTTGGATATCCTTATTTAAGAAAAGCTTTTTAAATTTTTTCACTTGTTCTTCATTCTTCTAGTAATTGAAGAAGATCAACTAAAATATTTCCACAGCTAAGGTTAGTTGTACATTAAGTAATTCTCTCTTTGACCCAAAACTTGATTTTGTGTTTCTGTCCTTCAGGACTAGTCCTTTTGCTTCTCCTATGTAAGGAGACATTGTTTGTTCTTAACATTTTCTCCAAGATGATCATTTTGATAGCTGAATCAATCCATATACATTTTTCCTTCTGTTTGTACTACATTTTCCAGCCAGAGTTTTGAGCTCCCCTATATTCCAGTTCAGCTAAGACATACATTAGTTTGAATACCTAAATTAATTAAATTAAAATTAATTTTAATTAAATTCTTAATTTCTGAAAACAAACACTTTTGAAATAAACACCCCTTAAATTACAGCTCATTTTGTTTGCTAGTTCATTTGTTTGTTTGCAGTTGATGTAGCTGTTCAATTTAAATTAAATCTATTCTGGGCCTTATTGGACTAAAAGCTCTGTACTACCAGATTCGTGAGTATCTGAATAAGAAAACATAATAATAATAATAATTTGTGTAAGAAACTGGTAGCTACCCGTTAATGTTTAATTTCAGGTAAAAAAAGAGGATGCTCAACAAATAAATACGTCAGTTTCTATAACCAAGATTACGTGATGTTTACTTTAACAAATCACATTTTCTTTGTAAGAAATATGCTCTCTCTCATACTAAAAGAATTTTAATTGTTCTTGAATGTGTTACATAGATTTCTTCTTAATTCCACATCTGATGCCAAAATGTGTAGCTGACTTCCAGCTCTAGTCAGTAGATTGATTATCACATTCTGTCCTGAAATCTTCTCACCTAAATAAATTTTACTGGTTTTAAATTTATCCGTGTTGTTTCTTTAAAGTCTAATACATGTAACCATATACCAACAAAGTGTTAATACCAGTGATGTGTTAATACATTGTTGTGTTACCTAAACAGTTGCTCTGACTATTGTGCGAAGTTTTATGTCTGCTCTGAACTTAGATGTGTACTATTGTTTAAACATATTTTTAGATTAACAGCAATGCTGTAATGTTCTAAGTTTCATATTACTCAGTATGAACTATGATTTTGATCTGGTTTGTCTTTTGATATTGCTGGATTTCATGGGAAATACAATTTTTATAAAAGTAACGTAATTTTTTACTTTTTTCCCAGTATAAATATGGATTGGTTCCAGAGGAGAAAACATCCTGTGGCTGGCATGGATATATCCTGCCTCTAAATTGTACTTTTTACTTCTTCTTTTTGATTAATTTCTATATTGACTATTGTTTTTACTCACATAAGATGAAACTGATATGTGAAGAAAGAAAAATACAGATGTTACTCAAATAGATTAATTTTTAAATCAACATTTCTGTGTGTACACATGTAAATTGCAAAATAGATTGTTCTCAAATTGTGAGAAGGTATTGTGAAGTCCTTAAAATACATCTATAAGTTTTTAAAATTTAGTTTCTTACTCTGGTTGACTTTTTTTTGTCAGCCTCTGAAGTTTTTGTTGTACAATATTCTCATGTTTGGAAGAGGTAAGTACCTGGTGCAGAAAAATAGATATGATTGAAATTACTAAAATCAGCGTGAATGCAGAGACATTTAAAATTAAGAACAAATGAAAGCGTCTTACAGACCAGGCTATGCAATCTGTAGAAATACTATATGATTTCTATCTTAAGAAAATGATCTCTTATGTTTTTCAGTCCAGAGACATTGAAAATAAAAACTGAACATGCATACATGTATATGTGAATATCATCCAGGGTTCAAAATGTTTATTTTTCTAAACTGAGGGGTTTCTATATTCCATTATATGCTAGATAACCCTACATAAGACTTATGTTTTATATTTCTGAAAGTCACTGGAACAAAAAATCCACTATGTGTCAGTAATTCTCTTGTCAGAGTGTGGTATGAAATATATTGGTCTTCAGAATTGTGTTTTGGTCCATATGTTTTGTATATCAAGGGATAGAAGGAAATGCATAGGTTTCAATAACTTTGAAAACCAATATTCAACTGTATGAGCCAACTGTCAGGCTGATAGGCATTGAATAAGCATGTTTACTTGTAGTTATACTCAAGAAAAGATATCGTTTCAAAGGAAATGAAGATGCATGAGTCATGAAGAGGATTATTACTGTTCAAATACTGTTGTAGGAATGGTTCATCAAGCTGGCAAGTTATTTTCTGCTTTCAAGATCTAAGAAAGAATGTGATTTTCTATTATAAACTGCAAAAACTACATCATACTTAAAGAAGTTTCATAGCCAAGTAATCAATCAAGACATTTAGACTATTCTTGCTATTTTGAAGTAAGAATATATACAGGTTATTTTCTTGCATGACAAAAAAAAAAAAACCAAAGGCATTGTTTGCTTTATAATAGTGCCCAAGGGTAGAATTAACAATTTCAAAATTACTATGCTGTATTCATTCTATTGTCATATAGATGGCACTGGTTTTATTATACAACCCAGTAAATATCAGAAACTGTGCTGGCACTGAGTGCTACTCTAATGCTGCACATACAGCCAAGGGTTACCATGGCTGGGGTTGTTTTTTTGTTTCCCAGGCTGATTGCATATTATGCATTGTAAGACCATAAAAAAAAATTTAAAAAAGGAAATAAAACGTTCATAAAAGATATTTCAGCTCATAATTGTAGCAACAGCTATATTACATTTCATTTGTGACTGTGTTCTTCTGCCTCCTAAGATCTGTTTTAAAAGGGCAAATAGAACCAAAGCTTTTGTAGAAATCATGCAGAAGGGCTTCTTCTCTGTGTTTGGAAGACAAAAAAACTAATAAATGAATTTTTTTACTTTTTTATTTACCTTTAATTACCAGTCTCTGGAAGAATTTGAGCACTATTTTTAAAAAAGCATTCTAAATTCTATAGTTGAAGTACATTTGTGTAAAAGTGTTCTAAAGGCATGTGGTTGGAATGGTGTAGTGGTGAACATGGTGGTGCTGGGTTAGCAGTTGGACACTATGGTCTTAGAGTATTTTCCAACATTAATAATTCTATAGTTTTATATTAATATATAATGAATTTAGTATAATTATTCATCATGTTCTTTTTATTCTTACAATGAAAAAATACATGGTTTTATTTCTCCCAAGCAGGCTATTAAGTGATAGTAGTAAGTCTGTGGAATAATGTAATTTATTAATTCTTTTTTTTTCAGTATTAATTAATTGAATTTCATTTGCTTATTTCAGATCACAGAAGTGAGATACTGAAGTGAAATTCTGTGGTTCTGTGATAATATGAAATTATGTTTCCTTCAAGATTGTCTACCACACTGCTATGTATCTGAAAAAGTAGATGAATCTCCTTTATTATTTAGTTGTACAGTAGTCGTACTGTAGATCCCTACCCTTGACTGAAATAAGTTCTTTGCCTTATTGTATAACTTCATTTGTGACAATTTTTATCTAGTAAAAAAATCACATGAATCCATGAGTACATTAAGATCCTTTTCCTGTTGCATCCTTCAGTCTTGTTAAAAATCAAAATCAATCACACAAACAAATAAAACAAAAAAAAAAACCCCAAAACAACCAAAAAAGCAAAAGATTGCACAACACAAGAAAAAAATAATTAAAAAAAAAAAAAGCCCTTATCTACATGCCTATAAATTCACTTGGCTTGTTCTTGTCTTTAAAGGCTCTTAAAAATTTGCTATCTTGCCTAATCTAGCTCATTATTTACTCGTAATTTACAAACACAATTGTACAGGTCAGGTTCAATCCTCATCACCTCCTCTCTGACCCCTTCTTACTTTCTGATGGTTATTTTGTTCTTGAATTTGGGCTGCAGATTCATGTGACCCAGAATTACTCCAATCTTGGCTTCTGAAAGATACTTAAAATACACCATAGAAGTGTCATTTTCAATATATTTAAATACTTCATATGATCATCTGATTTTTACTTTTTACTCCATCACAGGCCTACTTGGAGCTCATTCATTCTGTTCCTTCATAAAAGATCTGGTTTCCAGCATTATCCTTCTGTTTCTTTCCTTTCAAATCTTCCTTTGTATGGTGTTCTAATGAGAACACTGGCTCAGATTCAAACATAGAAAGCACAAGAAAGGTTGACAAGTTTTAATTGTATATCTGCCTTTGCTAAAACTCACACAGTTTGCTGCAGCTTTATAAGATCCAGCATTGTGAAGAACAGAGCAATGGCCAAGAGGAATTGGTTCCCACCAGCCATGGAATGCATTACTGCGACTTTATTTGCTATTTTAACAGAGAAAAGATATTGATTGAAAAAGTTGCTGATATAGTTCTGGCTTCTGTGATCATCAGCTTTTAAACAATATACATGCCTGATCATTCCTGTTGAATTCTAAAGTACTAAGACAAATCAAAATTTATTTTGCCTAATAAAGTGTTGCCAGATAGTAAATGCCATCTAACAATTTAATTTTCCATTGTTGTTAATTAACTGTTAGGATATCAGGTGTCTATATGCATGCAATTATTATTTCTAAACAACTTTTGTTTTCCACTGTCACCACAGTTGGTATTGTGGTCTGTGAACATATTTTCACCTTAATTATCAAATATTATTCTTTCCTTCCAATACATTTAGAAAATCTATTGTTTGTCGCATTATACTAATGATAATTCCATATGCACTGTTTAAAGGAATAAAAGATTATGGAAGCATTTAAATTCTTCAGATTTTTAGGCTTCTTTCTGACTGAAGAAAAGTAGACAATTTTGCTTGTATGCATTCAACCTAGTTAGCAATCTCAGTAAATGTAAACAAGGGTAAAAGTCAGAGATATGTAAAGAATTCATCTTTCTCATTTCTTCAGACTATGATCAGAAGCCTTTTGTCTTGGTCAAACAAAGAAACAAAGATTTGCTTCATAGTGATTTAAATACATCATAGGGACATGAGCATGTCTTTGGTTAGAAGTCCTAGAAACAAGAATGCCATTAATAAAGGAAGCAAGAATTTAATACTGGTTTATTTGATTAATTCACATTGTGTTTAAAGCCTTTCCTAAGAGGTTGTTTTCTTTTAATAGCATATTTTTCTTTGTAACCAATGCTAAAAAGTGTTTCAAAACTGGTGTGTTGCTTTTACATTAAGACAGAAAAAAAATTCATAGAAATAGGAACCATTTCCAGACTCAGGGTTAAGACATTCATCTTACATATATATAAGGTCTCCCATCTCCATGGATACCAAAATCTCCTGCTAAGACCAGAATTTCTCTGTTGAGAGCAACAGTCGAATAGCTGATATCTTAGCCTTCACTGTATAGCTTCTTCCACTGAAGTATGTACATTGCCAATAATGAGGCTGCTTACACAATAAATTGTTTCTTGTATGTAAAAATAGGGTTTTAAAATATTGCTGAATCTAACCAAACATATTACACATGAGAGATTGTAGAGGACCTTAGGCAAGAGTGTTAATATTGAAACTGGAATCTGTCAAGAATACTAAATTCTAGCTCTGATTTTATAATAAATTCCAGAACATCTTAATGCTTAAATGTGTCCTCCAAGACTGTACATTTTTTATAGGCACTTATTTACACATGAATGAGTTTCTTTTCAAAGATAGTAACTGTGTAAAAACTATCCAAGTCATGTAAAAAGAAAAATTCGTATATGTACTTGAAATATTTTCGTATGTGAAAATGCAAACAAATACATGGTTAAGAAGTATGTGGAACATTTTTTCTGATTTTGCTTTTACCCTGATTCTATGAAGTTCTTTCATAGAGAAAGATTTCTAGAATAAAAAAAAATCTTTTAATTATCCACCTACCACCAATAATATAGTACATATAAAATAGAATTCACTTTCTTAATGAAAATTGCCAATATTTTCCTGGACTAGAAATTTTTTAAGAGCATTTATCAAGTTTATTGTATGGACTTCTGATTAAAAAACTGAGTTTATAGTGGAAATGTCATGAAAAGTAATGAAAAATCATACTTATTCTCAATGAATTTAACTACAAACTCATTCCTTCAAATTCTTCCCTTAACTTATGTAGCAAATGCTTTCTAATAATTTTCTTGCAGCAAGAGGGATTTTAAGAGAACAAATTAATAAGCATATGTAGTATTTCAACATACTGAGACACATTTATGATTTTAATTCCTTTTACTAAGCAGAAGCCATCAAAGAGAAAAAAAGAAAAAAAATTTAAATTGGAAAAAATACTTTAATTTATGTTACTGTATCAAGATGATAAATTACGTGCTTTTACTAGAAACATAATATGAAATACTCAGTACAAGCAAACTATGCTGCTCAAGAATGGAAGAGATTCATATTGAGAAGTGCCACTGGATAATTTGTCCCATGTTAGATTATTTTATCTAGTTTTGAATAATTGTATCTAAAAAAACTGCATGCAAACCATCCAACTGCTGACTTCTACATAAGCTTAAGTATGGTGTTAATTCCACAAACTACTGTGCATCAGTACTACCAGTTCTGCTGGCCCAAAAACTATTTAATTCAGATTGCAGTGCAGGAAAAACCCCAATATGGTTTGCTAATTCTGTCTGCTTGAATTAATCTGTCTTCCTGTGGGAAGCCTATTGTCACCAAAAAATGAAGCAGTGCAAGTGGACATATGTTATTTTGGCATATCTCTAGAATACCAGGAGACTGAGCATTTAGGAAGCAGTTTTCTTTCAGCTCGTCCAGTGGGTGAATGATTATACATTTTACAGTTAGTTGCTACAAAGATTATACAGATGTAACAGGAAGACACAGTTTTAAAGACACAGACTGAAGTTAGAAGTGTAGTTTCCAGAAACTTTTATTGATTGTGTATTTACATTCTTTAATTAAAGGATGCTGGAAATACAAGTCAGGTTTCTAGCTACTGTGATGTCATTTTGCCATACAAGTACTTTGTTCTTCATAGACTTCCCTGAAAATAAATGAAAGTATGAAAGTAAATAACAGGATTCCAAGGAAAAATGAAGGAGAGAAAGCACACAAACAAGCAAAACCTGAACATAATCACATTTGTAAAGCATAAAGGAACAGTAAAAAGCACAGGTGGGTTTTTTTTTCTTCAGTTAACCTTTTAAATTGTTTTAAATGAGTAGTACCAAATTCCTGCTGTCTTTGCTTAGCTACTACAAGGGACAATTTAGTACACAAACAAGCATTTTCGTATGTGATTTCTGTAATAAAAATAGTATAGGAGAAAGGTTCATGAAGGATGTCTGGGCTTCAGGCGGCTCTCTTGAAAGCTGTTTCTTGCATAGGCGAAGTTACAGCATTTCAGGGAGTGGGTATCCAGAGCCAGCCCTACAGCTGCCAGCTCCAGCTGTAGGCATACCTGAAGCCACTTTCTGTTCAAGATACAAAGCATTTTATACTTTTCTTTGCTGAGTATCTTAACACATAACAACCAATAAGCACCACACACAATACCTTTACATTTGCCTATAGCCTATCATAACTACTGCCATTACCATATTATAGTCATTATTATCTAATCACAAAAGTAAGTATGTTACAATTTAAGCTTACAGTGGAAAATTCTCAGACCTCTCTTCTTCTTGCTACATTGACATTTCTTGTTTACCTGCGATATCTATTTGGTAAAAACATGTTTTCTATTTACTTATGCTCTTCTTGAGACTTATTTACTTGGTGAAAAACATGTCTTTGTTTGTAGTCACATACCTTTGCCCTACTCCTAAAAATCTCCTTCGAACTCATCTCCAACCTTTGCCTTCTCAGTTATTCAGTGATCACTGGTTCAGCAAAACATCTTTTACTCTATATCAAAACTTGCTTGCATTTCTATCTCATCCTCAGTTTCTACATTCAGAGATCTTTCTGTCAAGCCTACATATCTGTGAAACTTTACCAAACTTTCATCCTCTCCAACAAAATAGGACATTCATTAATTTAAAATAGGATAGTAATAAGTGAGAAATTCTGTACCCTACAGTATATTTTGCAGGATATAGAATAGGCATTATAGAATAAGGCATAGCTCCCTTATTTTAGGTTTCTCAAAGCCATTGGCTGACTACATATTCTTCTGAATACAGGTCTAGGAATGAATTATTGCTTGGATGGAAACTGTGATCTGCTTTTATAAATCTCGTCAGAATATATTCCCACATCCATTTAAAAGGCCTGGGTCAATATTGTATTGCTTACTTATCTGTTAGTCATGTAGTTTAATCAAATTTTTGCCTATTTCTTGGCCTTTCTTATAAGCTTGACCTTTATTTGACCTTTATTCTCAGGACTGTAAGAAAAAGTTGAGTGTAAATAGGGCTGAGAAACACTAACTTGAAAAAAAAGTAATAAAACTATAACATTGACACCACATAGTGACATTGTAGATACCAGAGTATTCAGAAAACTTCAAGAATGTTTAAAACATATAAATACTTTACCACAAATTTAAAAATATACTTTGTGCTTAATAAACCATGTAGTCCGGCTTTCTGCCAAAAATTTTAAATCTTAAAATAATTTATAAAATGTCAATTTAAACATCATACAATGAGTTTAAAAAACAAAACCAAAACAAACCCAAAGTTACATTGTTGTAAAACATAAATGAAAAAAATATCCCACTTTAACCCATGTAAATTTTATTCACAGCTCAATATTGACATTTGCAATATGTCAGGTTTCCTGTTTCATAAAATATATTTTGTAATGGATGTAGTTCTTCTGGCTTTTTCTATAATCTATAGTGAAATTAAACTTTTGGCTTTGGTAGGAAAAGGTAACATAGCAAAAATGTCTGCCCAGATTTAAAAGACTAGGCAAATTCCCAATATCTCAAACAACTCAGTGATATAAATATGAAGGATTTTGTACAGTATTATAAATTTATTCTTTTCTTCTCTGTTTAAATCCATTTCAATCAGCGCTTTAACACAAGTTACTGAACTGGAGAAGAATTCCTGAGGCCGTCATGTCCTGTTGCCTTCAAAGCAATTAAAGAATACATCCTTTTCCAGAAAAAAAATAAACCTTTTGTGGATCAGATAAACAGAAACGTTCTTCAATACTTTTGGAGATCTGATTGTGTCAGACCTCTGATATTTTTCATACCATTATCTCCAACTCTCACTCTACGGATGATATCTGGGGTAGTCATATCAATGCTTAAATCACTCTGCATTTCCTTTTCTACCATTGTCATTAATTTAAAAACCTGGCATTAGTACTATTGTATATAATTAGATACGTTCCTCTGGTATATCCAAGTTGTATTTTATTCTCTTTCCCCCTTCATCTCATGTTTTATTCTTCTTCCATGGCTTTGCTTATTTATTCCTTCAAAATATCATTCTTAAATATTTGAAGTTTCCAGTGTTCTCCAGTTCTTAAATCACAGAATCATTTAGGTTGAAAAAAGCCTTCAGTATCTTTGAGCCCAACCAAAATATGTCCCTAAGTACCATACTTACATGTCTTTTAAATACCTCCAGAGATGGTACCTCCATCACTTCCCTTGGCAGCCAGTTCCTATGCTTGACAACCCTTCCTTAAATTTACTGCATTATTCAATTATAAAATACAATACATTATTGGGATTTATTCTGAAGGCTTTATTCAAATTCTGCGCCTCTGAATCTGAGGGCAGTATATAAAAAGGTGGTATGTTTTTGCAGACTTTCACTGACATGTATCCCATCTCTCTAACTCCTTAACTCAGGAAATCGACATCTCATCAGTGTTGTCATTCAGACCACACATTGTCAAGTGCTTGTTCATGTATATCTTGCCATAATGCCAGAAAGATCTCATTATCTGATTTCCCTGTGTGTGTTAGGAGTTTCTTGAACTGGTTGTCTATGCTGTTTTTGAATAGAACATATTAACATAATTATTTCTATAATTTGAAAGCTGCGAGGGAATTTTGACTGAGCAAGTACGAGAAAGAATGGCAGGACTGTATTTTCGCAGGATACAACAAATAGCATAAAGCATACATGACAGAAACTTCTCACCTCCTTCAAAGCAGCAACTGCTCAAATTAGTTGTGTGCTCTGACCAAGATGAGTTTACTTTAATAGAATGTCAATTATTGATTTGTTTTCTGTCATATGAATATTCCCTCAAACTGTAAATACTGGGTAATTTTAGAAGATTTTTTTCTAAGAATCCGTGGAACAATACTTGCATGTGGTGGTAATAAATATTTAAATGCAAGGCAGTGTCCCCACTTTCTCATCCTCACTCTGATGCCTTAGGTTTTAACTTTTATATTTGGTGTGTGACTCTGAAGTTTCTTGTAGCCTGTTAATTTCTGCTCTTTCATGCTAGGTAGACATAACAAAGCCTCTCCGGGCCTGCTCTCCAAGGACACCTAGACTGTCCTAGGTCAAAAAGTATAAACCAAAGAGCCTCTAAAGGGAGGGGTAAACTGAGGGGAATTACATCATTAACTGAAGCTTTAATTGCAGAATTAACCCTGATATGCAAACAAACAAAACCTATAAAAATGTAAAGAACTCGTGACCTGTCGTCCGTCTTGGGGTCCATCTTGGCAATAGCCCCTGGCTCCCCAGGGTGTACCTTTGAAGACCTTTCAAATAAATACCTACTTTTATTCCCTTACTCCTGTCTAGTCTCTGTGTCTAGGAGGCCTCTTAAGGCATCAACTCCAATTTAGAGACACAGAGGAGAGAGGAAGGGGAATGCAAGGGAAATGCAGGGGAAAATTTTACTGGACAATTCCCAGTATGATGCAAGACTTCTTGGGAAGCATGATGATAGGTGGTACACATTGACGCAGTTGCCTGGCTACCATGGGAAATTGAAGTAGTAGGGTTCAGAGACCAGACTAAACACCAATGACTCTTTGTCCCTTTACTGTTTCTGTGTACAGACTTCTAACATGCCATATGAATCTTACTAAAAGAGGTTTGTCTGAAGTTCAGTGGTGGTTCTCTGTTTGGAAACCTTCTGATTTCTTATCTATTTTATATGTAGATCACAACAACAACAACAACAAACCCGCCTCCACCAAAAAACACTTTGAAAAAGCTTCTTGATCTAATTTTACAACTTCCAGGCTGGGAAGTTAGTATAGTAGCATTCCTGGATTCCTCTTGTGAAAAGGCCGCCAGGATATGCACCAACTGTACGCTTCTGCTGGAAGTGGGTTTACATCTATGTTCAGAGGGAAGAAAGTAAGTTCAAGTCTTGCATTTTCCTTTTTTTCTTATTTTCTTTTTCTTCTTCTGATTTTATTTTTCAAAATGCAGACAATCTAAAATGTTTGTATCTTTACTTTGGAAATAAAAACACTCATTAAAAAAATCCAAAAATTGCTTGCTCAGGCAGCTTTATGCCCTTTATTTCTGATTATATTGAAATTTTTTTTAAAAATGGAAGTTCCTCTGCCCAAAAAGACACAAGGACAACAACCAGAAATCAGTCTTAAAGGATTTATCTTCTGTTCATACAAAGATGACATGAACTACAGCTGTGGCTGCAGAATCCCTCAAGCACACTATCCTCGATCAAATGGGCAGGAACTTGAAGGCCATTGCTGGCTCCCTTCTCTATTTCGAGTGTGTATTCAGACTTGCATAGGGTTTTCTTATATTCTTCACCATGCACACTAGATGTATAACAACTTTTTTTGCAACCTTGGACTGTTCTCAATGCCCTGGCCACCTACGCTGAGCAATAAGGGGATGAAATTGAAGAAGCTTTTTAGCTTTTATAGCTTATTGATTTTTGTATTTTCAGATGTATTAGAGCAATTTTTCAAACGTATCCACCTTACCTTGATATCTTGAGTGTGCAGAGAGGATTTCACATTTATTAGCTTTGCTTTGCTGAAAAAAATACAGCAGTAGAAGTACTTTTGTGTTATCTCAGGGATATAAATGGTTTTGGTATTAAAAAAAAAAATCAATTCTCAGAATAAAATCCAAAGCTTGTGTGCAAGTGTTACATAAAAAGCAGACAACAAGCTTTCCCAAGTAGGTAACAAAGATGGGTTTTAAAAGTGCAGTCCTGAATTGCAGTTGAACTCAATGAAGCTCAATACTTCCCAAATAGGAAGGTTCTATCTTAATGGAGAGCATATAATACAGTAAATACTTTTTTCATTATCTCTGATCAACCGTGACAGCATCAGAAAAAGAATGCAGGAGAAAAGTCTTCTTCAACAGCAGTACTATATTCTCAGATCAGAGACAATATAATTATGTCTGAGCTCTTTGTATAAGAATTTTTATTTCATTAGGTGATTTGAATTTTTAAACAGTATAAACAGGGAATTCTATACTGCAACAAAAGTATACAGCAAGTGGCCCAAGAAGTGAAAGGAGTACAGCTATGCTGCTATTTCAGGAGTATGATATTTATTTCTCCCATAGAATTAATATCTAGTGATAATTGTAACTACATTCATTCAGCTATAATGATCTGTTTTATCCCATTTTATATGACTTCCATGAACTTCTAACTGCTCCATAATGCAAATGCTTTTGGCTCTGTACTTTTTTATAGTTTTTCTTTCCTCTCAAACTAGGAATGTACACTTCAAATTACTTAAATAGCTCACATATGAGGGCTCTTTTTCATAAATTCTCCTCCTCAAGGGAGGAGCAGGAAAAGCAAATCTGTAATTTCTATACTATAACATTTTGTTTTGCAGTATGCAATTTATCCCTAGAAAAAAGAATAAGCTCCAACTGTATTTCTGGGGCTGATGTGGCATTCTGACAATGCTTTTCTGTCTAGGCAAGTACAATTGAAAGAGAATACTTTTAAAGAGTGAATATAGCAAACTATTTTATAATTAAAGTATTACAGATAAGAAAAAAGGAGGCTTTATATTATCCTATTTCCAAGTCTTTTTCTGATGGGTCTGCAACTGAGGCATGTTGAAAGTTCCATTTATGAGTGCCCATGTAGTAAATCCATATAAGACAGCATAATTTCAAAAGCATCTTATTCTTTCTCATGTGTTCATGTCTTTTGTATCTGATTGGACATACTTATGACTGAAGTTCTAAATAAAAGTTTCTGAGTAATTACACCAGCTCATGGGCAAATACTGTCTATAGGCACATTTATCTAGTAAGACTATGATCTATGATATGTAAATGCAAAATGTAAATATAGTTCAGAATGTAAAAGATTTCCACACTTTCTCTTAGAGACTACAAAACATTTTGTAAATGCATTCATGACAAGGTCATATTGTACCCTCTGAAGAAATAGTTTTAAAGCAGATAAATTATTTCATTTTTCTGATTCTCAGTGGAAGTGTGTCATCCTCCATGACTTACATTAGCCACAGAAAGTCTCTAACTAGCAACTACAATGACCACGTACCATCCGTCCTCTAGAAGAAAAGCTGACTTATTGCAACAATGACAGACTTCCTTTCAATAACAAGTAGAGTAACTAGTGGAAATAATACAGGGGGTAATAACTAGTAGGTAAGTAGGTATTTGCCACTCTAGTGGAATCCCAAACTCTAAGTCAGGTTTCTTGCTTTCTGTGAAAATATACAGGAATGGTTAATTTTCTGAATATGGTACAAAAATATTATTTGTGTATTGAGCAGGCTCAGCCTGAAATAAACAATATAAAATATTGCAAAATATGTATCTTAGAATAAACACATGTCAAAAATTAAAATTTTTCTGTGCATTCTTAGTTCTGAATAATTGTTAGCTACATGCCTAAGCCTTTAGGGAGGATGTAGTTGTGGGAAGAAACAAATTTGTGTAGCTCATCCTTCTACTGAAGTAGAGACAAGAAGTAGCTAAAATTACTTATTATACTTATAAGCAGAGCATCGAGATCAGGTCTTTGGATTCTAAGGCAGAGGTTTAATTTGAATCTTTTACTTTCCCAGAGAAAGCCTAAGTGGTTGGGTCTTTCTCTGAAATTTGAACTTCTTTTTGTATGTGTGTTTTTGGTTGTTTGGGGTTTTTTAATTTCCTGGAAATATTTAAAGAGATTGTGGTTTAGAAAGGCAATGAAGAAGAGAAAAGGAATATTGGCACTTTTACATGAAACAATAAGGGAGGAAAGCTGTAAGGAGATCTGTTATAGAAATGAAGAATCGTCTCTGCAGTATCCCTGAAACAATAACTCAAAAAAAACCAATTAAAAAAAAAAAAGTTCAGTACTTCTTTAATCCCATAGTTCCAAAGGTGTAGAGTAATGTTTGGGGTTTTTTGTTGATTGGGGATTTTTTTTGGTTTGGTGGGGTTTTTCTAGGTTTTATTTTTGTGGTATTTTTTGTTTTGTTTAGTAAGAGAAAAGAAATAAATATATACAAACAACTTTAAAAATTTTTAGGACTGGAAGGAGGAGACTACCCTTTCACTAAGAAATCTGATCTCCAACTGTGACCCAATGCTACTTTATTTACCTTCTTTGCTTCTGGAATTCTCTGACTAAGGTCTTAGCCTTCCAAAAGTGAATAAGGGATGAAAATACTGTACATTAATAAGCTAAAGTCTCAGTGGAATAAGATTTACTAAGATTTACCTTTCATTTTCCCTTAGAGCAGAAGGGTTATATACTTGCATCTGTTCACTGACTTTGCAAAGTATGCAGCAAATGCCAATAAGAAGCATTGATATTAGTCTTAACCTCATTTTTTTCTTTATTAACAAGTTGCACAGCTTACTTGTATTTTACTTATTATTTAAATACAAATGAGTTCTTACAGACATAGCTTGACACCTCAGTGTCACCTCAATTAGATACTCAGAATTTTTTACTGAATTGTGTTAGGAGAAGGAAATTGTGAAGATATGTGAATGCTTTGTTAGTGAATCAATACAATTCTATGTGTCTGTGTTATAATAACCTAGTTTTATGACCTGTTCTTTACTGCTCGCTTGGTTGTTTTAGCTATACAGAAAACTTGCTAACTTTTTATTTATACACAAATATGCTTTTTATTAATGTTTCTGTATAGAGTCTATACTGTATTTCTGAGCCTTATTTAAGGGTCAAATAATGTTTCAGAGGGAGCAATAAACTAGTTGTGATACTGTTTTTATCTTCTTTCTTTCTTCCTTATTTATTTCTCATATAAGAAAATGGGCAGGCAAAAGAAGACTCTTTGGAGCATAATATTTTCATTAGTCTGTAATAGATTTGGTAATACAGCACACTGCCTGTAGAAAGGATTTTCTTCATGCTAGGTGAAGTTGTGAATCATATATGAAACAGTTTGATTCAGATATGAAGTCAGAGGAAGGAAGGAATTCGGAAGGAATTTGGAATTCGGAATTCGGAAGGAAGGAAGAAAGGAAGGGAGGAAGGGAGGAAGGGAGGAAGGGAGGAAGGGAGTAATGCAGTCTACAACTCTCTGAAGTGGACTGGAAGTCACCTTTTTGTTTATTCATGCTGGTAATTCTGTGCAGCAGAAATGCATTCCAACAAATGAACCAGAGCACGTATTTTATCTCACTCTCTGATTAAATATGTATTTATAATGAGTTCCATTATTAAAGAAAAAGATAGAAAAAGAAAAAGATAGTTTGAAACTCTAAAAGGAATTTCTAAAAAATAATCCATTTTAATCAACACTTTTTCTTGGTTTTTTATCAAGTCAGTATAAAATTATTGTTGATTCTCTTAACATTTTATGTTAATTTTAGATACTCTTTTTATAGTAATATTTTAATTGGGTCATTCTGTTAAAATGACATAACGTCTTAGTTTTATAGACATGTATATATACACTTACACACCTCAGGTTTGTATACTTACATATGGAAATATGAGAACTTATGGCCAACAATTTTTTTCCTGAGCTGCTGATTTTCACCAAGATAGCAGAGATAACAAATACTAGAAATGAATGAGTTCTTCAGAGTGTACCACGAACCCCTTGAGTCATCAGCCACTAAAGCACATTCAGTCTGGCAGGCAACACAGCTTAGTAAATTGATGATCTAAATTGATGGTTGAACTAAAATCCTTTTTTTATGCATCAAAGCATGAAATCAGGTAAAGTTATTAATCTATATTTAGCTGTTGCTTATATGGAACAAATAAGCTGTCATTCTAAATAAGATTTTGAAGCTAGTAGATTTACTAACCTATAACGGGAAAAGCTAACTATTCTCAAAGATGAGGAAATTATAATATTCATTTCAGGTTAAGATTTTAAAAGATAAATTTAAAGTTCAAGGACATAACTTCAGAAATACCAGACAATTATCATCAAGTGTTTTTGGCTGTTCCTGAAATTGAATCTTTTAGATATAGAATTTGGCCTGAAGTTTTCAATTTATCATCTCTGAGTCTAGTTAATATAAGAGAAACACTCCATTAAAATATTTGGTGTATTTTACTTCTCTCCCTAACTGAACACAGGACAGCAAAAGAGAAAAAATTGGAGAGTGTAGTGATTATCAAGAAAAATAATTTATGACTTTAAATAATTCTGGTTTTCTTATCAATTTCAGTTTTCACATAAAAAGTTTCTATCCTGTTCATTAGTTGATCTGGTGTTTTCATTACCGTTGGTGTTTTCAGCTGTTTTAAACTATCAGAGCTCATACACAGAAGGGTAGAATGCATATAAAAGCACTGCCCTTGAAAACTGAGAAAGTGAGAACAATAAAATCCTTGGATATTGTTGCAGCGGGGATACTGTAACACGCATATATCAAACCAGGAGTCCCGTGGAAAAGAAATATGTATATATATATGGATAGATTCTTGATAGCTGTTTCAGAGAGATGTTTATTTCTCCAGCCGCATGGCCGGGGCTCTGCCCAGGAACTGTTCCAGTCACGGGACCAAGGGTCCTTCTGCCCGCGCAGGGAACACAAACCAACCCATGGGAACGAGGCTGAGCAGGGGCAGGGAAACCCCGTGTCTGTGCCCTCAGGGCCCCTCTCCCAGGGCTACACGGCGGGGGACGAGACCCCAACAGGATATAGCAAGTTCATGTCATAACTGCAGTGACTTTGAGTGTTAATTAAATATTAAGAGAAAAAGCTACAGTTATCTAGAAAGCCATACGTCTTCTTGATAAATTCATCAAAATATGAAAGCACAGAAACAAGAAAGTGTGGATTTTCTTGTTATCTATACTGAAACTCCTATGAGGAAGACTTAGAAAGCTATTTTTAGGAATTTCCTCCAAAAAGGCTGATTTTTTCCCCCTGAAATTGTCAATTTTTCAATTTTCATCTTATAACCAAATTCAGCTTTTATAGATACTAGGAAGTTTTATTATCCAGAATGGCAAAACTAGCAGATAATAACCACTTCGGACACCAGAAAAATCTTTAATTTCTTCTTTAATTTTCCAGCTTTGATGCTGAACCAGAATTAGGAGTCAGATTATTTATTCATGTTAAATCAAGAAAAAATGACAAATTGCCAAAATTTATTTGCCAGTCAACTTTCCCTTTAAGACAAATAACTGAGACTGACCTGTAAGAATAATTGTCAGCTGAGACTTAAAATATTTGTGTAGACCAATACACCTTAAAGATTATGCTCTTTTTGTTACTAAATGAGGTGCAATTGAACATTCAATTCACATCATTAATTCATCACATTAGTCTATTTCTATGCAGGTGAAAAATAAATTTTTGTAGCTTTGTTCCACTTCTGTTTCATTTACAGCTGCATTCTTTGTTTGCTGGATCATTAGAAACTCATGGTGTTGTTGAGGGTCTGCAAAAATAGTTGAACTCTGCATAATATAAGGACTTCTGACAGAGCTAGTACTTCTGGTTTTCATTCTTAGTGATGCTAGAAATAAATTTGGCAACTAGATCTCCAATTACTACCTACAACAACTTCCTCATACAAGAACTACCTACCGACTTCCTGATAGAAGTTTCGGTAAAGACAATAAATAAAGCCACATTTTCTCATTTCTGTGCTTTCTTTTTTTGATGCATTTGTCTTATTTCGCTTATGATTTTCTAGATAAGTAGGTATTTTTTTGTTTTAATATTTCATTAACAGATAGAATTAAAAACACCGCTGAAGGACAGATGCCATCCAGAGGGGTCTGGACAACTCTGAGAAATGGGTCCATGGGAATCTCATGAGGTTTAACAAAATCAAGTACTGGTGCTGCATCTGCATCTTTGTCTTTCCCTCAATTTCTGTTTCAACCAATTGTTTTTACACAAATGTGCTCAAAAAGAAGAAAATTAGAGGCAACTTCCCTTGACAGATGATTCAATGAAAGTCTGATAAGTTGCATTAAGCTGTCTGTCTCAAGTCCCTCAATATAAGCCTTCCATAAATAGGCATTGATTGGCTCCATAAATACAAAAGCATTATTATGTACTACATAAATACCCTCAATGAATGAGAAAATACTTATAGAAAGAGATTTTGAACTTTAAATCTACATCTCATTATAGTGATTACTTAATTAATTTAGATTCTCAGATATAATACATTTTCTTTTATTATTTTTCAATAAGAATGTAATACCAAACTTCCTAATTTTCACATTAATGTAGACCAAATCAATTCCTGTGTAATACTGCTGTTAATTTGTCATAACTACTAATAAAAATTGTTGGGAACAAAGACTAGCTAAATCTATAAGGTTTTTTGTTTTGTTTGGTATTTACATTAAGAATACACATGATCCTGGGTTGGGATCTTTATATTTAGGCACTGTCAGTGTTGAGTTTCTGTGCTGAGACAAGGAAACAAGTTCAGAAAACCTCCATTACCACATCAGATGCTGAAACTTGCGTTGGATAAGACCAGGATGGTCCTGGGCACTTATTTTCTTTTTCTTAAAACCCTTCACTACTGCCTCCTTAATCTGTTCAATTTTACGTCTCTAGTTGACTTTGGAGAACAAAAATTATATAACTTCACCATTAGCATTACATATCTGGTGAGTTCCATTTGTAGACCTTTGCTGCTTTTACTGATCCCCAGACATTAAGTTTCTGTTGATTCTCTTTCTGTCATTCTGCCTGCTTAATAATATTACCTCTGACCAAAGAGTGCTGGTAAGAAAGAGGGAAGTCAGATTCCATCTTAAGGATCTAATCAAAAATCTAAATCTAAATCTAAGTCTAAAAAAAAATCAAATGAACTTAAATTTAATAAACAAAGTAATTAGACTTCCAAGGTAATTGTTTACATTCAGATGCACTCTGTATACTTCATACCTAACCTATGAAATAGATTATATACAGAATTAACTCTCTGAAGTATGTAATTTAAAGTTTTGTGGGACTATTCTTAAGTCAACCTCAAACTCTTCAACTTGTAGCATGAGGTTTTTCCTATGAGAATAGGCTTGCATTTTATGCAACTCATGTATTAACAATATATGACACAATCACAAAGTCATTGCTTTCTTAATTTTAATGAAACACTAAGACTTGCTGATGAATCACTGATATACCTTTAAGTGCCAAGTCTTTACTAGTGGCAGTGTGAATATATTTTAAGTGTATTTTTTCTCGGTGGTTTAAAATAGGTGTACTTAACTTTTTCTAAGATACTTCAAGGCTTCTTATGAAATCTCTACCCACTAAAGAATGGAAAGTAAGGCTCCTGGAATCGTAGAAGGAGATGATGTATGACTCTACAGGCTGGGAACTGCAATCTGCTGCTTCATAACCAATTAGTTTTTGTGATGCTTTCTTTTCCCATGACTCCCAAACCAACAGTTCTCAATTAGTTCAAATTTAATAATTAAGTAACATTTATTCCAATATTATCCAAACCTTAGTAAATGGTTTTCAAAAATAAAGGACTATGTGGGGGTTTTATTGTGCTTTGCATGGTGACTCCAAGAAAATGAATTTTATTTATGTGTTTTTTTAAAAGGGATATTATTTCTCTGTGATACACAATTATCCATTCCAGTGTGGATGCTTGGAACACCTAGAAATTGTGAATGCCATCTAGAAAATAAAGTTCAGTGCAGACGAACTGCAATAAACCAGAACTACTGAAAATGCTATAAAAGAAGAATATGTATTGAATTTGCTGCAATATTTTGTTGAATAATTAAAGAATTTCATCATCCTAATTTATAGAATTCCTCATGAGAGAGAAAAGAGTTGTTAATACTTTTGCTCAAGCTAAACAACTTACTTCAAATTTTGCTGAAACTGTGGTCTGGGAAGAACAGAGTAACATGCACTTCCATGTGTCATTGTGGTAGCCAGAACTATCTATTTCATACTGAAATAAAATAATATCTCTCTCCTTCCTGAAACATCATCTTTGAACAACAGAAGTGTCTTCTATTCTTCCACTAGGTTTTTTTTCCCTTTATATAAAAAAGCTGCATATGATTTTCACTTTATTCTGTAAGGCCAGATAGAAATTTATCAAGAAGTTCTACTTCAGGAACCATTAGAAATTTGGTTCTTTTTATTACCTTAATTAACAGACATATTTGGATAACACTCAGGAATGAACACAGAAAAAGTTTTGATTGTTTCAATTACTCTACTTATGTAAGTTAGTTTTAGTAAGCTCTTCATATGAAACATAGAAGCTCACACCTTCATTAGTAAACAAAACTCCTAAGCAAGAGAAAAGGTCAGTTATTTATTTAGACAGGTTAAGTGTCAAAAAATCCCAAACCAAACAAAAAATCACAAACAAACAAACAAAGCAAAAAATCCTGCCAAAAAATGTCTTGAGTAAACAAGTCCTTCTGCACTTTGTATTCAAATATGAGATCCTGTTGAGATCTGAGTTCCTGTCAAACTTCATACAGAACTATGATTTTGAACTTCTATAGGGCTGTTCAACCAACTTAGAATTTAATATTTTTCTTTTTTTTTTTAGCTGAAGAGACATTTAAAATTACTCCAACCCATCAGTCACCATTAAGTATTGTCCCTTTGAACTAAGCTACAAAGGAGAAGAAAGAGAGTAAGGTCTGTTAGAAATTTCTATTGAAATACCATGAAGTATATACACTTACACAGCTGCGTGGGAAGATTAGAAATAATGTATTGCATTTGAGGTTTTGAAATGATCACATTACAAGCTGCATATAGCAAATTTCAATACAGTATTCTTCGTCAATATATTAATTAGGCAACAGAACTTAAATACATTTTCTCTTTACAGACCCTCTATTTTCTCCCAAAAGTTTCATAGTTGGTGTTTAGCACCTGATCTTGTGGATATTTGATGTCTCTACAGCTGATCCACTTCTTACCTTCCTGTTGTAATCAGCAAGGTTGGCTGTCTTTTAATTGTTTTTGAAAAGGCACCATGCCAACCCACATGCTAATACTATTTCCGTGGCACTAGTTCTAACATTATGAGCAAGTTGTACTGTAAAATGTCTGTGGAGTACCTTGGGTAAAAAAGAAAAGTCTCAGAAAAAAAGAACAAGTCTCAAGAGCTTGACATTGAACTCTTCATGCTGGTTAGACTGAAGTGCTTCTATACATGTATAAGCAGACATCATACAACACCTGAAGTAGTCTGTATTAAGAGTCTTTGCTCTTGCAGTGGACTTACCATCAGGGTGAACAAGAATTATTTCTGATCAAAGGAAAAAAATATAACTACACCAAATAAACGTACACTTGGCAGCTCTAGTCTGCTAAGTCACACTTTAAAGATCAATACTTTTACTTGAATTTAGTCCTTAGCCTTTTTCATTCTAGTTAGAGACACATCAAATGAAATTAAAATAGTTAAAATATAAGAAATTACACCTTCTATATCCTATCAATTTAAAAGCATATGTTATGAATTATCATATGAAATAGTATACGCAGTATTATTACATCTTCCAGAAATGTTCCACCACTTTTCTACTTTATTTATTTCTAATATTTAGGAAAACAGATACAGAATCCAAAGCTCCTCCCCAATAAATTAACTGTAGTTCATAGCTGAGCAGGACCTTGGATCATTAATGGACAATGAAAGCTTTGTTGACCTTCATTGATTTATTGCCTATCATTGTGTTAAAACTGAAAGTCTTTGAATGGTTATTCACTATGTACCATAATGCTACAACTGAAGAAATAAAGTTATATATGAGCAGTTTGACCTGTATATAGCGTCATAAAGGGAAGCTATTAGAAATTTCTTATTTTTTTGTCTTAGAGAAAAGGAGAACTGAATCACTAACTGTCACTTTGAGGTTTTTAATTTGCTGTTACATCTAGCCAATATCCATTTCTTTACCACAACATGAAAATTGGTTTTGCTGTATTTCTATGGAAAAAGAAATCAGGAATATTGGAAGGAATTGGCAGGTGTAATCCTGTCTTTATTTGATAGGCTTGGAAAAATATCTGGGAGATAAATATATACAGAGTTGAAAAACTGGTCTTCAGATTTGGACTATCGTACCTTCTCACTGCTGTTGGTATTATTGATAATTCAGTTGCATATCTCCTTGTCCAGGGTAAGAAGGTTTATTCTATTTTGTAAAAAAAAAAAACTTTGAGAAACCACAGACCTGGAGAAGTAAGATTTCATCAGCCAGTCAAAGAAATATATCAGTTATTGCTGTGAATATTTTAGTATGCAAAAGTTTATTTTACTTTTCTCTTTTCTGATACCAGACATTCTTTTTGTCTGACTCATAATTTCTACTAGCTTAACACTAAACAATTCTTGCCACTGATACTTTGCAACAGATAAAGAGGAGGAGATGAGCTATTTTTTATTAAACAATATATATAAATGATATAAACAGATCAAACCCTGCTAAAGTAAATGCAGTTTTCCAGTGAATACTGGAGCTTAGTTTTAAGATACCATGTCACAGAGAAGAAATTTTATGACATGCTGTTCTATAAACATCAGAAGAAATTCTTGGAAAATTCACTTAACTAGTCTATTTTCTGCAGCCTTGTATATTGCTCACCTCTTCTTAATATTTTATGAATAATGCTTCTAGCATATTCTTAGAACTTTTTTCTAATAATTTGGATTTGAAAGCAGAGCATATGTTGTAGCCATCTGTGTTTACTACTTTTTTAGATGGCATCCATATTCTATTACACTGGAAGGTAATAGCTCTCCTTCAGCTTGGGCAACATATTTTAAAATAGTGGCTGTTTTTTTCCCCACCTCTTTCTCTTTGTCTTCTTTTTTCTGAAGTCGTGGGACAATCATGGTAAGTTGGCAGCTTTTTCCTTCACTTTTATAAATTGTATGGTGGAAAAATTGTGTTTTTATAAGCAAGTCAAAGGAGAGGAAGGGGGAGTATAGTTCTGTGAAGACATCAAAAAGTCCTCTAGCAAAGCAGGAACTGGCAAAATGTGAATTTAGTTTGATTTTGGAGATATATAATTTGTAGAGAACCTTCAAAGTCCAGCTGAATCTCTGAGTGATATAGAAAAAAATCCTTCTGTCAGAAGGGAAAAAATGAAATCTTGATAACTATCTAGTTACCTCATTTCCTACAACTGGATGAAAACTGAAAAGTTTCACACCAATCATGAATATAAGCCCCCAGTCACTGCTTGGATTTCTTCATAATATATCTTTAACCCTGACCATAAACCTTGTTTATCTCTAGCCTTAAACTAACCTCCCATGAAGATAACGGGAAATTAAATGAATTAGAGCTTTTCTTGCATTTGGTGTAGTAATGTTCTGCATGAGAGTGAAGGTATTTAACATTCACCATCGTGATAATGGCAGTGAAAGTTGTTAACACTAATTGAATGCATGTCTTACAAAATAAACTAAACACTTTCAAAAATCACTTAATCCCCATTAAATCTGTATTTGTGTCTTGCTTTCAAATCATGCTTTGCTATGCTCTCAAAGCACCTAACACTTTAGAAATCTAAAGTATTTATCTTTTGGAGAAGTGTGAACTGTAGTAGTGCTGTTAGCCTAATCTTAGAGAAAGAAACTGAAGGATAATGGATCTATGATTGAGTTTAACTTGCATGTCTATGCTAAAGGCTACACTGAACTGAGTTGCCAAGTTTTGTGCTGTCATCATAGCCACTGACTAATATTTCTCCTATATCTAAAGCACGACATTCAGAATACTGTAGCTATTTCTATTTTAAAACTATTGCAAAGCAATAATTTCTACAATTAATGAATGCAACTGGATTTGCATAATGAATAGCAGTTTAGCACATTTTCTGTAGAGAAAATAGCACATGAGAGAGAGCGAGCATAAAATATTCTGCATAAATTTTTTTCATTGTGTCGTTTTTTTGCTTATGTATCTCACAGAATGGATATTTCCTGATCTGCATGAGCTGAGATGATAGAAACCAGAAGACAGTGGCTGTTTTCTACATGTTCAGTGGTAAAAAGAAAAATATTTATTATAACAGAAAGCATGACTCTGCTGTTCCATTCTAACAGCAGCAAGCTGCTACTAGCTTCCAATCCCAGCAAGCTGAAACACATGCAAGACATATTTACATCATGATGTGGCATATTATAAGATATGAATTCTTGGTTTTGCTTTCAAGTACTGAAGGGACTGAATCAGAAATACCAGGATTTCATACTGAACAATGAAAGAAAGCACACATTACTGAACAATCCTACCTTTAGGGTAAATCTATTATACCTTCTATCTGTCTTCTTCAGCTACACATGTGATTTGAAAATACTCTCTCTGTTTCAGGATGAATCTCTTTAGTTGTCATGGAGCAAAATGCATGGCAGAAAACAACAGAAATAGTGTTTGTGTTTAGGTAGCTCAAATAATTTGCCTTTCATAATGCACACAATTGAAGCTGAATATTCATTTACATTGAGCAATATTGCTTGTTTTAAAGTAAATTGGGATGGAATAACCTTAATGTGCTGGTGGGCAAGTTCTACCGTGTCACATCAGTCATTCTTAATCTTGCCAAGTGGACTCTTTAATCCCAGGAAAAGACAGCACTAACATATCATAACTCTGAAAGCAGAATTCACCTTAATTGACAGGACTCAGCTTGAAACATAGCCATTAAGCTATATGTGTAATACATTCATTCTGCTGTTAGATTAAATATAAATACAGAAAACCCATATAAAAAATCAGTCTTTTAAAGAGTCAGTGCTATCATCTTCAACTTTTTGTAGACCTGTTCATGGACAGTTATTAACACAAGTTATCCTACTAAAACTAGTTACACTCTAATTGCTATTAGTTGATATGGACAGACTGTGAAGGAACTGATTTTTAGTTTTACGAAGACTTGTAGTAGTAGAACTAAAAGTTGTATTTGATAGTGATATAAATTCTTCTTTTGACAGGTATTTTCCTTTGATTAAAACAAGAAAAATTATAAAGAAACATTTTCATATTATGTGAAGCTACTAATTTTTTTTAAATTATATTTATTTACACACCCACCATTTAATTAATTATTCTTTTTTCTACAAGAAAAAAAATAAAACACAGAGAGCTTACAGCTTATAATTTTCACAATAAATCATAGTTATATGATGGCTAGAACAGAAAAAGTTATGATGGTACTTACATTGGCAGGCTAGGGTCTAGTTTTTCTGGAATCCCTCATTACTAATTGTTGACATTGTAAACTATACTGACAATTAGGTACCTTGAAACTAGTACAATTTCTCTTTGAATAAGAAAGATTTAGTCCAGTTTCTAAGCCCAAGGCTCCAGAAAGCCTCCCTTTTTAAATTAAAATCCTCCCTCTTTTAATACCTGCTATTACATTAAAAGCAGAATCCATTTATGTACTACCTGGCAGGCTCAGAGAGAACCATGACCATCATTGCAACAATACCCTTAGGGACACTAAATAGCCTTATTGTCTTGAAAGTGTGTGGAACCTGCAGAACCCTACATCCTAACCATGCTGAACATGGGGTGTGCAAATTCATGTCAGGCCCTAAGCTTCTGAACAACTATGGACATACTTTGTTCATTCTATCCAAATCCACTGTGTTTAGATGAATTGTTAAATTATGTTCAGATGAATTGTCAAATTATGTTCAGATTTAATATTATTTTTTCTTTTCATGTATGGAACACTAGATGATTAGGTTGATTTAAGCAATTAAAGGTCACATTGATTCCAGTCTCAGTCACATTCTGACTTAGACTCAGGGCATGCAGTATTCCAAGAGATGAACTGTGAAACTGCTATTTAGGTTTGATGAATTTTTTAAAACATATATCTATGGTAAATGAAGGTGATTTAAGTGGAACATTCATTTGCCAATAAGGAGACATGATATTTATGAAACAGAAACCATGTTCATTGCATATTTTCAAATGAAGCCTATAGTCATAGCTACAGTAAACAGACATTTGTAACATAAATGTACTTTGCACGTACTTGATCAACAGAAAATGCTACTGGTTTAGCATTTGGAATACAATTAGAATAGATTGTTCCAGCAATACTACAATGTTTAGGAAAACCAAACCCACACTTTTAGTCTGAACTTGATTCAGTTAAAGCAAACACTATAATTCCTCACTTGTAGTCACTGAGTATTGATTATAAATACCAGGGGGTTTATGTTTTGATATGCTCTTCTAATGTCCCAGTGTCTTGGAATAAGTGGAAATTTGTGATTTTAATGTAATAGTTGTTCTAATAATTTTTTCTTGCCCCAAAACACTTCAAATCCATTATTGTATATTTTGCTTTCTCTGTTTTACTCAAGATAGGGAAGAGTAATTTTACTAGATAATATTCTCCAGCCAGTGTGTTTCAGTCTTCTTTCCATGTCTTCCGTCTTATGAAACAGTGATTTGCAACGTTAAAATTACTCTTCTTTCTCATTTATTTTCTGTTATATTAGTATTTCCTTTGTGTGGATTAATGTGTAAAGTCATACATAAAAACTGACACTATCACAGAGGCCAACTATGTTCATACATTTTGTAAATTATTTTCTGGTTCCTCTGTTATTTGGCAACAGCATAATGCACCTCAGTTCTCATTTCAGGCTTGCTCAGGTATGCAATATACTGCATATTTATATTTCATAAGAAATATTTTCCACTCTTGGCAACAGTACTAAGTAAATTACTGAAAGCTGTGTATGGTAAACAATTTCCATTTTGCAAATCATTTTGAGTTTTCTACATCTGGCTTCTTGTCAGGTAAAGTACAAACAAAGTTTTAAATGCTCTGAGAAATGAAATTCTGAAAAATATTCTTGTGTTGTTAGAAATTATTATTTTATTTCATTTTCTCCCAGGAAAATAAAATTTCATTTCATGTAAATTTTTAATAGTTTCCAAGAAAGCTTTTTGTTTGTTTGTGTATCTTTACAGATACTGAAATATGACATTTTAGCAAAAGAAAAAAATGTGAAACTAATGAATTAATATTATTAGTTCTGAAAGTGTGAAAAAAGATGTCACGGCCATTAACAGAAGTTTTCAGTCTAGTCTGTTTTACACTGAATAAAAATATATTCCTTACTTCTAACCTAACTCATCTTCCTTTGATTTGTTATGATTTTTTTCTGGCAAACTAAGATGACATCTGCTACAAGATTTTTGTCCTTTAATAGCTGTGAATCTTCAGTTGAATAAATTAAAACTTTTAATTCTATACCAAAATTATTCTGTTCTATCACAGGTAAGATAGCATTGTACTTCCTATTTTTTTAAAATTTGGTGGTCTCTAACATTTATTGGTTACTTATTTTGCTTTTGTCAAACATCCTTCCCATTTTAACAGAATATTAAATATTTATGTTAATTTTATTTCAGAATTTTTTCTTTTAAATATCTAATAAACCATCCTGCAAACTATTTTATTATCAACTAAAGTATCACTCCTTAGCATTTTTATGTTTGTCTTAAAAACTGGTAAATTAGGCCAAAATTCTTGGTGTATTCAGATCAAGAGTGGTTCTTTGTCTGCATATGACTAATTGAACACTCTCCTGTGCAAGGTGAGCCTTCACTTTCAATTCATTGATCTCCAACTTTCGTTTTCTGCAAAATCTGATGTAAAATTATTGTGTTTTCTGCTAGAAATAAAATATCTACAGTTTCTAGAAACTTCAATGGTGTTTTAATGTTTTGTACAGAAATACATCTGATTAGTAGCATGAGATAGAAGTTAAACTGAAAGTCTTGATGAGTTTGTTTTATAAATGATTTGAGAAAATGCATACTTAAAATGGTCTTTCAGGCTAAAATAATCATTCTTATTCTATAGAAGAAAAATTCTATCTAAAATTAATGAAAAATAAGACTAAATCTGCTTTTACAGGAGGATAAAATCTAACACTCCATCCAATCTCATATGAAACATTTGGGAATGCTTCTGAAATATGCTGGCTATTCACTAATTCTCTTGTTCATTCTTGGCTTTCTGGTTTTGCTAAAGTTAATGATCTTACAAGAGAATTGCTGTTAATGAATGAACAACTACTTTACTATTTTTTTGAGCCCATCCTTTCCCAAAATCAAGTTGTTCCTACCAGAAAGATCTGTGGTATTGTCATGTACTAGTTTGAAAAACAAACCAGTGGGAGACACCAAGTCAGAATAACAATTTAATAGGGAAATTAAAGAAAAGGGAAAAAAACCTAAAAGAAAACACTGGCTCAAACTGACAGAGTCAAGATACAACCTGACACCCTGTTAGTCAGGGTGGTGGTAGCAGTCTGGTAGAGTGGTGGCTGCAGTCCTCTGAAGCGGTGATCCTGTAGAAAAAGGGTCTGCTCTTCCTCAGAAAGTCCAATGGTGGCTGTGCAGCTCCTGTCCTCTGGAAATCCAGTGGGAAGGGTTGTCTCTGGTGGTCAGAGTCCCAGATTATATCCACGATGGGATGCTTGGTTCCTCCCTCTGGGTGGAGCATCTCACAACGGGGTAATGAGTCATGAGGCCAAGTGTTGATGAGGCTCATTAACAGAAGATAGTCCGGAGGGAGTTATCTCTGAGTCAGGCGGCAGGACAATGATGGGCCATTAACAGAAAGATAGTCTGGGGGGAGGAGGCAAGGAAACACTGCCCCACCTGATTTCAACAGCTCCTGAGGACGGCAATAGAATACACTGCAACCCAGGACATGTCAGTATTGTTTTCTACTTTGAATACCAAGGAGAACAATTCAATATTCAGCTGTTTGTCCTTTTTTTTCCCATTATGTGTATTTTCCTCAGTATTAGGACAGTTTCCAGACTGTCTGAATTATAAATGGCAAATTAATCTTCAAAAGTTATGATATAAAATAACCAGAGAAAATGTCCCTTTAATCAACGAAGTACACTGTATCCTGTCTTTATGACCAAATCATGGTCCTATATTTTCATATGAAATATCAAAATAAGAAAATATACATTTCAGCCACCTTTGTTTCTGTTAGACTTGTATTTCAGACACTGCAAACTAAAAAGAAACCTTTTAATCTTAAAAACCAAAACAGGGCAAAGCAAGGCAAAATCTCACCTATCTAAACTTTGAATAGCTCCACACACAGGTTTTTTTATTTTTGCATTTTGTGATGTCACATTTTTCTTTACTAAAATAACATGGATTATAATACCTAATCTTCATAAAATTTGCATATAGACAAATGCTATATTTATGTCTAAATTCTGAAGTTAATTTTTAATGACACAGCTCACTGAATAAAGAGTAAGCCAGTTTGCAAATATTTTATTTGATATGAGCAAAAAAAATTTATTATAACATGCAGAAATAGATTTTGGATTTTGTGATTGCCTTTGGGTGAACAGATATTTTACTCAGTACATTTCTGGTGTAGATACAACTTTAGGAACTAGAGATAGTCACGCATTTTATTATAGGTGTATTTTTTTAAATGAGGCATGATTTTTGGGGTTTTGTTATGGAGTTTAAAGTGAAATAATAACTAAAACTTTAATATAATTATTATGGCATTTATCTAAAATAAACAATCATCATCATTCAGGTTTTCTGACTAAATAGATTGAAATCATCAATAATTCCTGAGAGCACAGCCTAGGAGGTAACTTTTTTGGAGAGTAATATGTCTTTGTTTAATTATGGGATGTCATTTTTACTAAAAAAAGTGCTGAATACTGAGTGAAGTTTAAAGCTCTATGTACAAAGTTGCCATTTTCAGCTTGTTAAAATTGAAATGAGTGAAAACAAGATTGACTAAGAAGAAGAAAACTAGATTCAGTAAGTAAATTAATTTGATTTTGATAACCAAACTGATTTTGCTGTCATCTGAAACTGGAATGCAACAACAGCTATTTAAAGTTTTCTGCATTTCTGAAGTAATTTTACAATGCAAGTTAGTCTATATTTTTTATTTGAAAGTCAAAGCCACTGTTTTTTACATTTTAGCTTGGTTTTCCATAGCCATGTTTTGAGATCATACATAACTGATGCCAGACTTGTTTTTTAATTTACAAACATTTAGTTGCAGTTCATCTTTGACTAAGGATCTTATCTAACTTCCAGACTTGCACATCACTGAACTTCTGTTTTCACTAAGGAAAGCTGGTATTTTCCAAGGAACTTCTGAGTTTTCCTTTACCAGATCATATTTTCAGTACTTATCAAATAAATGGGAAAGCAGGAAATTCTACTAGTAACACCACTCACCAGGGCAATGGCAATATGGAGAAACCCAGAAAAATTCAGTATCTCAGTAATTTTTCTAGTCCCTGTAAGCCAGTTGCCAGATTTAGCAACACTGGTTCAATCACAATCCAGTTAGATTTGAACAGAAGATAAATGGTGATGCCACTGGACTATTCCTCTTCCTTATGAGTTATTGGAAAACAGCAACTCCTCCTGAACACCAGAGATCCTGTAGGTCATTAGGAATGTATCCAACTAGACTGAGCTACAGGGCTGACTTCACACCCCAATGATATCTGTACACCACATGTGTCTGTCACACACATGAGATGGTGAGGCATTTTGTTTGACTAGCTGAGATGACAGATGCATTTGTGCTAATCCTGGTTGTGGAAACAGTTTATTCATATTTTCAGGATTTACCATAGCAGATGAGAGTTTGGGCTATTAATTTATTATATGGAAAAACATTAGTAATAGTAAAAATCCCTAAATTAATTGATTAATTTAAAAATTATTCACTTTGTCTGATAGCAGAACATGATCTAAGGACTCTTCAGCACTCATTCTAAGACAAAGTATATTCACAAGTTAAATTATTCATAATGAGGTAATGGAAGTTAAGAATCCATAATCACAGGAATATTTCTGAGAAAACTTCTGGTAATTGTTTTACAATTATGATTAATTAAACAGATTCTCCAAGAAAGGGTACTTAAATGAAATTTAGGGTTTATGAGGTTATGAAGCTACTAAGCTCTATCAGGCTCAAAGTCAGCTGTGTTCCTACTGATTGAATTGATAAAAATGACAATGATTCTAGAGGCAACAGACATTTTTGTGGGCAGTTTGAGAATTGGTGAGTGTATTACAAAACAGATGTAATCTGCAATATCTAATCATGCTACAAGTGGTACAAAACTATACACATGAAAACTGATGATTTTATAGAGGTATTTAAAAAATCCACTTCCAAAACCTATATTGAAATATATATATTTTTATGCTACTCTAAAAATCTGAAGCAATGTAATTAATTTATTTTTACTGTTGTTAGAGTTGTCTGTTCTTAATAAACAAGCATCCAATGTCAAGAACTGGAACAAGCTGCCTGGGCAAGTTGTTGAATCAATATACCCGGAGGTATTTAGAAGATGAGCAGACATGGTGCTTGAGGACGTGGTTTAGTTGCGAACTTGGCAATGTCAGGTTTGTGGTTGGACTCGATGACCATAAGGGTATTTTCCAGCCTAGATGATTCTTTGATTCCCTGAAACCTATTAAATAATCTCTTGTGATAGCTGAAGAAGATGATTCAGTTGATTGGCTGCATATGAACTTTGCACCATTCACAACTTTGTCAGCCTTCAAGTAAAATAGCTGGAGCTCACGAATAAAATAATAATGATGATGGGATAATAGCTCTGCTTTTATCAGCTAGCACTCTTTCTCTAGTTTAAGTCTGAGAAGCTCTAAAAATATTATGTATTCCTTATCAGTTACTAATCACAACTAAGGTACACATAGAGCTGTCTGCAGATGAAAACATCAGTGACGATGATGAGTTCCTCAGCAACAACACCCTGATTCATCCAATATTAGAATCACAGAATAACCTGAGTTGCAAGGAACCGAAAAGGATCATCCAAATTCAACTCCTGGCCCTACACAGAATACCCCAAGGAATCACACCATATGCCTGAGTACATTGTCCAAACACTTCTTGAACTCTGTCAGGCCTGGTGCTGAGACCACTTCCCTGGGGAGCCTATTCAGTGCCCAAACACCCTCCAGGTGAAGAAGTTTTTCTAATACCCAACCTCCCCTGACACAACTTCAGGTCATTCCCTCAGGTTCTATCACTGGTCATCACAGAGGAGAGATTGTGTGCCCATCCTCTTTCCCTCATGAGGAAGGTGCAGACTGTGATGAGGTCTCCCCTCAGTCTCCTCTTCTTCACGCTGAACAGACCAAGTGACCTCAGCTGCTCCTCATATGACTTCATCATCCTCATGGTCCTCCTTTGAAAATTCTTTAATAGCTTAATGTCCTTCTTATGTTGTGATGCCCAAAACTGTCTCCAGGGCTCGAGGTGAGGCTGCCCCAGTGCAGAGCAGAGCGGGACAATCCCTTCCATTGCCTGGCTGGTGATGCTGAGTGTAATGTCCCCCAGGACATGCTTGGGCTCTTCTGCCAGGGCACTGCTGACTCATGTTCAACTTGCCATCAACCAGGACACTCAGTTTCTTAGTGCAGGGGTTGCTCTCCAGCTTCTCATTCTCCTGTCTGTACATCCAGAGTGGAAATATATTGAAGGAGTGAGATTCATGTGAGTAAAAGTGCTTGTAGAATGAATTTATGTGGTGGGCTACCATTTCAGAGAGCACGTGCCTGCTCTTTTTTAGGTCTAACTGTGTACATGAAAATACTCTAAAACATGGACATTTTTTGAGAAACTAGAGTGCCTCAAAAAACACTAGGGGAAAAAATTAATACAAAACCAAAAGCATAACAGAGAAAGAATTATAATTAAGAAAGAACTTAATTATCCTAATTATCCTTAATTTTGAACAGTTATATGGAAGAAGATAGCCATGAGGAAGTGCTGTGTGATGGACAGTGAAAACTCAAAATTCACTGTTAAAAGAGGTTCACTTTTTCTGTGCCATGCAGTTACATGACGAAAGACACTGCATTTGGTATTTGGACTCCAAATGAAAAGCTCTCTTCATTTTAGAAAAAAAGAGCTCACTTCAAAACCATGATTAATCAAAATCACATCCAGAAGTTCTGGATCCAGACTCTGGGAATATAAGGTGGGAAGTATTTTGTTTAGGCTTTTCTGGTTTTAAGGAGAACACGTAACAATTATAAAGACTTAACCACATTGCTGATTGACACCATAACTGCTGTACTAAATCTTTACAAATATCACTATATCTAAGATAACATTTTTTCTTGATTGTTTCCTGGTAAGTGTTGGAGGCTTCATAAAGTTTTTATAAACTACATTAATGTTTGCTAAGGTATTCAGTCACAGTAGATGTTATGATTTAATTTCCTAGAGAGTTTGTGCACTGCTTCATTCCTCTTCCTTTTTCTTATGTTTATTTGCTTTTCCTCCTCCCAGTCCTATCTGTTGGTCACACTGTGGCTTCACCCTAAGAAAACTTTCTTCATGGAGTTTTACCTCAATTCCAGTTGGAAATTCTTTTACACTGTAATATTTGTATCTGTGGAAATGATTCCACAAGCTTTTGTAATACTAATTTAAACTTCAAAAAGAGAAGCACTCATCACAGACGCAGCCCTTCGTCTTCGATTTTGGAGTATCATACTGAAAATGACTTTTTCAAATGTAAACCTAATGTAATTCTTCTTCTATGCTGAAAGAAAGTGATAAGTTGATGAATATATAAATTCATGTGCATGCAGACACATTCTCATACTAAATCACTACTATTTCACTGTCAATCTAAATTAGGACACCTGACATTAAAGTTAGGTGACCTTGTTTGCACTTTCTTATAGCATTAGAAATGGCAGATGCAGTATTATTAGCATACAGAACTAATCTGTTCTCTCAAATGTCCATGATGAAGGTAGGAAAGCCATATTTAAATAAAAAAAATAGCAGAAAAGATAGACTGTGTCTTTTGCTAAAGATGTAAAAAAAAAAGCTTGTAATTTTCATTATGATAATGACAGCTCAAGTTCCGTTGTGGGTTTTTTGGTGTGGTTTTTTAGGGGTTTTTTTTTGCTAAATATATTTACAAGTTTTGTCATTTGAATTACCACCTGAATTAGGCCTTCATAGGAAAAATAGCCTATTAACAAATTGAGAGGAGCATTCATAGGCCGTTCACTCAACTACCTTTTGGCATGAGATGCTTTTTAACTTAAAAATATTTAGAGCTCTTTTGTGGATTTTTTCATCCATTTTATTGGAAGAAGACTTAATATAAACAACTACATTCTGTATGTAACATACCACAAAACCTAGAAGCTGCTGTATTAAAAATAATACGATAAGATGAAGCGTAAATATATGATATGGTTACTAGTACAAGAAACCACACTTCCAGTATAACATATAAAAAGTGCTTAAGGTATTCAGTCCAGAAATTTCAGTTTTAAAAAATGACTAAATTAGTATGGTGAGAAACTTCTGCACAATTTAAAGGCAACTTTGCCCCCTGGAATAGCATCTGGCACAACTTTAGATGAGTTTGAATGCCTTCTGATTAAAGATTTCCTGAACCATGTGCTGTCCATCTCTTCCAACTTTGTGTGCTAATACATCCCCATTTCTCAGTATCATTTTTTCTCATCTGCCCTTCTAAAGGGCAAGATCACTCTACAGCAGTATTCTAGTGTATAGTCATTGAAACAACGTAAAATTTCATTACAAGACTTCTGATAATTTATTAATTAACAGAACTATTTTATAATCATTAAATGAATGCTTATGTAACTACATTCATTTGAGGATTGTCCTTAGAAGTATTTGTTTGTTACTGTGAAATAATTAAGTAAGATCAAGGAGATTGTAATTAACATTAGGGAAGTTACTAAGCAGAATATGACAGCAGAGCACATCCTCTGGAGAGCAGAAATCAGCTGCAAACAATATATGATCCTGATGCATGAAAACAAAGAAATTTTTGTTTTAGTTAGGTTTTTTTCTGAACTTTAATGGTTAAAACCATCAGCTGGGACCAAATATCTCTCCTAGCAGATTCTCTTAGGGGAAAATGCTTTGATTCTAAGTTGCTTAAAATCAAATGTAAATAAAATAAAAGTAGTGAATGTAGCAAAAGATTAACAAGGCATGGCAATATATATGAATTACCTGCTCATTAAAAGATACAGAAAAGTAGGTTGAGAAGTGAGGAGAATGTCTAGTATGAAAATTTGGTTTATGAAAGGGACTTAATTGCCATGGAAGAAATAATGTGTTTAATGAAACATCTGGTCTCAGGACGTCATGGGAAGCAACTTTCTTTTTTTAAAATGAGGCTATAGGTAGGCATAAAGGATATTGCTTTTGCTTTGTAAGCATAAAGGAGCCTTCAGAAGGTTTTGATGAACTCTCTCCTAAGCAAAAAGGACAAAACAAAAAAAGGCATATAGGGAGGAGAGTTTAGATTATGAGCAGTACTCTACCAAAAGTGAGGCTGTGAACTTATTGGAAAAAAGTCATGAGGACCGTACACGTTTTCTAAAGCCACTGACAGTTATAAGGTCACAGGATCTCTATGGGAATGGAAGATATATATGTACATTCGATAACTCAATACTGTTATCAATAAAGTACATAAAATATAAAATACAACTTTTCAGGATAAACTTCCCTCTATTGTATGATACTTAAATATTTGAAAAACTTGGTACTTGTCTCTTGCATTGAAGATGTTAAATAGGCCACAACTTCCATGATTTTATAAGTTCCATGTAACAACTTAAAAACTATAGACAGAAAAATTTGGATTTGTTGAATAAAAATAATTATAGAGAAATAACTATGATGGTCCAGACCTCTCTATCAAAAGTTTTGAAGAAAACCAGAGACTTGTGAACAAATAACTTCTAAGGAAAAAAAGTTAAAACAGATGTTTAACTTATTTTCTGTTCATTTCTTTTCCATTTGCTTCTTACCAAGATATGTGTTCAGTATTGCTGTCTGGCTGCTTTAGACGTCTGTGTATTTGGTTGTTTTACTTTGCCACAGTCTGGCAAAATTCAGCCTGTCTAATAGCCCTTCAAGCTCAAAAGAAATAGTTTGTCAGACTTTAATGTGAGTTACCTCAGAGGATGTGTCATCCCACTACCATCCCCTGTACTGGTCCTCATTCATTATTGTAAAATTCAGAATCTACAGCCCTAAATTACTTAGTAAAAATGATTGTGGCTCTTTGTCCCTGTATTCAGGGAACTGACATACAGCACAGCATATGGCAATATACACTGCTGTATAATTTTCTAGGTTGTGACAATGTCTTTGTTAAGGGTCTGATGTATATCCTGTCCAGGTGAGAAGGGAAGTGAGAGAAATGCTTTGGTGAGCACCTGGCATCCAGCCCAAGTGGACGCCTGGCATCCAGGTTAACAAACTGTTAACTCCGCAACACCATTAAGCGATATCCACTAAATCCCACATCGTCAGGCTTTTTTGAACACTGTCAGGGATGCCAGTTCCACCAATTCACTCAGCAGCCAGTTCCAATCCCTGACCAGCCTTTCAGTCAAAGCATTTTCCCTAATATCTAATCTAAACCTCCCCTCGTGCAATTTAAGGCCATTTCCTCTTTTTCTGTAACTGGTTGCCTGGAAGAAGAGACCAACACCTCCCTGGCTACAACCTCCTCTCAGGCAGTTGAAGAGAGCAGTAAGGTCACCCCTGAGCCTCCTTTTCTTCCGGCTAAACACCCCCGGCTTCTTCAGCTGCTCCTCATCATACTTGTGCTCCAGACCCTTCCCTAGCTCTGTTGTCCTTATTTGGACTCATTCCAGCACCTCGATGCCTTTCTTGTCATGAGAGGCCCAAAACTGAACCCAGCAGCTGAGGAATGACCTCATCAGTGCCAGCACAGGGAGACAGTCACTGCCATGGTCCTCCTGGCCACCCTATTGCTGATCCAAGCCAGGATGCTCTTGTTCTTGGCCACCTGGGCACAGCTGGCTCATGGTCAGCTGGCATTGACCAGCACCTCCAGGTCCTTTTCCACCAGGCAGCTTTCCAGCCACTCTGCCTCAGCCTCTAATAGTGCATGGGGTTGTTGTGATCCAAGGGAAGCATATCTCAATACCCCAAAGATAATATGAGTAAGTCATATCAGAAAATGGTAAATATATACACATTTTGGAAAGCTGAAAATAAGACTATGTAAAAGATTATGCTGTAAATATGTAAAGATTATATAAATAATGTAAAGATTATACTTTGGTGTGCCATGACACTATAGGAACTGTGGAAGAATTAATGGTGTAGCAGAATCCTTTCTAAAACTACTTTACATTAAATACATGAAAAATTCTTTCCATTCAGTGTTCTCTAGTTAATGAATTCTTCCCTGTTGCATTTTTAAATGGAAGGGGGCAAAATATGTTCTGGACATAGTGATATTCATTTGTCTCTATTGTGTCATTCTAATCTCTTTCTTTTAGATGAGGAACTTATATAATTCAGCAGCAATCACAGCTCACTTTATAACACAGGTTTTACACAAAAAGGCTTTACAATTGTTGTTTGATCTAAAGGGTAGAAAGACAGTGTGGTCTAAAGAGAGAAAGGAATAAATCTTTGAACAACATAAAAGAACAAATAAGAAGAAAGTGGCAGATCATGGAAATTTGCACTTCTACCTGTCTAGACAAGACCCATAGAGGGGAAAGTCATGGAAAATGTAAACTGCTGCTGCTGTAATTCCTTTAATAGAAATTTTTCTAATGTCCAACAGCTCGAAGAACAGGGATAAGTGGAGTATGATAATGATAGGAAAAAAGGGAAATACAACACCAAAACCCAAAATATTAGGAATGAAATAGGGGATTTTGTGAGAAAAGAACAACAAATATTTACCACAGCATGGAATACAGTTTTAAAAGACTGTCTCTGAGAGCATGCCGCTGAATGGATTTCAAGTTTGTAAATGAACTCATTTTGAAAAGTTGAAGTAGACTCTGAAGTCTCAGTTAATCCTAAACTCGTTATCACCTACTTGTATGTAGGTATAACTACATACCATATATTTACAAAATATAGAAGGATTAATAAAGAAATTGAGATCTCTAACTACCAAAAATAATAAAGCTGTCCTTATTTAGACATCTTTAGCAAAAGAGCTCCTCCGTATTGACTGAAACCATGGTATTTAGGCTATAAATTAAACTACTGCATTAAGGTATCACACATAAGCTTATCTATACCTTAATAGGCATTTACCTATTCTGTGATTTACTCAGTTCTTGAAACACTAAAAAAACAATGCAATTTTTAATCAAGTAGGGATATACCTTACTAGTAGAATGACAATCATACTTCAGTGCTTGTTTCAACTGAGTAACTAACCTGTATAGCATTCTTTTATTTCATTACAGAGTCAGAAAGTCATGACACAGGTACATCTTTGATATTTATCACTGGCATAATATTTCTCTTGCTTAATTGCATTCTTCTAAAAGACTTTCTGTCAACCTAAATCATTCTGAGATAAAGGCAGTATTCTAACTCTTGTCTTATATGCATTAAACAACATAGATATGTGTATTCTTGAGCTCCAGTAAAATGGTTTTTTATATCACAGCTGGTATGTTTTCTATGTAAAAACATCATAGTGACATGGTAATAAAATGAAACATGGCAGTAGCAAATGCAAGCAGTGACTTCAATATTGGTCAATGTTCCGTTGGTAATAAGACAGTTGGGCACACCAGTAATTTTCTAATAATGGCACATTTGTGCTCAACTCCTTAATTAAGTTAAATGATGCTCGTATAATAATGATCTTTAAAGTGCATGTGACATTTGTTAATTTTTTTTAAAGTAATGGTTAAACAGATGATTAGTATAGCAAGCAAATTCCTTAGAAAAAGGTAATATAATTTAATCAATGGAGTTCTGATTTTTTTTTACTCCTTGATAAGAGATATGAGGGAAATAGCTGCAAAGTGCCAGATAAATTCATACATAATGCATTTGAAGCACCAATCTTATTGCTGATGTACATAAGGATAGGAAGGGTTTCTTAGGAAGTAGATCACTGTCTGAAGGATCAAGAAACCTATATTTGAAGTGACTCAATGCTGCTGCTGACCTGCTTTGCAATTTGAAAGTCACTTTCCTTCTCTTCCCTTCAGTATCTCTTGTCACTTGGGCAAGCTTCAGCTGCCTAAGTAAAAGTCATTTGAGACTCCCTAGAGTACTTCTCTTGGCTTGCAAAAGGACAGGTTTATGACAAGATTTGAGTAAATTCTGCCAGCTTCATGCTAATATCTTAGATGTACCAATATGTCTTAATGGCATCTGTGTTAAGGCAACAGCAATAAGCCTTAGTTTTGTTTGAGAATCCTGTGTTCTTCTACAGCAATATGTTTACATGACATACCAGAACATATTCAGTAGTTGCTCTGGCAAGAAATAATAAGAATCATAACAGTAGGCTTTTAGTAAATTAGAAGTGATTTGGTGTGATAAAAATTTGTCTAGTTTCCTCTTACCTGCTAATAATATCCTGCAGTCAGAGATCTATATCCAAGGGAAGGGCCATTAAGTCTCAGAAAGTATTAATTATTTTAGTAATGAAGTGGCAGAAAACAACTAACTTCCAGAAATCAAAAATTTTTGCTCTAGTGGTTTGACAGAAGAGGAGCTGGGATTTTGTCTTTTTTTCTGGTGATCAATATGTTTCATGAAATAAAATTAGAAAAAATCTTTACACAGACAATTTTAAAATAAGACTTACTTGAAAATTTCTTTTTGAAAACAGACATTTTCTTTTTAAATAGACATTTTGCCATGTTCCTCACCAGGACCTCATTATTATGATTACATATGATTGCTCATTTTACCTTAGGACAGTATTACACGCATAAATTGTTGGTCCTTTTATTAAGCATAAAATATCAGCTTTCTCTCACTGTGAGTTTTGAAGAAACCCCCTTTTTTCACCTCCCCATATTGATTCTCCTCTATCCAAAGCCATTAATATTTTCATCCAAAGAATTTATTGCAGAAGGAAAATACTGTGTATCAATATAGACATGCTTCTTTTTTCTTGCAGATCATGTATGTGGCCTTTAAGCTTGGGAGAATCACAAAGCATGGCTGAACAGTTCTGTTAGCTTCAAGTCATACAAGGTGATGCTTCTGCTCTGGGAAAAGGCACAGAGGCACATCTAGGAACATTTTATGTATCACTAAGATATTTTTAACTGGGTATGTTTTTTAATTATTTTGAATGTACATACTACCTTTCTGTTCAGGATTCGGTATTACATAGACAACCTTCAGGGGAAATATTTTAAAAAAATATTTCATTCTGACAGTATGCAAAGACAGACCCAATGATCCTTCCCAAAGTATTTAGAAGTGTTTTCTTTGTAAAAGAAAGTATTCCAGAGGATCAGATCACAGTTGCATTTTCTTATTCCTTATCTCTGAGTTGTGACCACAAGAAAATACAGAATAAACCCAAAATCTTTCAGTACTGAGGCACTTGAATATTATCTGTATCAGGGATATTGTATTATCTCAAACTACTTTAAAGGCAGTTAATCAGCTGACTTACTTGATTTTGGAAAGTGTAGTCATCGGCTTTTTTCTGTAAGTCTGTCACTTGAGATTTGACTACATATTTTACCTATGTTACTCTTTAACGTTGCTAAGCATATCGATTTAATTTGTTTTTATGTAAAATAGTGTACACCTGTTTATTCACAGAACTCTGTACCCTATATATTGCATATTGCCTTGTTCGTTGGTATACAGTGTTTTATCTTACCAGAATATCTGTCTCAGGGTCCAACAACCATCACAATGTGAATCTTTATTCCTCCTTTGTATCTTAGATAGGTAAATTTGCCTTTGTAGAATATCTTAGGATGGCAAAAATTATTGCATCCAATTATTAATGTGGACACTGGTAGAAACTACAGTACCAAGAACCTCTAAACTGCATCTGTTTCAAGGTCCTTTCTGCATTTATTTAAGAAAAACAATTTACTTATACACTAAGCTTCAAGAAGGTTTTCAAGATGATGTACTGATATCAGATTTTGGTGGAGGAAGATAAACAATATAGGCAGAATCTCTATAAGGGCCCCCAACTCATGTTCTTGATATTGGCTGTGGATATTGAAGGAGGTACATTCCTTTCCATATTGTAGTGACTTACATAGTTAATAGGCTGGAACAACAGCTGGGATAGTTTTAATTTTTTCCTTTAGGTTCTGAACTTACAAAAGTGGAAAGCCAATTTTAATTTTTTTTTTGCATTGTTGTTTAAGTTATGTCATAAAAAAACTGGCAAATGTCCCATAAGGGCATGAAAGCATTAAGTGATTAGGATCACAAAGAGTTGATGGTAATAGTAGGGAATGAGGAAAATAAACAGCTAAATTGAAAAACAAAGAATACAGGGATGTCAATTGGAGCTGGAGAAGAAAAATCCTTTTAACTGGAAATCATGATCATTACTATTTGATTCTGCTCATCAGAAGCAAGAAAGAGCACCTGCATTTTTAGATTCTTCTAATATAAGCAGATTTCTTACTGCTGTAGAATTCTCAGTGATAATTCTGTACAGTGGGAGAAAACTGGTAAAGATATTTCTACTTTAGGAAGTATCCAAAAAAGCTTAAGAGGACTGCCTGTCAGTCACAGAAAGATGAGAAGGAAACAGTCAGCGACTAAAGAGATTCATTAAGAGTACATCCTGTCACATCACTCTTACAAAAGAGGTGGCAAAGTGAAACCATGGTTAAAGAAATACAAAATTGTATGCAACCATTTTCTTATTAAAAATTTTTAATAGGCCACTGTTAAAATAGAAAAATATACTAAGCAGAATTCACAGAATAACAGAATGGTTGAGGTTGGAAGGGATTTCTGGACCCCTGGAGGTCATACGGTGCACCTCTACTAATGCACAGCCACCTCCAGGTAGTTGCTCAGAATGGGCTTTTTTATCCACATGGATTTTTTATATCTCCCAGGAGGAAGACACCAACACCACTCTGGGCACCCTGTGTCAGTTCTCAAGTCATGGTCACAATGAAAAATATTTCCTGACATTCAGTGGGAACTTACAGTTCTTCAGGTTGTGCCCATTGCCTCTGGGCACCATTGAAAACAGCCTGGCTCCCCCTCCTCTTTTCACCCTCCCTTCATGTATTATATATTGATAAAAATCCCTCTGTCCCTTCTCTTCTCTGGGCTGAATTGTTCCCTCTCTCTCTGTTTTTCCTAATAGGAGAGATTCATAAACACGTCTGTGTCCCTTCATTGGAATTTCTCCAGTACGTCCATGTTTCCACAGTTCTTGGGGGTCTGTCCTGAACTTTCTGTATTTCAGCAATTGTCAAATCCTTGAACAGCCTTTGGCATTTTTCAGCCACAGATTCATGTCAAACTCATGTTGCAGCTGTAATCATCCTTTGTCTGTCCACAGAAAGAAAACTGGAAATAAGTTTTCTATCTATCCCTCTAGTTCAGACTGAATAGCTAAGGGTTTGTGAAGGATCAACTATTCTTGGAAGATTATAGGTTGTTGACAGTTATCATAATAATAATAATAAAGGGATTGCTGCCATTGTCCCCATTTCTGAAGAAAAAATATGCAAGCTGCGTTAGAGTCACATATTTAGTAGAAAGAGAAGCTCCTTAGGGCATAGTGAGTATCAGATCCTCTTTTTTTTTTTTTTTTTTTGGTTTATAGTTAGGGTATTTCTCATTCAGAGGCTCTTATACATGTTTGGTGGTGAGGGAAGTGTCACAGGTTGTAATTGATAACACTATCAAAGTTTCTATAGCTGGTCAATTATGTACCTGTGTTTTCCGCATATCATGAAACATAGATTTAGAAGAAACATAAAGATTTTAGTTATAGCTAGCTGTGTTGAAATTAGTTAGAATAGGAAGGAATTTGGGCCCAGATACAGTTAATTAAAATAGTTAAGAGAGCTGGACCTGATACAGGTTTTAAGATGTTAGTAACTGATTACCAAATAACCAATGATCGGTCATTTGTATGTTTGCTTAGCTGTGCTTAGAACGAGGAATAGAAACATTGATAAGTTGGTGTAGGGAACAAGGACAATTACCAATTTCCTCCCTTGGTGGGAACCCGTTCAAAAGTCATGCAAGAGGAAACTTAGAGGTCACAAAAGTAATTAGGATTGTTAAAGTTCAGAGAGGTGAAAAGGTCAAAATGAGGAAGATGAGCATACTTCATCTTTTTAAGACCACTGACCCAATTCAAGACCACTGACTCAATTCAGAACACACATTACGCATGCTTAATGACATTTAAGCTCATTTCCATATGAAGTGGAGAATGGGTGGTGTTAATGTTATGAATATACATTTGTATTTTGGATATTCATAATTTTTGTAAATAAAAAGCTTAGTGTTTGCTTGTATTGGGGCCCTGTGTCTTAGGGAGCTATCCCACACAGTGCCTGGTGCCAAATAAAACATACACTTTCTAACTCTAAACTGTTAGAGAGTTTTTGTCCGTCTCAGTTGGATATCGATATTAGATCGATATTCATATTTTGGTAAATCAATCAAACAACTAACAACAGCATCAGGGGACTAGTAGGAACTGGAGAGTAAAGGAAAAGGACTACATTTTGGTAGAGGATATGAATGAATTGCCTTCACTTAATTATCAATACCTAGTAGTGGTAAAATGATCCACTTGTATGTAGTTTACTTACTTGTTTAGGTAAAGCAGCATTTATATATATATGCAGTTGACATGGTTTAACCCCAGCCAGCAACTAAGCCCCACAGAGCCACTGACTTTATTCCAGTGGAATGGGAGAGACACTCAAAAGAGTAAAAGTGAGAGAACCCATGTGTTGAGATACAGACAGTTTAATAGGTAAGCCAAAAGCAACACACACAAGCAAAGCAAAGCAAGGAATTAATTGACTGCTTCCCATGGAGGGGTAGGTGTTCAGGTATTCCCAGAAGAGAAGGGCTCTCTCATGTGTGACTTGGGAAGATAAATGCTGTCCCTCCAAACATCCTCTTTCTTCCTTCTTCTCCCCCCAGCATTATATGTGGAGCATGTCATATGGTCTGGAATACGCCTTTGGTCACTTGGGGTCACCTGTCCTGGCTGTGTCCCCTCCTAACTCCTTGTGCACCCCCAGCCTGCTCACTGGTAGGGTGAGAAAGTCCTCGACTCAGTGCAAGCCGTGCTCAGCAATAGCTAAAACATCCCTGTGTTACTAACACTGTTTCCAGCACAAATCCAAACCATAGCCAGTACTAGCCACTGTGAAGAAAATTAACTCTATAGCACCCCAAAACAGCATAGGTAGTATATTTATTCTGCATTGTATCTGTGCTGAAATTTTTGAAAGAAAATGACCGGTGCCTGCTAGCAAAGACATGAGTATTTTGATTTGATGGATCTTTAGACTGATTTCAAATCTATGCATTCTATTGTTAAGTTCTAATTAAAATTTCCCCTAAAAATGTTATTGGGCTACTGATCTCTAACAGAACTAAGTATGAAAATGATTTTATTGAACATGGAAGGCTTTTGGTTCTGTTTGTTTCGACTTCCTTTTATGAGTCAGGATTACCTACAGTCCCTTGAAAAGTCTTTATGTAAAAACAGGGAAGTAAATAATATTAAAATAGCAACCAAACAGAAACCTATAAGCTCAATGAAAAAATGTGAACTTGGGATGTGGAAACCCTAAATACACTCAGATGAAAACACTTACGTTGATATAAACTGGAGCTGCCAGAAAAACACAATGAATTATCTGAAGTTGATATAAAGTTAAAAATCAAGATTCTTTGTCTAAAAAATGCGAGATTGGATTTTAACCATTCCTAAAAAAATGTTCTGAATGTGTCAGCAGGTACTAAATTGAGTGTAAGCCTTTCCCAGAAATTTCAGTGCTGTTGAAATTTGTATGTTTTTCTGGAAAGTTTTAGTTTTGACATCTTGTAGCAATACTAATAATCAGCTTGTATAATTATTGACACCACTGGCAAATTATCCTTATTTCATGAAGACTATGACTTCATCTGTGTGATCACTGATATGAAAATGTTGCACTTAAATACTACAAATGAATCTCGTGTTTTCTGCATAGATGAAATTATATTAGTCTAACTTGCAATTCAGTTGTACTGGTTTGTAAATGGTGATGCCATGCGCAAAGACAGTAGATTAAGAGATTATACACATTTGTTTAAGATTACCTCATCCTCTTATTCTGGAGTATTATACTGAGATAAAATGACAGATTTTTTTGTTTAACTTTGGAGGCAAAATTAAGAATTTTCAAAACTAATTAATTTTAGAAAACTAAAAATAAATATCATGCTAAGGTTGGATTAAGTTTGATAGGGTTTTTTTTCTATTCTTTAAATAAAGAAGAATAGTGTAAGAACTTTACAATGAAGCATCAAAACTATTTGATCTTATTAGAGAGCTTTTTTTTGCTAAGTACTTTGCAGTTGACAAGATAAGGAATTCAGAATAGGGTTTGTGACTCATGCATTTTGTTTCTTGAGCATAAGAAAAAAGGTGTAATATGAGCAGATCAAAAGAAATATTACATTGTTGTCTTGTTACTCCTGTGAAAAGATGGTTCTTTAGCCCCAATAGTGGATGAAATTGTTCAGCACAAAATGCCCACAGTCACAGCTCTTAGAGGAAGATATAACATATTCTAGGCTATGCACAAATTTTAAAGGAGTAAATTACTTAGTTGCAGTACTGAATGCAGTTGAGCACTAAAAACTAAAGCAATAAGAACTAGAAACCTGGGAAGAAACAGAATTCCTCAAAATAACAAGAGACATGCAAGCTCTTCATGTCTAGCTTCTCTAACTATGTAGATATCACTCTACAACTCCACAATCAGTGTTTAGTAGGATACAATGAAGTGGGAAAAAAAATGTGGTGAATCAATTAACTGCTCATTTTCCTCCTTCTGTAATTAAAAATACTGCTTATTAATTAAAAATTTTAGAACACTACTAAGAAAAAGTTGGACATTGCAGCAGTTTTCAAATTTTATTTTAAAACTAACAAAAAATTGATTAAAAATTCAATTGATTGAGAATTCAATTTATTAAAAAAAGTAAGCATGCTTAGGAGATATTATTTTGTTTAACTTTCATCTCCTCTAGCATCACTGCTTATTAATAGAAGAATTACAACCACCATGTTGCCTTTCACTTCATTTCAATGTAAAATATTTGCAAATATTTATAGCTAGGATGTATAGAACATTGAAAAGATGTTTTGCCTTAAGGGGATGTCAGTCTTTGAGGAGGTGTCATGAGTTAGCATAGCTACAGAAGTGATTCTCTTGCAAAGAGGTGCTTACAGCTTCCTCTATGGCCTGCAGAACCTATCAACTGGCTAGTTTGAATATTGGCAACTTTTTGGGCCACTTAAGAAGCTTGACACGCCTCTGTGACCCACATTTAAGAATGAACAGAGCCTGGGAAAGCTCCCTTGCCTTCTGGCTTTTGGACAGGTAACACGGGGGGCCTGCAGGCGGCCCAGCGGGGCCGGGCCGGGCCATGCCCAGCACAGCCGGGTCAGCCGTGGCGTGGCCCTGTTCCATCTGCTGCCCCCACAGCCCTGCTCCGTTCAGGCAGCCCCTGGTGTGGCCTGGGCTCGTCTGAGACCGCTGCCCTGCTGCCCGGCAAAGATCATGCGACCAACAGCGATAAGCTAACTCCAGCTGCAAGGCCCTGGTGAGATTAACCCTTTTAGTGCTGTAAGTTTCCTCCAGAACAGATGAAGCCTGCAGACATTAATCCTCTTCCGAGTCTGAGGAAGAGGGAAGGTGAAGAAAACGCCATAGAGACACCAAAGTCAGTAAAGAAGGAAGAGATGAAAAAAAACTGAGGGAGGAAAAAGAGGAGATGCTTCACGCCTAGAAGCTGAAATTCTGTTGTAAAGCTATGGTGATGATGGACTATGATATATCAGAGTACCTGCTGTAATTTCATGAAGGCATGGGGGTTGGAGTGTTCAAACTGTACTTGTGAGCAAAAGCAACTGTGCTGAAATAAGCAAATGCTGACGCAGCTGTAATTTGATGAGAAGTTTGAACAGGGAGAGATGGAAGTGATGAGGACTTTTGCTCCAAATCGGAAGCAGAATACCTCTGTTCCTAGAAATGCTCCCAGAGATAGTCCTAGAGATGAAGATGATGAGGACCCTTTTGCTCCCAGGGAAGGAGAAGGGCCTCTATTCCTAGAGATGAAGATGCTCCCAGAGATGGGTAAAGAGAACCTTTGTTTTTGAACATCTTGACCTTAAAATTGCACCCCAGTAGCACAAGATTTTACCCTTGGAAGCAGTTGTGGGGAAAGCTGTAAGTTGGGGGAAGGGACTCTCACATGCGAGCAGATAACCAACCTGAGTGGCTGTCTCATTGTGATACTGAAGCCATGAGAGAACTTCTTGTGGAGATGTCTCCATAGTATGAGCAAGAGAGACTCCTCTTCCTAAGTGAACTGAACAAGGTTATTATGGAAGTGGTAAACTGACTGAACATCGTAAGGGTTGTCTTTTTACATTGTCAGTGGGAGAAGGGAGAAAGGTGGGGGGAGGAGAAGTGTTCTGAAGGTGTGGTATGATTTTTTTTTCCTTCCTTTTAGGTCTGTTAATAAATTTCTTTATATTCTTTTAAGTTTTGTGCCTGCTTTACTTTCTCCTAATTCTTATCTCACAAAGGTAAATAAGTAAGTAATGAGTATTTTGGACCAAATCACTACAGGAGGTATCTACAACAGACAGATGGCTAAATAATGAATCTAACAAGGCATCAGGTATTTGCTTGAATTTTGTTAATCATTTTTAACCATTTAAGTATAGCATGCATTGTGTATTTGATTTGTCACTTTTTAATGGGACCATTTAAATTTGCTTTACAAAATTTCCATTACTAATAGTTATATGCAAAAATCTGATAAAATACCACTAAGTCATTGGGCTACATTTTTGTCATCTATCTACTAATTAACAACATCTAACAATTAAAAAGTTCCATCATCTGCTGTATATCTCTCTATCTACTGCTGTTTGTGATAGAAATGGTTAACACCATGATGTGGCTGAGGTGAGAAGTAATTTGAACAAGAAAATTGGCACAAATGTACTTCAGGCTTGATTTGGCTGCTGGAATTCTAATCTACATGTTAATAAGAGATGGCTAAATGATAGCAAGTACTTCAGCTAAGGGAGATCTTAGTAAAGGTAAGGAACACGTATCTGGGTGGCATTTATTAAGGCTGTGCATAGAAAAGGAGAAAAGCTGTAATTCTGGGAAATAGAGTATTAAAATTGGTCTGGTTCTGTAATTTTAGTTTTTGAAAAGATAATAATGTAAAAACTTTCAATGTTTCAGTTCCCTAACTTCCCAAATTAAGAAGCTGAATTCTTAATAATAAAGAGTAGGAATAACACTAAAATAGATATTTTAGGTTGAAGTAAAATTTTTTCTGCCTCTTGACCAAGAAGGACTGACTTTTTGTAATATTTTCATTTATTTTTATATATGTGCATTTAATTTAATTAAATTTGGACTGAAATAAGAATTTTCTAGAAATATGAAAGGAAAAATCTACCAGTCATGAAGTCAAGAATTCAACAATTTTCATTCAAAGCATTTGTTAAAATTAAGACCTATTTATGCAGTTAAATTTTCACACATCTGACAATGTTTTGCAATTTTTGCAAAGTACTGTGAAAATTAATATTTCGGAAAAAAATAAGAAAGAATCACCTATATTGTACCTCAGTATTTCAGGTGCACAGTCTGACTTGTGTCACATGAGAATACAGACATATTTGTTCTTCCCCATTCTTGTGATGTGAAGCAAAACAAACCTGATCTATCATGTTGCCAATACTATGATGTGCTATTTTCATTAATTATTCTACATGAACCATTCACAAATACACACACACTGATTTAGGAATAGAATGAAGGATGTTCTGTTCAGTTAAATTCATAATGTGAATTGATATGTTAAGAATAATGTAATTGAAAGTCATGAAGCACTGGCAATCCAATGAACTCAAAACCTGTTACCACCTGTGTTCACCACAATGATGAACACATATCACTTCTCTTCATCTACAATTGCAACGTTTTAAGGTTCAGTAATTTCCATAATTTCTCAGACACTACTCTTACATGCCACCTGAGTAAATCAGGGGACATTTGGGTTTCACTCCAAGTTTTGCTATGAGTATAACTAAAAAAAAATTAAATTCATCTCCCACAGTTTCCCTGCTGCTCTGACCTCTTTGCCTTCAGCTTTCTGACATGTTTCCACAAAAGAGACACATGTACTATTAGTATGCTGAAAAGGAGTTGTATTAAGCCTGAAGTCTGGTGGTCCTCTGAATTTTGCAAAGAGTTGTGCTGTAGTTAGCTAGGAAATGTATATTTTGTTATTTTAGCTGGTTTTGGTTTAAATCTGTGTTTAGTTTAGCTTCAGAAGAACAAGATAAAGTACACTGAGAAAATTAAGGAGTATCCTCGCTGCACCTGTATGGAGTTACTCCATAGACCTACACACCCCAGAAAACTCAATCAATGGTGATTGTTTAGCTAGAACAGCAAATTTAATAAAGTGTTGTTTACCTAGATAAGCTTTGAGTTATCCTTTAATCAAAGATAGATAGAATGTCATAATAGTAATTAAAGCCATAAGATAGAAAAATTGCAACTCAGCAGAACTGGACCAAGCATGTGTTAGAAGTTGCCAGCTTGAAAGTTCATCTAGAGGACAGGAAGCACTGACTGCCACCCCCGAAATTATGTCAATAGTAGGACCCTAAGTGGCAGTCTTACTCCACCAAAAAACAGCAAGACGAAATTAGAGAAAGCATTTATGATATGATGAACTGGGGCTGGACTGGGGAGAGGGTTATGGATATCTTGAAAGTTGCAATGCATATAAAGCCCTGGAAGTCTTTGTTTTGTTGGACATGTTTATGGTGAATAAATTCCCAGTATGTCCCCAGCATTGGCCAAGAGCTGATAAGGGAATGCTCAATCTAACAGTCTTTTACTGTTGGATATAAAATCTTTAATTCAATGCTCTTAATAGTCAATTTTCCATGTTATTTCCAGAAAGACTCAGGGGCCACCTTATTGCTCTCTACAACTTCCTTAGAGGAGGTTGTAGCCAGGTGGGGTTGGGCTCTTCTCCCAGACAACTAACAACAGGACAAGAGGACATAGCCCTGAGCTGCTCCAGTGGAGGTTGAAGTCAGACAACAAGAGAAATTTCTTCCTGGAAAAGGTTTTGAACAATATAATTGACTGCCCAGGGTGGTGGTGGAGTCATGACCCCTGGAGGTGTCCAAGAAATGACTGGATGTGGCACTTAGTGCCATGGTCTAGTTGACTAGGTGGTGATCAGTCAAAGATTGGACTCAATGATCTTAGAGGTCTTTTCCAAACTGATTCTGTGATCTTTCTTACAATTCCCCTTTAAATATTGAAAAGCTGCAATGAAGTCACCTCAATAATCCTGTTCTCCAGACTGAGCAGCCCTAACTCTCTCTGCCTTTCTTGACAGGGTAAGTGTTTCACACCTCTGATCATTTTTGTGGTCCTCCTCTAGGCCTGCCTCCAACAGGTACATATCTTCTTTTCTGTGCTGAGGACTCTAGAGCTCAACACAGTACTTCAGATAGGGATTCATAAAAACAGAATAGGGGAACATAATTGTTCCCCTCCCTCAATCTGCTGCACATGCTGCTTTTGATGCAGCCCAGAATGCAGCTGTTTTTTTGGGGTGGGAGTGTGTATTTCCAGCTCATACTGAGCTTGTCATCCATCCGTACCACCAGGTTCTTCTCCACAGGTTTGCTCTCAATCCCTTTACCACATAGCCTGTATTAAACCCACCAGTTGCCTTTATCTCTTTCACTTGGCTTTTTTGAACCTCATCAGATTAACATGGATCCAGTTCTTGATCTTGTACAGGTCCCTTTGGATGGTGTTGCATCCTTCACGCATGTGAACCTCACTGTTCAGCTTGATGTCCTCTGCAACTTTGCTGAGGTTGCAGTTGATCCTACTGTCTATGGCATTAATGAAGTCCCAATACAGATCCATGAGAAACACCACTTATCAGTGGTCTTCATCTGGACACTGAGCTATTGATCACTACCTCCTGGATGTGACCATCCAACCAATTTTTTGTTGGCTGAACAGTCTACCCATCAAATCCATGTCTCTCCAATTTGGAGATAACGATATCATGGGGAGCCATGTTGAAGGCCTTACAGATGGCCAGATGGATGACATGCACATCCCTTTCCTTGTCCACTGATGTAGTCAGTTCGTTATAGAAGGCCACCAGATTGGTGAGGCAGGAGTTGCCCTTGGTGAAGTCATGCTGGTATCTTGAATCATCTCCCTGTCTTCCATGTACCATAGTAAAGGTTCTAGGAAGATCTCTTCCATGAACTTCCCAGGCACAGAGGCAAGGCTGACAGGTCAGTAATTTACAGGATCCTCTTTTCTTTCCTTTTTAAAAAATAAGAGCAAGATTTGCACCCGTTTCCAGACAAAGAGTTATCTTACCATTTCCATGTAATATATATACCTATCTTTCAAGTACCTCTGAATGTTGCACAGAATCAGGAAAACAATGCCAAATGATTTATGTGGTTTTAGCATACTTAACACAGCTAGTCTATTTTTTTAAATAAAATATGTAAAATAATTTAAAACAACCTATCTGTAACAGTGAGAGAGATAATATTCCCTAGCATTTAGGTTTTATGCAACTACATCCAGTATATGGAGAAACAAGTAGTGATAAACAAAATTTTGTCTCTTTGAACATTTTATTTCTTCTAGCTCTGAAATATTTTCCAGTTTTATTTATGGTTTGTATTAATATAGAACATTCAAGCATAGCACAAATTCCTCAGGCAAAAATATTACAAAACATATGCCAAAACCCAGGGTGATTGCTATTGCTCTTTATTAATAACTCAGGTTTAAACAGGTTCCTTTTAACAAGGCACTATTATAAAAGCATGAAGTTACAATGTCATACAAAGTGCTGGAGATTTCTTTGTGTTTGTAACAGATTTTATTTGATGAACAAGTTAATGTACTGATCTGAATCTCAAATCATCCCAGTATTTTTCTCTTGTCATTCATTATGTATATATTATATGCAAATCTACACTATTTGCAATAGCATTACCTTACACTTCAGGCTGTGCAGCTCCAGCTACAGTAGGTGCAATTATAACCTTTACACAGAAATCCACTGATTTATATCAGAATGAAATGATTCTACAAGCTTTATGGTGACTGTTTTATGTTATATGAACTCAACAGAAAATGCGACTTTGTGTAAAAGTTGCACTGTATTGTTTATTTCCATTCTGCCTATCATAATTGGAAGAAAAAGTCTAAGGAAATAACAATCCCCTCTCTGAACTGAAAGATCGATATGTGGGCCTAAGAAAGTCACAAGATGATATCAGAAGTAAAAAGCAGTAGTGTTGGCAATTTAAAACATTCTGATAATGTTGTCATAGATGTCTCCATATTTGTATTGGAAAATACAAAAATTGCTTAGAACCACAAGAAGAAATTGACACAAAGGGTTTTGGTTTTTTTCCTGCATCCATGTTGTCCTAACCAGGCTACTTCATCTTTCTTGTTTAGAAGGAGGAGAATAGAAAAACTGAATGTCATAATTTATTTCCAGGACTGATTATTATTCCTAGTTTGAGTGCTGTAAGACTGTCACAGAATAGATTGTTACTCCTTTTAACAGATTGATAAAGTTTCTGACGTCATGACAGCAACAACAACAAAAAGTAGATTTTCTGGAAATCCTGTGCAGCTGTTGCTGATATATGTGGGAAGGCAGTACAAATTTTAAAAAAAAGAAAAAAACCCCACACAGATGGTTTTGTTTGTAACGGTTTTCCAGGTTTAAGTTTGTCCTTCTTATTGTGTGAAGCAGCATATACATGGGGGTTTTTGTAACATCATTAATGGTAAAAACATCTATTTATTATCAACATACCTATTTCCTGGTTCAGCTCTGTTGCATTCTTCACATGCAAGTTAGAGGGAACAAAGAGATCCCCATCCATGATTTGTGCAATGAAGCTCTGAAGAAAGCTCTTAAGTGAAGAGCATGGTCCCTTGTTTCTTGAGTAAGACAGATACACACTCAAAAATCCACCATATTTTGAAATTAAATTATCAAAATATGTTTATGATTAGATCTAAACTGTTAGAGACTGTTAGGAAGCTGCTGTGGTATCTACTAAAAATACATAAAAAAGCAGTCTTCTAATCCCCTGTGAGTGTCAGAAGATATTTAAATTTTTTTGTAGATCTGGAGAGCCTGATCTGAGCATGAAAGCATGTGAAGGCAATTCACATATGCATCTAGAACAGTACATCTCTTAAGCATTGAGACCTTTATTTTGAGATGAGATTGCATAATACTAAATGTGAAGACCCACTAATTTTACATTGCAACAGCAACTTTAGAGTATCTTAGCCTGGTACATTTTTTCCCATAAAAAATTCTAGGTATATCAGTGTAATTGAGCTCATTTTTAGACCTGTATTTTTGTAATACATAACTGACCAGATTCATCTGGACATTCTTGAGTAATTTTTGACCTCAGGCTAGGCCCATGGATAGTGAACTTGTCTGTTACTAGGTATAGGTGAATAGAGTCAGTGAGAATGAATTATTGATTTCCATGGCATCAGGTAAAATACTAATCAAAAATAAACCCCTTCCTTCACCTCACTCACATTTTCGATTTATAAATTAAATGAAAGAGTGGAAAATAAAGACTGCCAAAGAAACACTGGCCACTGTACATATATGTGTGTGCAAAATGTAATATTCCATAAGCCACATGGAAATTAAATATTGATATTAGGATTAATTCATTTCAAATAGTTCAGTCTTTATAGAGTATATTTTAGAAGACTTAATTTCTGTTTCTTAATGAACACAATATGAGTTACATCATGAAAAGGAACACCTTTGCTACATGTTTTAAAAGCTGGCTGAAGTATGAGGACCGACAAACCAAATATTGAAAAAAAAGTGCCATCTGTGTCTTCAAAACAAAGGGAAAAGGTGCTTCTGGTGTGGTTTGTTGTAACAGTGAAACTATATATATGGCTTTGTCAGCCTATATATTGAGAAAAAATATCTTTGATGAGATTAATATTTTCTCTAAAATTACTATAGTATGGTTAATAAATATAATAAAGAATTAGATTAATACAAAGTAGATTTGGGCTTGTTCTTACCAAATACAAGCTGAATACTAAAAGAATTCATATTTAGAATACTTAAAGGCTTCTTTTTTTCTCCTTTTATAGAGATGATTACATGGACAAAATCATACCCCAGATTAATTTAAACCGTATTGTGCTTGACTGCATTTAAACTATTTTAATTCTGTGAGATAAGAGTGATTTCAAACATTTTAGAGAAGCATAAAATCCTATTTGAACATCAGCTGATTAGTATAGACAGGTCTCAGAATGCATTTGTCAGCCTCTTTCTTTTACTCCCCCTGTTATAGCTGCCAAAAGCAGTAGACACCTGAAGGCAAACAGCTGAAACACAGTACCATTAGTCACAATCTTGAAGTAAATGTGTTACTGAAGTTATGTTCTCTTCAGCTTCTGCATCTTGTTCCACACTTTGATTTCTGAAAAATTAAAAATGCTGATTTGTCCCCATCATATATACAATTACTTTAAATGCTTTCATTGATATGCTTTTTAACGCCTGCATTTTTTTTTTAGCTGTAGTAGTTTATTATGAACAGAATCCTTATCCACTTTTCACTCCATGTGCCCACAATATCACAGCTCAACTAGGAAGCTATGAAGAAACCTAGATGTGTGAACAGTTTGAATTGAGGGTCATGGTATTACTTTCCTGACACTCTCACAGAAATGAATGCCATTATCTTCATAATACGCAGTGTTGCTGTATGGAACTACCTTATTTTGGACTACATCTGTTGTATGTTAGTGAAATTTTCATTTAAAAAGAAGTGTACAAATCTAGACTAAGTTTTGGTTTTATGAGAGAAAGAATCACATTGTGAGAGCTCTGTTTCTTTGCTGAACACTCTCAGATTATATTAGATATTATTGCAATGTTTGTAGCTTTATATCTGCAGAGATGAAATTAAGTGGCTATTAAAAGAGTGAAGAAAGAACGCCAAACAAAAAAGGTTATAACATACACTAAGTTCCTGTGATGATCCATTCAAGAAGGCCTCTGATGTCTTTTCCAACCTAAATGATTCTCAAATTCTATGATTATTTCTTAGTGTTGCCGTTTCTTTTCTCCATCTTTTCTAAGTTGTAGTGTCCATAATTGATATAAAGACATTTTGTCTTCAATCCTCCTTAAAAAAATTTAAAAAGTGATGTGACCATTTTTGTTATTGGCTGTAACTTTCATACCATCTATGCAGGTTTCCATTAGTTGAAAGTGGTTTTAGATAACTGGACCCATGCTTTTCAGTCAGTTACTGGCTTTTATTTTGCTGTTATCATAAAAGACCATTTCTTTCTTAAATTGATCAATTAAGGCCATGGAAATAAGTAGAGAAGAGTGTACAATTTCTTAACAACGCTGTCAGAATTATCCTGGCACTGAAGAAGAAACTACCATAGACTTTCTTAGTGAATAGAAATAGCTTTCATCAAAGTAGATGCTCTTTCTCCATATTTTTTTTTTCTTTTGGTCACAATTCAGAGTGAACTACACAGAAACAGAGTGTTTTAAAGCTCTTAAAATATCTACAATGTACTTAGAGGTCTACATTTTTACTTATCTGCTCTATTTTTTTCAGTTTGTATAAAGCACATTATAAAATCAATTGAAGCAGTCATTTTCAGTTGAAAAGAAGCAGACTACATGTTCGTTTTTTATCAGGAGATAATGTGATAGAAGAAACAAGCAGATGGAGTAAATCAATCGAAGTGAAATTATTCCAAAGCACAGAGGAGGAAAGTTAAAGCAATGAATATGAGAAGTAAAGGGCTATTAAAGTGGCAGAAGGCATTACAAGGAGTGGAAAAATCCTATTCCATTCACTTAGGAAGACTGGAAACTACAAAAATATCCTTTGAAATAACTAAACATAACAACTGGACCCACTTCTTAGGCAAGTCTGCCACTTCCCTGTAGCCCAGTTGAAAGACATGACAAAAAATCTTCTTAATCCTATAGGTCCTTGGATTCTCATCCATTATTGATTTCTGATGTAGACAGAGATGAAGTTGCATTAAGGAGTCATAGGACAACCAAGAGAGGCTTCAGGGCCCTGGAACAACTGGTTAAGGGGTCAGGACCACAATAGTGTTCTCAACTGTTAGTTGCAGGGAAAGATGTTAAAAGAAACACAGACCAAGCAGATCAGTACCTGGCTCCATGACTGGTATCGCAGGCAAAATTTGGAGCTTTTTGATCCTGATGGGTCGGACTTGCTGGTGACAGACAGGGTACAACTGTCTCAAAAGGACAAAGGATCATTGAGCAGGAGCTATCAGGGCTCATGGAAAGAGCTTTAACCTAGATTTGAAGGGGAGAGGGATAAAATCAATCTCATCAGAGATAAGCCTGGGAGTGGCACATCAATGCTTGAGGTCTGCTATTATGACCGTTTGGTCTGCTCCACAATGTGCTGAGTATGCATTTGAAATGTCCCCTGACTAATGCACATAGCAGTCTGGAAGTCTCAATGAAGTTGGGGATGGAGATACACATGGCATCAAAGACTCAAGTATTGTTGGTATATTAGAAACCAAAGAAGCATCTGAGAGCAGGCACACAGGAATTAGGGCTTCTCCCCCGAAAATAGTTTCAGGATCAATAACTCAGCTGAAGTGCATTCACCACAATGCACAACAGTATGGACAACAAACAGGAGGAGGTGGAAGCCATTGTGCAACTGGAAAACAATGATGTAATTACAATCATGAAAACACAGGGGAATAACGCAGAACTGGAGTGCCACAATGGATGACTATAAACTCTTCAGAAGGGATTGGGAAAGAGTAGGGTGGTGGGAGTAACCCGGTATGTTAGGGAGATTTTTCACTCTCTAGAGCTTAGTGACAACGACAATATTGAGTGTTTATGGATAAGGGTCAGGGTAAAGGCCAACAAGTCACATATAATGGTGGCAGTCTGTTACAGACCACTCAACCAGGATGAAGAGAGAGATGAAATATTTTACAAGCCACTGTAAGAAGTCTCATGATCACTAGTCTTTGTTCTTATGGGGATTTCAATTTACCAGGTGTCTGCTGGTGAAGAAACAGTCTAGGAGGCTCCTGGAGTAAGTGACAAGTAACCTCCTTACATAGCTGGTGAGGGAGATAACCAGGGAAGGCACCTAACTGACTTGCTGATTAGGAACAGAGAAGAACGTGTGGAAGATGTGATGGTTGGAGCCTGTCTTTCTTCATTGGAAGGCTGGTCAGGCACTGGAACAGGCTGCCCAGGGAAGTGGCTAAGTCACCTTCCCTGAAGGTATTTAAGGGACATGTAGAAGTGGCACTCAGGGATATGGTTTAGTGGTGGATTTGCAGTTCTGGGTTTACAGTTAGGCTCAATGATCTCAAGGACCCTTCCCAACCTATATGAACCTAGGTTTCGTTTATTCTATAATCTTACAGTGATGCCCTCAGCATGTTTTCATTATTTCCTTGACCTTAACAACCTCAGTGTTGTATGTTCTTAAGGTTGCTTTTTGGGAGGTACAGTACAGGGGTAGATATTTGATATATCTTTGAGGATTGAGGGATAAATGCATATATCTTCCATGATGACAGGTAGATTTCCAAAGACTAGGACATGATGCAGAACGAAAAGACAGAAGTGTTTTCTGAAGTCTATAAAATCCTGAAAACAGATCTAAAATAGACTAGATTCGTTCCTCTACAATTTAAGGGCTATTTATAATTTAATGTCAAAACAGAGGCAGAATCTAGTCTCTTTTAGCTGCTGAATTAATGTAATAGAAACACAGTAGCTTTCAATTTGTACCAAAATGCATATAAATAGCAATAGTTTGGAAATATTACTAAAGTTGTTCAAAAATAAGTCATATTAGCTCTGCAATGCTTAAAAGCAAAATGTTATTCTAGATAATATTCCCAATATTTCTTGAATGAAAAAATATCCTTTTGCTTTGCAAATACAGGTTTAATTTTTTTTTCTGATATATTCCTTCAGTGCAATAGATTTTCAGCTTTCCAGCAGCTCTGAGAATTATCAATATGTTTCATTAAAATTTTATGTTACCTTCTAACCATGGAAAATCTTTGATGGGGCAAATTCTAACATTCTTTAACATTTTTGGGTTTTCTTGTTTCTTTCTTCCTTAAAAATAGAATTTTAAAATACCACAGTTGTATATATATAACTATATTGCACTCCAGTTTATGCATTTCATAGTTGATACCATATATATGGAAGGCAATTTATGTCCAACTGATAGGAGTACACAGCTCTCTGCTTCCACTATGGCCACTAATACCTTGACATAAGCTAAGCAGAGTGGTACTATTATAGACAGAGCAACAAAATAATTCAAAGGTGTCTTAAATCCACTGAGGCATGCTCCTGCTCCTGTGGCTAGGGAACTATGCTTTGTATTTACGGATATTTAAAATGAAAAATATTGCACAGACATAAAAATTGTTTAACTACATTATTTTAAGAGGAAAATTACGGTGTATGTAATAACTGTAATTAAGCAAACACATTTGAAAAACAATTTTTTCTTTAAATATACTTGTATACCAGAAAGAAGCAAAAGCTCAGACTAACAGTTCTATAGACAATAATCCAAAAATAACATTATTTGGGAGTGCTGTAAAGAGGTAGACAAAGGATATCAGCTAACATTTGACATTGAAAGAAAAGCTCTTGGTAATAGTTTGACTTAAAATATAATTAATACAAATTCTAGAAAATTTGTTTTTGAGTTGCTGTTTAGAAAAGCAGACCAAGTTATCAGTACTTTTGGTGACAGTGAGGAATGTGGCCTTTAGCATTTCTGGAGTGCCATAACAGAATTTTTTCCAATATTTTCTACCATTTCATAAATGTCAGCAAATCCTTCCAGGAACAGTTAAAATTTTATTTGAATTGAAAGTGTGAGTATTATTCACATGCCATGGAGTAATTCACCTGACTTTTTTGCATTTTATTCAATTTCATAATGAAAATATCTTGTCGGGAACATTGCATCATTTTTATATATTGTTTATCACAACTCAGATCTTCACTGGTGTAAGTTCATGGAGAAAGAAGTTGTTAGGTTCTGCAGTAAGAGGTTAATCTGCATGTGCATGGAGATTCCAGAGCCATGAGGCAGTGCAGGGGAGAGTGCCAGCAAACAGAGACTGCACAGAGTGGTGTCACAGACTGTGTCTGTGGTGGCAGCAGCTCGAGGAGTATGTGTTTTCTATGGGCATGCATGTCAGTGGGATTTTGCTAGTGAACATGAAATGGAAAGTTGGATGAGAGGCTGAGAAGCCAGTGCCGAGGTGGTCATAAGCTTGGGCTGGATACTGAAGGTACCAGGGGTGTTGAGATTTGGCTGTTGGAGGTATCAGGGATCCAAAACAGCTGGAGCAATCACAGGGTCTTGTGGTAGACTACTGGCCATTAAGCTGGATCAGCTGGCAGAGAGACTCCTCCTGCATTTATATCTTAAAGATCCAATCCAAGATCAGATCCAAGGGCTACTGGTCAGACCGATTGTACTGACCCAGTTACTAGCGGGATCCATAGCGTGTGTAGGTGCACATCCACGTGTGGGTGCTTCCCATGTTAAAGGACCAGCAGTTGAATGGGGCTTCAATTGAAGTTTGCTGCACAGCCTGTCTTGATCAGCTACTGAAGAGACCTGTACTGAAGATATGTATACTAAAGTATATTTATAGTACATTTATGTTTTCACCCTCCTCAGACAGAGAGGAGAATAGGATGAGGCTGTGGATATCATCTGTACTTGCGTGAGTGGAATGGTTTCTTTTTTTGTGTTTATCTGTGTGATTGGCCACGTGCATATGTTTATATGTTTTATGTATATGTGCACATGTGCCTACTGGGCCCAGAGGCTCAGCAATGCTCATAGCTGGACTTAGCAATCTAGAGCTTCAACTGACTTATCTCTGTTGGGCTGCTGGGTTTGGCAACTCCCAGAAACAAGAACTTTGTTCGTGCCTGAGAGCACTGTAAATGCAGCCACCTCTTTATCAGCCTATGAGGAATTCCATAGCATTATACCTACAGCTTTGTCACACATGCAAACATTTACTTCTTACTTATATTGTACTTTACTTATAAGAAGATGCACATGCCAATTGAAAAATATACTCTCGAGTCTGAAAATTAAGCATGTTGCTATAGTTCATAGCTCCAAGTGTTGAGTTGTAGTGATTAACACGTAACCTTGCATGTGTAAATTAGAAAAATACACTATTACAGTTAGATGAATTGTTATGGCTTTATAGATCAAGGGATTAGGATATTCATAGAGTGGTCAGATAAGAGGGAAACTAAAAAGTTGTATCTGACTCTCCTACTGTCCCATTCATCCAGCTAGGAGTCTGAATATACTTCCATTTTCACTCTGTCTTTGGTAAGACATTATCCTAAAAATTTGCACATTGTCTTCAGCAGGACTGACACCTATAATAAGTAATATTAAACCAAAGTAAAAGGACTCCAGAAATATAAGCAAGTGATTCTTAATTAGTACACAGAATACTGATACATGTTTCCTAAATAAATAGGAATATATATATAAATGCTTACTGACCATAGAACTCATTTGTCTTGCATCTGCACAAATTCTTCTGCAACTGGTAGACTTGTCATAACTTAGAATACTCCCTTCATAAGGCCAGGGAATAAATTACAATTTTCTCATTTATCCTTCTACAATGCCACAGAAATACACCTCACCTATTAAGGAGATGTAATGTCAGGATGTAGGGAAAAGTACAATTTTGATAGAGGGTCAGAAAGCATGAAAGAAAGTAATGACACATCATAAACTTGACCAGTCATCCAAATGAGGAGTATAAGTCTACTAAACTTGAGAAATTAGCAGTAACATATTTTCCTCTCTCTCTGTAAGCAGAATTTCCAGTTTAACATTGGCTATAATTTTGGAAGGAAATTTCGTTCTAAACCAATAACACAACAGAGGAGATAGATAAATGAGAAATAAAAATGAAAGACCAAACCAACCAACCAAACCCCAAAATAAACAGAAATTGGAGAATTTTCCCCACTTACTTTAAATATGAAATGTCTTATTCCAACTCACTGTATAGAATCCATGGATAATTTGCGTTTCAATTCTTATAAACATGGAACAGCTCTTGAAAGATTTTTTGCAGTCCCCTGGTGATTGCAGTCCCACTGCAATGCTTGTGTTTATTTTTACTAGCAGAATGTGCTTTACTTAGTATGAAACAAGAAATTTGCTTCCTCACTGAAAAAAGGATGCTTCTGTTTCAATGCTATTATCTTCCTAAAAGGTATGGGCAAGGGAATATCTTGAATCTCTTTATACTTTAGTAATTTTAACACTTCTTTCTTTCCAAGTAATCCAGTTTTAGAACTGCAGATATAAACAGATATGAAAACATGGGTTCTTTTCATAGTCCTTAACCTTTTCTTTCTTTTTCTGGCATTGTTCTATCGACCTGTGAAATAAAACTCCAAATCTAAACATTATAAATCATAAAACCTATCCATTATAATAAAGTAATATAATTATTTGCTTATCAAATACCTAATATCTGGAGTTGTTTGGTAACAAAACTACATTGCTTTAAATATTAAGTCTATTATTCTCAGCTGGAATATTTCAATTTTCAGTTAATACTTTTTTCCTGAAGCCAATTTAGGAGCCCTTTATTATTGACCAGTAACAGACAGTTTCATTTATGAAAAAGTACCAAAGTGTACCAAAGTACCAAAATAGATAAACAATCTATTTCCAAATCCATATGCCATGTGAAGTTGATTCCTGCCAGCAGTACTCAGCTCTGTTACAAGGGTTGTCTCTCACAGGTACACCAGACACAGGCTCTCCTCTTCATGTGACCTGTAGGTTATGTAAAACACAGTGATCCAGCTAGAGAGCATTACCTCAAATGGAACTAATACTTGCTTCCTTCCCAGTGCAGTCTCGTAAGTGGTGGCTGAAATAGTGAAATAGCAGTGGAACACACAACTGCCAGGTTTAAGATCTGAAGAGAGACATGGAAACAAGGAGTTTATTTTTTTTGAAAAATGCTGATGAACTACCAGTTCTGATGAACTACCACAATGATTTCATGGAACTATCTTCTTTCCACACATTTTTTGAGATATTCAAGCTCATCTGGCTTCTGAACCATGCTTGACAGTAGCAGTCTGCCTAAGTATGGCAAATAGCCCACCAAAGAAGGGTGGATCCACCAGATGCACCAAAGTGGCCTTAAACTCTGTACTTCCCTTTTGCAAAACTCAGTACCCATAAGCTCAGTCTGGGGACTACTACTCAGAAATTTGTAAGAATGAAACACATGTAAATTACTCCTTTTAGGACATAAGCTTATAGAATTTGAGAAAGTGAATTTTGATTTATAAAAACTACATGCTAATGTTCCCGAAAGGATAACATAAAATATTAATTTTTAAGGTAATTTTGCAGAACAGTGACTTCAGTAGAAAGGCAAATAACAAATTTTTGGAAATCTCATTTTCTTACTGGGTCAAAACTTTAAATCATACAATCACTTCAAGCACAAAAGAATAGGTGATATCCCAGATGCTTTAAATATTTGACTCTGATGCTTTTGAAAACAGTGCAAATGGTACAACTATGTGTTTATGGCTTTTTGAAGCTATTTGCTGGCTGCTAAGAGAGAGAAAAATCCAATTCTGTTCTGTCATTCAGATTCTGACCTTCCATTTAAAAAATGTGTCTAACATTTATGATTGTGAACGAAACCGCAGCGCATCTCTGATGAGGCATCTGCTTAAAATTGTTAGAAGACACGAAAAGTAGTTATGAGAAGCATCTATAGAATGTGTGAAATTTTCTATTTGTTTCAGCCAGAAGAATTCATACATAGTTTCAGTGATGATAATTGAAATGTCAACACTGTTAATTTAATTTGAGAAAAGTCAGGGAAGGTCTCTTTCACACAGTTCTGAGGTTTTGCCTTGTTTCTTACCTACAAATAGATTTCAGTTTAGACATACTTGTTTATATTTCCACATTTCAAAATATAATTCCAGATACCACTTGAAGACAATGAGCATATTGAAGTTCATCAATCAACCATTTTGACAAGAAAATGTGACAGAGATATTTAACCCAGTTGCCTTTTTTTTTACTTTTTTTTTAATCAACTATCGTGCTTGAAAAGATCAATGCAGCAGTGTATCTGGGTAATATCTTTCTTTTTTTAAAAATTTCTTTGAGTGAAGACTTCCCGGTTTAAAGATGTTGTTTCACAAGGTTCAAATATTCCATTTAATGTATTGTAAATTGTCATTGTGCCAGAAAGATGCAAGGAAGTTCAGTCTCCCATATGACCCTTCAATATCAGGCTCTTTATAATACATTTCATGTTCCTGTAGATATCCAAGCTTCAACTGTGTTACAGAAGACTTTTTTCCCCCCCTTGGTTCAAGAGCTTTTCTTCTTTTTCATGCATTAGTGTCTCGGTTTTGAAAGACAGGTGTCTGCTAAGGAAGGCAGAAACCCCCCCTTGAAGTGGCAGATATAACCCCTTTTCCCTCTAAGTTATTATATTTTGAAATCAAGGGCCTTTAGGCGAAGATGTGGGAAATAGGAATAACAGTTCTTTATATGTATATAACCAGTCAAACAGAACAACAACAACTCTGGCAGTAACAGCAATCACAAACCCAGTGCCAGCCTTCTCGGCTGTCAGGCCCTTTCCCCTCGGGTGCAGTTCCGCTCGCAGCCGGCAGGGGCGCTGGCGGCTCCCGGTGAGCAGGGCAGGTGCGATGGTTCCCCCGCGGCTGCAGGGGGCGCTCCGGAGCGAGCTCGGGGAGCACGCGGCACTGGGGGCCTGGGATCCCGGGAAGGGATGGAACAAAGGCTTCACAAACCCCTGGGCAGCCGATCCCGGACTCTCGGGAACAGCAGGCTGGAACGGCAGGCTGGAACGGCAGGCTGGAACGGCAGGGACGGACGCAAATCCCAGGTGGCAGGCGAGATGTATCCAGATGGGAGAACCCCACGGAGGCCCAGGCAGGCAGGGCGAGCAGGGCTACAGCGTAGCGAAAGCTCGAAGCAGCAGCGGGGCAGGGCAGCCACAGCCCGGTCTCCAGCAGGGCAGGGAAAGCGGCTTTTGGGGTCCCGGCGTTGTTTCCAGCAGGAAGAAAGAACGGCCAAAAAGAAAGAAGCAGCAGCTCCTTTCTCTGCAGCTTCTCTCTCCGGACGCTCAGAGCGAACTGACCCCACACCCAGGTGTAGACAAAGGCGTAGCCAGGCCCGCCCCACTCCCCTTTTTGTCTTTCTTAAGTACAGCTATTTGTCCCCTAGCAACATGCATATGGGAGAAAATTCCTTTAACAGAAAAAAAACTAAGACTAAACTGAAACCCCAACAATTAGTTAAGAAGAGTGCTTTCACCCAAGTTTAAATGTTCATGGCCTAATTTGATAATACAAATATTTTCATAAATTATAGGTCTACAAAATGTTTTGACAAATTGCAACAGTGTATGGGATACCAGTTTGCCAAGAAATTCGGAAACTCATGAATTTGTTTGGTTCTGCATCATCTCTGTCCCTGGTGGTAATTTTATTGACAGTTCCCCTTCAAATTGCTGTAAAAGAATGACTTTATTTTATTTTCTATTTCCCTAAAACACCTCAAAGTACCAATTTCAATAACTTTGTTTCTAGTTCCCTCCAAATTATTAGCCAGAAGATATTTTCAGTTGTTTTAAACTATGCAAAGGAAAGTAGACGTTCACTTTAATAATTTCTTCTTAAGAGAAGCAGGAGTCAGAGCGAAGCACTGACAAGATTTTTCAAACATACCTTTCCTGACCGTGGCATTCTCTAAGCAAGTGGATTTTTCTGGGCCTCTGGTTTTTACCCAGTCACAAACTTATCTCTTCCCTTACTAATTATTTTCACACATCTTCTATTTATAGTCTCCAAAGTACTGGTAATTTGTATTTGTTTAAGTAGCTTTTGAATAAATTTTGACAGAAGTGTACATATAATACACAGTTATTGGATACTCCTAGCAGTTGCAAATTGCTATGGAAAGTATAAACAATCAGGATTAAAGCTGCTAACACATGATACGACCTGTTAGAATTTCCACTTAGATTTTGCATTTTCCTACTTTTCTTCAATGAACTGCAATTCATCAAACACAGAAAAAAGAATCACCATAAACTTGGATTAATTCAGCATTTTCACTGCATTTTTAAACTCTCACACGCTGCTTATTTATCAAAGTCCCTTCCTTGCCCAGCTATTTCTTTCCTGTATATGTGCTTCCAAACATTGTATATGTATATATATTTACAAATATATAAAGTACTTCTATTCTGAAGTAAAAAAATAAGTATAAAATTTTGAAAAACAAAATGAAGGAAGGTAGTGATATGTCCATGTGGGGTTTCTTTGATATCTTTTTTCTTTCCTGACTTTCATTTTTAAGCAAGTAACGAAAATAATTTAAAATAAATTAGTCATATTATCTGTTTTACAAATGCACTAGCATCAAAGATGAAACATACGTAAAACCAGATCCATTGATATTGCTACTACTGTCCATAGTAGCAAGTAAATAGACTTCCAGGAGAAGTCAGTTACTCAGAATATATATACAGAATAACTTTTTTTAGTAATTAACCCCAACCACCAATAATATCATTTAGCGTATGCATCACTTTAAACATTTGAAATAAGACCAGTCATACAGCAAAAGCTAAGCCCATGAAAAGAAATCTTATAGAGCAGGGCCATAGGAAAGCCTTAGAGAAATGTTAGAAAAATTGGTTTAAGGAATCACTTGTATTTGAAAGATAGATCACTAAATATTCTAGATAGAGAAATAATCTGTTACTGTGTATTCAGCACAAATGCAGGTAAGGAAGTTTGCCTACTTTTCTCACCAGCTCCACCTACTCCTCTGCTCTCAAGGTATCCTTCATTTTGTACCAATCTTTCCTATCAGAGAGTTTTGTACCAATCTTTCGTATTCCTTGTCAGAATTTCCAAAGCTTATGAAAATTGTCCCTGCATTGCTTAAGACATCACACTGCTAATACCGCACATCACTGGCTTCAGCAGTATATCCTATTTTAAATACAGAAAAAAGAAACCTAAGAGAAGGTAAGAGAAGTGAAGCTAAACTAAGCTGAGCTAAGATAAGCTCAGCTCTGATTTTGTACTCTCTCTTCCTTCATAAGTTATTTTTTGCTGTTTTTCGATGTCTTACATAGATTTTTGATTAGTCACTTGCTTTAATGTCCTAAAGCTATGCTTCCAGTTGGCCAACCATTCCCTGGAATATTTATGGATTACTATCTTTAATTTTTGGAATTATTATGAAAAATGTGAGTATGTATATAACTGCTGAAAAACAGACACACATAACAGGGAAAAACTCCTGAGAAATGCTGCATTGCAAGTAAATACTACTGATTGCAAAGATGGGATATACGCCCCACGAAAGACTGCAAAAAGCCTTATATAGCTTAAGATTTCAATTGCGTTCAGAATGATCTCAGGCTCACTTAGAAAAAGCTCAAGTGGTTGGGAAATGGGAAGGACCCTTTCTGTTGATAACCTGGGGGCAAGGATATGCTTGTGCTTCCACGGATTCCAGTCCACGACGGGTACCAGTCCCCACACTGCAAGAGTGGTCTGACCAGCCTTGGTTACTCCAGCTTTGTTGTCAGCTCATGGGGAGGCTAAGGGAACTTGAATGAATGGAGCTTGTTTGGTTCGGGCTGTGGGTCAAACATGTTCTACTGTTGGGAGAGTTTTGTTTTGTGATTCTTGTTTGTATAAAACAAAAAAGAGGGAATTGTGGAGAGAGGCAGGATGGAAATGAGCTGCAGGCTGTGAGACACATCTGCAGAATGCCATGGCAGCCCAGAGAAGCTTGTCTCCATCTGACGTTGCGGGAAGGAGATGCCACAGGGCAGAGCCCTGCAGAGGAGAGCCTGCGGAAGCTGCCAGATGGGTGGGTAGCTCGTGTTCACTCCCATATATGGACACTGAGAAAGTGTGTTACTGATATGGCAATGTGTGACAGGTTGCTTAGTGAAAAACACCATATAAGGAAATACTGTGTCGTGAAGGAGTGTATAAAGCCAGCTTGGTTCTTTGAATAAACGTCTCAGATGCCCTGCTGGTCTGAGTCCGTGCCTTAGTTATTATGGCAATTGATATCCGTGATGGAAAAAGCATAAAATCTAAGGTGTTTGAAATAGTGTATTTTTCTAAACACCTATGTGGACAATAGCAGAAAGCACACTAAAATATTAAAGAAATGGATAAAACATACCTACATTTACTGAGAATGGAACATATCTGAAGCAGATAATCCACTTAATTTATTAAAGTGACAAAGTTTGGAACTTTATATGAATCACAGACATGCATTCATATAATTAATATCTTCAGAGGATAGAGAAAATTCTAGCAGTGAATAATTTACTACCAGGCAAACAAATTTCTGAATGTGATTGACATTTGGGAAACAAAGACTCTCCTCTTTGGAGGTCAGTGTACCTGAAATACACTTATAGAGGATGGGAAGAAAGAAGCTGGGTGTAATAGGTTGCCTGAGTCATAACAAAATGCATTAAAATGTCACTTTAGAAGCTTTTCCTTGTTCTACTGAGAGATTCAGATTTCCTTGTTCTACCGAGAATAAAAAGTATAGTCATTAAGAAGAGAAATGTAAAAATGTTGTAAGGTGCATATTTAGTTTCAAATTTTAAAAATGCCTTTAAATGTGTGTCAGAAAAGTCAAGAAAACTTTATGAGTAGTATGACTAAATGACAAGACTGGTATGAATCTGCAATTTTGCGTCCATTATTTCATATATTGCATCACGTTTTTATAAGTATCGGAAAATTAATCTTGTTTCCTTTAGGTAAGCCAAATGAAACACTACACTTGATCAGATCCTTATGCCTAAGTAAACAGTGTCAATAAAACTGCAACTGAATGTTAGAATTTCTTTATTGATAATAATAATTATTTAATGTATTTGATTGTACCAGTCTATAAAAAAGGTACTAAAATGCATAGAATCCAGATCTATTAGTCTCCAATATGTAATAACTAGACTAGACAGAACAGCCTACAGGATATAAAATGCACCACTCAAAAAAGTCAAATAAACAAATTAACAAATGCGATGTATAATTGCTCTCATCCCTTTAAGCCTGCATTCTATTTTTCTTTCAAACTTTAAATGCTAAGAGCACTTTTTTTAAAGCGAGTGATATTGTACTCATTATAGAGTCATAGAAAGAACCTTAAAGATCATCTAGTTCCAAAACACCTGTCATGGGCAGGGAAACCGTCCACTAGACGAGCTTGCTCAGATCTTCATCCAAGCCTGGCCTTGAACACTTCCAGGGATGGGGTATTCACAACCTGTACCAGAGCCTCACCACCCTCACAGTAAAGTATTTCTTCCTAATATCTTATCTAAACCTACTCTCTGTCAGTTTGAAGCCATTCCCCTTTGTCCTGTCACTACATGCTCCTGTATAAAGTCTCTTGCCGTATTTCTTCTTAGCTCCCTTCAGGTACTGGAAGGCAACAACTAGGTCATCCCAATCCTCTTCAGGCTGAACAATGCCAATTCCCTCAGCCTTTCTTCCTAGAAGAGGTGCTCCATCTCTCTGATCATCTTGGTGCCTCCTCTGGAGTTTCTCCAACAGCTCCATGTCCTTCCTGTGCTGGGACCCCAGAGCTGGAGGCAGCTCTGCAGGTGGGGTCTCACCAGAGTGGGGCAGAGGGGCAGAATCCCCTCCCTCCCCTGCTGCCCACGGGGCTTTGGATGCAGCCCAGGACACACTTGGCTTTCTGGGCTGGGAGTGCCCATGGCCGGCTCATGTCCAGCTCTCACCCCAGCACCCCCAAGTCCTTCTGGGCAGGGCTGCTCTCGATCTGTTCATGCCCAGCCTGGGTTGGCACTGGGGGTTGCCCTGACCCAGGTGTAGCATCAGCACTTGGCCTTGTTAAACCTCATGAGATTCCCATGGGCCACTTCTCGAGCTTGTCCAGGTCCATCTGTACAGTACTGAGTGAATTGTGGAACACTCTGACAGTGTTTGGGAAGAGAAGAAGCTGACAACTGGGAGTATTTATTTTTACTTTCTTCCCTATATTGGAGGGCACATCATCCCTTGGTACCATGTGGGGATAGTACCTCCTCCAGCAGTGAGTGGGATTGGTGTCATGGACAGTGGGGCGCTTTCTTCAGGGAATCCAGGAAGATGCGCTCACCTTCCAAGAAATCATGGTCCTGAGAAGGATGGAAGGGATGGATATGAGAGAGTGGCACAGAAACAGGGGCGCTGTCCAGGATGATGCTCATGTCTGAGGGAAGTGTCCCAAACCGTCCCTCATGCAGGGAGGAGTGGGCTGGCACTCATCTGTGGTACCCTTTGGGGTGTGCAGGGGCCCCTCTGAAGCCCGTAACCTCATACTCTGAGTGGGACCTACAAAGGCTGCAAGAGCATCTCTGCCTGAGCAAGGGCACAACAGGGAAGCAGGGGCTGACAGAAGAGGATGGGGACATCATGAAGACAGAATTGGGCAGAGCTGGCTTCTCCCCACCCAGGAATGGGGTGAGACAGGGATAACCTCAGCCAGGTAAGGTTATTCATGAATGTAAGACAAGCTGTGAGGAGCCATCTGTCCTTGCTTCTGTTATCACCTCTTTAACTGTCCAAAGTTTCTGCAAGTCTGCCCATCCCAGCAGTTCAGTAATGACTTCAGGAAACACCCCACCCTATGTATATCAGTTTCAAGTCACACTTTACCCAGCCCTGCTCCCACCAGCTGTTTCCAAGTGTATTCCAGCCCCTCATCCCACCGTCTCACCATCTGGGCTTTGTGTTTCAGCAACTGTAGCATAGCATAGAATGCAATGGAGCTGGCTGTGTTGTCCCTGCTTTCCCACAGACTGTGCTGAGGGTGCATCCTGCCTGCAAAAGACACCTGACTGGGTGATGCCATTGCTGTTGGAGAGATCACAGATGGAGACAAAAGAGGAATGCCTTTTTTCTGCTGCCCACGTGTATTGGCAGCAGAGCCCTTCCCAAACTTCCAGTGCAAATGGGCTTTAACCCACCAACCTCTCTCTTCCTACTCCCTCAGAGCACTGCTCTCGCTCAGAGAGCTTAGATGAGCTCCTGCACAAGATGAAGAGGCAAACTCACAGCTGAGCTTTATACATAGGTGGCCTAAAACAGCCCCCAGGAACATCTCTCCTGCGTAAAATACAAGCATATCTGCCTCCCATACATCCCTTCCCATCAGCAGCACGCAAGAAGTCTTACACTGTGTGCTGGAGACGCCATCCATAGGGGCACAGAAGCCCTGGTCTTCAGTCAGCAGTATCTTCTGGTTCTTGTGTGAGAGCTCATTACAAAACTGTTCAAGCTGCCTCCTCTGCTGAGCCATGCTTAGCCGATCCTGCCCCATGCCCAGGAGAAGGAGAAGCTGTTGACAAAGGTTCAGGCCCTTGACATACTGGCCACAGGCTGAGAAAGGAAGGTGAGGGGGCATTTGCCTGGTGCAGAAGCTCTTGATGGTGCCTCAGCTGCTCCATCTGTCTCTGGATGGCCCTGAGCCCCTCCTGGTGTTCGGACTCCATCCAGCGGGCCTCCCACAAGGCTTGCTCCCCTTTCTCGTACTTCTGGCATGAGCGCTGCAAGGCAGAGCGGCTGGGGAGACTGGGAATAGAGACCATCACTGGCCAGGGGCAAGACCCCTTTGCACATATCATTTATTCCCAGCTCAGGATTAGGATTCATGACTTTGGGAGGAGTGTGAAGCCCCAGCCTTGCTCCTGGCCCCTGTACAGCTGTGAATTGTAGCACAGATGCTATGCTTACCTCAGTCATGCCTTTAAGCTCCTTCTCCCTCTGCTGGATGCGCTGTTTGGCCCTCTTCAGCTTCTCTTTCTTCAGGCGAAGCTCCAGCCAGGACTCATCCAGCTGCTCCTTGTCCCTCTCCAACTGTTCCTCCTTGGCTCTCAGCTTCTGGCCCTGTAATTTCAGATCTGCCTGCTCCTAGGATGGGCACAGGGGAAACCAAAGCACTACCTGCCCTGTTCCGGACAGTCTCATGTCTTCCTAAGTAGATGAGGGAGATCTGTCCTTGGTAAACTTCTTCTGCAGGCCAGTTTGGGGTGCAGAGCAACACCACCTAGTACTTTAGCAGTGCCCTCATTCATCCGCCCTTGGGGGCCAAGGCTGGCAGAGCTGTGATTGTACAGACACACCCACACTTTTCCCCAGAAAGGATGGAACCCCTCACCATGTGGGACAGCCTAAGGTGTGCTCAAGACTCAACAGATTGTCAAAAGTGGAAAGACTCAGCCTGAATGGTTATTTTTCACCTCAGTAGCCCTTAAAAATGAGTTCTGCTGCACTGTCTGTACCACATATTCCCTCTGGAAAGGCCAAGGCAGAAGCCGAACTGACTGTGGGCACATCCCCAGGGCATAGGAAGGTTTCCTCTCAGCTGACTTGACATGGAGACAGCTGCTTCTGTTCTGACTGCCCAAACTCCTCATAGGCACAGGCCAGAGACAGAGGTGACTGATGCTTCTGTTGATGTCTAGACATGCTGGTAGAGAGTGTGCCTGGAAGAGCCTGGTTCTCACCACCCTAAGTGACATCTCTGACTTCCCACCTGGAGGCAACACTGAATGTCTCCCCTATGGGCAGGACCCACCCTTGGAGCCTCCCAGGTGGTGCTGAGGCTACAGGAAGGAGCTCTGCTGTGGTACCTTGGCCAGTCTCATCATGGTGAAGTCCATTTTCTGAGATTGCTCCATCTTGTGCTCCAGACACTCCTCCATCAGCTGCTTTTGGTTATGGAATTCAGCCCACTCAGCTGCCAGCTTCCCTCGCTCCTCAGAGCACTTCTGCAGCATCAAATTCTTCTCCTCCAGCCACATTCTCTGGAGATCATGGCATGAGAGGGAGAGATGAAGATCCAAGTCCCATCTGCCACATTCCCTTTAACCCATTGCTGCCACTAAACCACACAAAACATTGAAAAGCTGATTCCAGGCCATTGTGCTTGGCCAGAACTTTGCAAAGAGAGCTCTGGTTCCGTGCTCTTCAAAAACCAGCATGCATAATGCACACAACATTTGCATAATAGGGGGTTGATCAGAGTGCTATTCCCTATGCAGCCAGGTGTGGGATGAAGAAGGCCAAGGACAGGTGAAGGAGGCTGCAGCCCAAACTCCAGCTCTGTCCTCCATGCCACGGCACAGTGCAGCACTGCAGAGACTGATGGCACATGGGAAAAGCACCTGGAAGTGTTTATCTGGCCTGACCTTCTCCTTCTCCCTTTCTTCTTGCACCATGGAGAGCTGCTGCATCATGAATTTTTGCTGCTCCTCCAGTGAGCGCTGCAGCGATTCTGCTTGGGCTTTTTCTACCATTGCCTTCCAGCGCTCCTGGGTTTGGACACAGAGGAAAGGCATGTGCCACTCCCAGGTGCCAGGCCAGGGACCTCCAGTGGGCAAGTCACGCCCCATATCCACACAGGAGGGCTGAAACAGGCAGAGGACACAGGCTGGACTCACTTGCTCCAGCAGCTGAGTCTGGTCCCTCAGCCTGGCCTCCAGTTTACCAATCATCTGGAATTGCCTCCGCTCCTCCTCCACGTCCCTCTGCTGCTGTGACAGCCTAGTCTGGAACTCTGGGAAGAGGCAGCAGCATTGCCATAAGCAGCAGGAATTGGGATAACCTCACTGCATCCACACGATATTCATGGAAAAAAACGTATCTTTTTGTGCTCTGTACATACCCAGGACTGTATTTTGTCAAAGGTAGACCCCAAGATGCTGAGTGACCAAGGCAAGCAAGGCTTTGCCAGGCTCAACTGTGTCACCAGATGAAGAACTATTTGCTTAACTTTTGGAAATACAGTGCTTAGTCTCAAAAATCATCCTAAACATAACCAAGAAGAGGAACAAAAAGTACACTCTGTTGGCCAGGTGTCTCAAAAACAAAGAACCAGACTAGTTGTACCAGCTCATCTCTGTATTTGCGAAGTAACACCAAGTTCATTGAGTATTCAACTTTGGGGTTGGTGACCACAAAAGACCACCCAAGGGATTCCTGAGATAGGAGGACACATGCACCAGTGGGAGGGAAAATATATTATTGGACTTGGGGAAGTTATTATCAAATGTATGCTTCTTCTGGGAAAACCAATGAATATGTTTGTAAAGTATAGTATATAAACAGGAGCTTTTCTTACTTGATATGCATGATAGGTAGAAATATTCCATGTGCATCCAGAGCTGAATAATGCTACATTGGTGTTAAGGAGTTTATTCTACCAATTTTGGCAACACCTGGACTGACTTTCTCCAATGAACTCATTAGCAGAGGTGAGGGTCTATGCTGTGCTTGTCAGCTGTTCTGGAGGTGGTACTTTCACGTCCCATTAGGATGAATGCTACTTTGACAAAACATACCCTTGAGCAGCTTGTCCTGCTCCTGGGACTTGGGATGCTCCTGTGTTGGGGCCATGCCCTGGCTCTTCAACAGGAACTGAGTTGTTGACTGTTCGTTCTCCGGCTGCAGCCTCTCCTCCTGCTGCCGGTCTTTGTTCTTCACCACCTTTTTCTGGCTCCTGCCCAAGAGGTCACGCCAAAGAAAAAGTGTTGCTTTCTTGGCCATACCTAGCACACCAGGGATGTGCTGGTAGTGGATTAGCCCCTCCTCCTTGTCATCCACGGCAATGCTGGTGAGGTAAACTCCCACACTGGCACACCCTTAGGGCTGCTCTCTGTGACCACCAGGTTCATACTGATGTGGCTCTGTGCCCCCATTCAGGGATGGACTGGGGAAGTGCCCCAGCATTCCCACCCCAGGGGAGGTGGACAGGGCTGTAGGCAAAGACCTGACACGGGAGGGGAGCACAGGCTGCTACCTGTAGCCACATGTGATGAGATCCAGGTCCTCCTGGTACCGCTGATGGAGAAAATCCAGTAACTGCTCCTGCTGTGTCCGCTGCATTTCCAGTGTCCAGACCTGCCAGAAACACACAGAGAAGGTCCTTGTGCCACCCAGGACAGAGTTCCCACAGCAGCACTTCGGGGGCATAGGCATCTATCTGCCCAGTCATCCTAACACTATTTGGAGCAGAAATGGTCCCTTATCCTCCTAATGGGTCACACATGGTTCCCCAGCCAGCAGGCAATGGACTCACTTGTCTCTCCAGCTGTGACACAAGGGTCTGGATGTGGAGCAGCACTGCCAAACAGCCTTTTGGATCCTGGAATTGTGCCTCAGCTGTGGTAAACTGTGGGGATGCAGGGATGCTGTCAGGGAGGTAAAGCACATTTCCTCCTCACCCTGAAACACCCAGCCTACTGCAGCCCTTTCTCTACCCTTCTCCCGCCCAACCCCACTGCTGGTCTGGGTCCCTTCTCTCCAAGAGCAATCCCTTCCCAGGAATAAGCATGCTGAGCTGTCTTCTCGAGGGCCAGGCTCAGGGGAAGACTCTGTGTGCTCTGGAAGACAATGTATCCTGCCACCATGGCAGGGTAAGGAAACCCATCTGGATGAGAAATGGGGACTTCCAAGAGCAAGCAAGAACTGCCACTGCTGTTAAAGCTCTAATTCCCCTTCAGTTGTCTAGAAATAACTTCGCAGCTCCTTCCTGGTCTGCAGTGGTGAGTTGAATGAGGTGAGACCAGGAGAAACCTTAGTCTACCTCAGCCCCAGCCCTTGCGACACTCAGGCTCTCTCCTGAAATTTGGCCTCACCTCTACAAAATCAATGCCCTCCTCAAGGAGTCTGCTGAAGAAGTCATCCTCTAGGATGGACCTGTGACATAAGCCCAGGGGTTAGCAGCTCAGCAAGGATACCTTGGGGACAGCCAGGCCAGGCAGGGGGAGGTGGAGGGGGCCCGACAGGCACAGCACAGAAGCCACATCGTACAACACAGAAAAAGGAAGAGAAAATAGCCCTGGGATAAAAGATAGCAGTGTTGGGATTGCTCTATTTAGCAAGAACCTGTTGTTACAAGGGATATTCACAGAAGATGTAGAGAGCTCGGGGACACCCAGCTGTCACTGGAAAGCTTCAGGCTCTGGGATCCCATTTTTCAAAGGTATCACAGGTTACCTGCCTTCCCAGACAACAGCTGTTGGGGCAGGGAGTTGAGGAGAAGACAAGGAGAAGCAGATCAGAAGAACTTGGAGAGCACAGAGAGATCCCCAAGAGTGAAATGCCATGTCTGAAAGACACTCACTTCTTGCTGGCCTTTGAGCAGGTACACTGGGCTCTCAAAGTGCTGCCTGCAGCTGGCTGGAAAGCTCTGGCAGGTTTAACAGGATCGTCTGGAAACCAGACAGGAAGTGATTAGGATGGTGGCTGTGGGCATTTTCTTTAGTCTCTCCAAAGGGTAACCTCCCTTAATCCTGATGGCCCCCTCATGAGCTCAGTGCCCCCCAGCACCATATATCCACCACATCATGAAATGGGACCGGTGGGATCCTGCAGCTAGGCATCCTGCTGCAAGGATGGCTGATCACAGCCTGGACAGCATTCCCATGGCCAAGGGTGATGCTGTGGCTCCTGCCTTTTGTTGGGTTCTTTTTGCAGTGCAGAGGGACCCTCTCTACCTCTGGCTGCCCAAACTGTACAATCACATGACACACACCCAGGGGTCTCGCCTCTTGGAAGGGATCTGCCTTTGCAGATATCGATGGTTTCACTGAGGATTCTTTCACAGTGCTAAGCCGAGGCTCCGGCTGCCTGCATGGGCACAGAGACACAAGTGATGCTCAGCAGTGTCACAGCTCAGGGAAAGGTGCAGAGGCTTTCACTTGGTTGTCATTTCTTTCAGTTTAAAGCTTGGCTGTCCCTCTGGGATCAAAAAGGCAAGAGCCTGGTGGTACTTCAGAGCTGCCTTCCCTCTCAGTTACAGAGGTTCCATTCCAAAGGGATGACTGGAAGTTACCCACCCTCTCCATTCCCCATCTCCTCACACATGTAGCTGTTTTCTTCAGGACACCTCTCTCATGGAGGATGCCTACAAGGTGAAAGAGGCCTTATCTTGAGCCATCTGTGCTTGCTGCCTTGTCTTGTGGGATAGCTGCCTGCTGTGATGCTCCTATGGTGCTCCTGTGAAGCTGTCTGGCTTCAAGTGAAAAGCAACCAATGGGAGAGAGCCAAACAGGGGATGAAAGATGAGACCCTTGCCCCCAAAAACCCACTCATGCCCGACAGCTGACAGGCTGTCCCAGTTGGCTTTGGCAGGATTCAGCTTTTTTGCTTGAGAGAGAGCACAGATACCTCTAAACCACCATCACTGGTGTTCCTTGTTGCTGTATCATCACCTTGTTGCCCCTGGTCACCAGCAGCCCCAGCTAACACACCTCTGCCCACGACACATGGCACTTTGTCCGCAATTCACTGCCGAGTCCCATTTGGATGGCATAAGTCTGAACCAGTGTCCATGTGAATTCAACCACAGAAGGTGCTTTGTCTGCAATTGGCAGGAATGAAGGGGAATGGAGGCAGGAACAAGGAGGATGGGGAAGCATGTGAGGTGTGCTGATCCCGAACAGATCCATGGGATCCAGAGCCACATGTGCAAATAATAAGAGAGCTCAGAGCTGTGATGGGACAGTGGCAGAAAGCCCCACATTATAACCCCAGACTGAAAGAGGAGAGTGCTTAGAATTAATTTCCTATATCTGAACCAAAGATTTCTGAGAAGTCCTGCTGGGGCAGCTACACGTGGAGCAGGTGGAAGACATGGAGCCATTGATGATGCCTTTACCTGACAGGAGAATGGGGATCCAGCCCTTTGCCTGGGGCCTCCAAGGGCTGGGCCTTTCTCTCCTGAACTTCTGCCTGGGCCTGAGCTTTCTTGCAAGCCAAGGCATCACTCAGCCCGTCCTCCTCTGCCTCCTTCTCCTCCTCCTTCAGTGGGTCAGCTTTAGCTGCTGCCTCCCCTGCGGCTGGGATTTGGCTGGCAGGGATGTGCTTTCTGTCTGCAGCAGGGCTGGACTTTGCTGGAAGCTCTGGCTCCAAATCCAGAATCTCCTCATCTTTCAGTGTCAGCCAGTCATCTTCAGTCCTCCCAGTCTCCCTCACAATGCTGTGCCTAGCTGAAGGAGGAGGTTTGGACCCAGGGTCTGCTTTCAGTTTGCCACTGTTCTGAGATGCACACCTGCTGCAAGGAGAAGCAGTTACATACCTGCCTGCAATGGGATCCTGCAGGCGAGGGGACCCTGGGAACCCTCTTCTCCCCACAGTGGGGGCAGCAGGGCTGGCAACTGGAGCTACAGACACACAGAGAGCATGATACCTGCCATGCCGCCACCTTGTCAGCTGGTCCTCAGACCAAGGGGGCTCATACTCTCCAACAACAAGTTTTTCTTGTCGTGATCCTCTTCCTTCTGTGTTTAGAGAATCAGCTTTAAGTCAGTGCCCAGAGGAGCAGCTGTCTGTAAAGACACTGGCCCTCCTCCTCCTCTGTCTTCCCTGTAGTTCCCACTGGTATAGCTGTCTTTGGGTAAACACAGCTGGAAACATCTACCCTTGAAAACCCTGAGCAACATGCCTCCAAACTGTGACTGGGAACAGCTCCTTTGTTAGGAATCAGCCCATGTTCAAAGGCAACTGAGTCATGGCTAGAGCGCAGATACTCCCAGGCTGCCTCAAGGGCAGAGTATGACACTTCTGCTTCAGTCACCTTCCACTCCTTGTTGACAGAGAGCCCATTAGCTACCCTACGCACCACTACCCTACACTCACTGTCAAGTGAGCCAGCTGATTCATATTCAGTTAGTCCCTGGCCAGAAGAAGCATTTGGTCTGCATGTGAGCTCTCCCACTGCAGTGTCTCAGAGTTCCTGGACAACCCTGAAAGCACTGCTTCAGCATCAGGGCTGCAAGAGGTCTTCAATTAAGCAGTTGTGGATTAGGGGAGGAAAAATTAAATAAATGCATAGATTCTTCCCTAGACTTGGGAAAGACCAGGAAAGGAACATAGGACCTCAATAAGCAAATCCACTTGATGGGAGAGACAGATGAGCATCTCTAGTTCAGGAAGGACATCATGCACTCCACAGCAGATTTCAGACGAGGATTGCAGCAGCCAGGGCTGCCACCTGTACCCAGTGTTCCCCTCCTCTGTCCCACGCATTTCCAGGATATCAAACCATTTACATACACAAAAGGAAGGCACATGAGTGTACACACCTGTTGAACTCTTCCTGCCATCTGCAGCCTAGGGAGAAAGACAAATTCCCTCATTAGAACACAAAGCAGGTCTGACTTGCACCTTCCCAAAACACACTAAGGCCAGAAGCAGTTTCTCAAGAGCACCCCATAAACAACAGCACAGCCTTCCTTCTGCTTATGCTCTTTGGGAATTGGCCCATGAAATGCAGGGAAACCACAGAGGTATTTCCCACTTTAGAGACAGCAGTGAGCACAGACCCTCCTGAGTTCTGGCCGTGCAGAGCCTCCAGCCCTCTTGCCTCCCAACAGAGGTCCCAGTGCATCCACTCTGGAGCTGACAGTCCTGCCTTCGGGCCGCATCAGACTCACCATGGCGGTGTGTCCCAGCCTTCCCGGGATCCAGAAACACAGTTTATAGTATCTTCCGATAGCCACAGAGGCCCGAGGAAGGACAGAGGAGGAGCCCAATGGGCCCCGGAGCTCAGAGCTGCCACCGCCCCCCGCCCCCCCAGTACCGCTCTCGGTGTTCCAGGTTGCCATAGTGATGGGGCTGCCTCTCCCAGCATCTGGCCAGGAACGTCTCCACAGCCATAGCGCTGTGGGCTCTGTCCTTGTCCCAGGAACCCCCTACTTCCCCGGAGGGAGGTCTTCACTGAGGGAAGCGTCCCAAACCGTCCCTCATGCAGGAAGCAGCGTGCTGGCACTCATCTGTGGTACCCTTTGGGGTGCATGGGGGCTTCTCTGAAGCCCATAACCTCATACTCTGAGTGGGACCTACAGACAAAGGCTCCAAGAGCATCTCTGCCTGAGCAAGGGCACAACAGGGCAGTAGGGGCTAATTGGAGAGGATGGGGACATCATGAAGACAGAATTCAGCAGAGCTGGCTTCTCCAACACAGGAGAGGGACAACCTCAGCCAGCTAAGGATGTTATCCATGAATGTGAGACAAGCTGTGAGGAACCATCTGTCCTTGCTTCTGCTGTCACTCCTTTGCTGCCCCTGGAGCTACAGCCCCCCTGTGAGCTCTGTGAGAGGACCTGTGAGGTCCTATCCCTCCAGAGGTAGATGAGAAAATAGGACTGCTTGGGCTCAAACGATGTATTACTTCATAAACATCTAGCTAATGTAAAATAAATGGTAGTTATGCAGAAGGCAAAACACTTTACACTTTTCTGAAGAAACATTTTCTTTTTGCCAACATTTTAATTTTAACCTGTCTGATTAGAAAGAGAAAACTACTTGTTGCAGAAATATTTGAATAGGTTTTGTGAGGTATACACTGTGAAAATTTCTCACATCAGGAAAAGAAAAATTGCATCTCTAAAGGTGCTTTATGTGAATGAATATTTCTGAGCTCTTGATGAAAATCATGTAGGCAAATGCTAACATGACTAATTTCTATATTAGTGTTTTTCCATTTCTATATTAGTGTTTTTCCGTTTTTTTTTTTCATATCACTGTTGAGTTCTTTTAAAGGTTGAGGAAATGACAAGTTACAAACAAACTAAGACAATTATGAACTGAAAGGAAGCTGACTCTTCAGTTAAGCCTACCAAAAATAAGAAAACCTTTGTCTCTACATCGCTTTCTCTTTTACACTTTTACCTTTAGTCTTGTTAATTTCTTTGGCCAAGTGATGTCTGTTCATTTCATGGCAATTCCCTTTCATTTCAGAAAAATGAGGAAAAAATTTCAGTCTTAATAGAGGACTTGAAGGTTTTATACTTTCTTGGTCTGTTTTATCACAAATTCCTTTATCTACACAATCGTGCAAAACAGCGTAGCGAAGAAATTTCTTCTCACAAAAGATAACATAGGAGTGGGACTATCAGATTAAATGGTGCCACTCTAAAAAAGGTTTTAAACTATTAGTCTAATTGCTTCCAAAAGTATAAATTAAGCTTTAATAGTCAGAGAAATAGAGATCATTATTCCCAGTAAGTAGAACACTTTCATGTGTTACACTGCCTGTTGGTCTGAGCTATTAATGACCTCTTCTGCAGATTTCCTCAGAGTTGCAGTGCTCAGTGTGGAGCACAAGAACCAAAATGGTTGTGACAACTGAGGGGTGCTGAGTGCAGTATACACCAATACTTTGCACATCTATATTATTGGTGGTCACTGAATCCTGCCAGAGTGCACAATGATGGAGGGAATCCTGAAGGCACATTCCCAACCCAAAAGAGCATACATGAAGAAGTGTGATTTCAGGACAACCCAAGGAGTTAATGAAAATGGAGATGGAGGACTCTGGGTGTTAAGAATGCAAACAGCAGGGAAGAAGATGTAGAACAAGAATTGGCAGCCCTTTAAAATTAATGCAGTTTGGTTTTACTTTGTCTGACACTAGAATGGAGCTGTAGGAACATAAAAAAGCTAAAAATGCTTGCTGTCATGTGGCACATCTGAGACACACTGGTAGAGGCGGTTCCTGGAAGAGCCTGGTTCTCACCACCCTAAGTGACATCTCTGACTTCCCACCTGGAGGCAACACTGAATGTCTCCCCTATGGGCAGGACCCACCCTTGGAGCCTCCCAGGTGGTGCTGAGGCTACAGGAAGGAGCTCTGCTGTGGTACCTTGGCCAGTCTCATCATGGTGAAGTCCATTTTCTGAGATTGCTCCATCTTGTGCTCCAGACACTCCTCCATTAGCTGCTGTTGGTTATGGAATTCAGCCCACTCAGCTGCCAACTTCCCTTGCTCCTCAAAGCACTTCTGCAGCATTGACTCCTGCTCTTCCAGCGAAATCTTGACCCAGATACTGAGTGACCAAGGCAAGCAAGGCTTTGCCAGTCTTGGCTGGACTTTCTCCAAAGAACCCATTAGCAGAGGTGAGGGTCTACACTGTCATTGTGCTTGTCCAATGTTCCAGAGGCAGTTCCTGCAGGTCCCATTGGAATCAATTCCGCTTTGATGAAACATATGCTTGAGCTGCTTGTCCTGCCCTGGGACTTGGGATGCTGCTGTGCCAGGGCCATGTCCTGGCTCTGCGACTAGAGCTGAGCTGCCAGCTACTTCTTGTCCTGCCACAGCCTCTCCTCCTGCTGCCACTTCTGTTGCCACTACTTCTCCCTTCTCATTTTTCAGGGAGGCACAATCTCCTTGGCCTTTCTTCTCTGAATACTTACAGAATGCCTTATTATTTTTAATATTCCTTGCCAAGTCCCATTCTAGCTGTGCCTTAAAATCTTAAATAATATATTTACAGGAAAGAGTTTTATAAAAATTCTTCATATAATTCTTTAAAATCTTTAAGCAGACTAGGTGTAAGTCAAGGAAGAAGATTCATTTGCAGCACAAATCCCTTTCAACACAAATGCATGTTAATCTCTTCTGTAGCTTATTCAATTATGCCTTGACTGTATCAGGTAATTCAAGTTTAACAGACATTCTTTGACAAAGTGACCTGCACCACAGGCCTTGCAAAGATATAAGAAAGGCTATGTAAATTTATAGCCAAGATATTTTATTAGATTTTCCCACTTAAAATTTTTGATAATATTCAAGTAGGAATGTTCTCTGTTTCTCTAAATTCCATTGAAACACAGTTAAGATTTTGAAGGTCTGTATGAAACAATGGATACAATAAGTCAGCTTTGTTAAATATCTAAGCCAGGTTAATAATACCTTGCTCTTGTTTATTTGCTACCATTAGCAATGGTATACACTTTTGTTTGTTTGTTTTGTTTTAATTTTTTTGTATTAATTACTTCTGGTTTTAAATTGACAGTTTTTTACAAGAGTTAAGGTCAAACGTAGAATTTTACAGCTGCAATTTATTAAGAACTGCCACTTTAAAGATACAGTGTTGAAAGATTAGCAGTGAATTATGGCACAGCCTGCACATTAAAACTGCCAGGTTGTGCAGCAAATTTACAGACAATCTGCAAGCTGAAATATTAGTCTCTTTGTGCTTTGAAGATTGCATTAATTATAGTCATTCTAAGAGTGCAATAATTAGACTGTTTTACAGTAGCCACTAAGGTCAGCTTATACAAGTAATTTTTCACCTGCTACAAAGCTCCATGAATATATTAACTCATCACAAACCTGTGTTTTCTGCTCAAAGTTGTGTTGTTTTGAAAGGAAAGCAATAGAAGTGGTGGACTTGACAGAATGAAGTTCCACCACTGCAGTCAGGGATGCTCTGGCACAGGATTTCATCAGAAAGCAATATACAGCCATGAATGCTAATTGGCTTTTTGTCATAGCTGGAAAACCAATCCTGACTGCTTACACAAAAAAGCTTTTGTGAGAACATGGATGCTACTGGAATGCTGCCAAACCTGGACAATTTGTATGTTGTAAGATGTTTCCAAAAGTGCAAAAAAAAATGAGGCAGGGATGCAACTCTGCCCTGTAGTGGTAGCTCAAGTCAGTACCTCAACTTTGCCGGAATGTTCTCATCTGGGGAAAAAAAAAGCAGAAAAAAACTGAAAGGAAGTACAAGAAACCTGGGGTTTTGTTCTTACTAGTAAACAAAAGTATTAGTTGATGCCTGATAGATTGCAAGACAACAACAAACAAGGCAGCAAAGAATGTAGGCTTTTTAAATGTTATAGTTTGAGTCAAAAGTATTTAATGAATTTTTTTTCAAATTCATAGAGTTCAACTATGCCTACAGAAATGTATCAAGAAAAAATATTTAACAGCAGTTATGTCAAAAGATTTTAACAGATTGGCACTTAAATTCGCACTTATTAATATTTAAATTGGATACATAAATGTGAGGATAAATACCTATCAATCAGCAAAATAAATGTGCTCCTTACATGTCTGACTAAAACATTTCACATTACCAGAACTGGACATTGACAAGTAGGTTTTTTCAGAGGAAACTGATGAATTTTTTATTAGTTGTTTTTAACTGGAATAGTAGCATCTTCCAGTTAAGACCTGAACCATTTAATTCACAGCACAGTACACTGCACCTTGGAGTGAATCTGTGTCCTGTAGAAGATTAAGGCTAATGGAATTGATTGCATTAAAAATGCAACTTCAGAATTCTCTGTTGGTTTAGAATTAATAGTACATTCTGAATAACAACACCTCTCCTGTTTCTTTACTAAAATAGCAATATCTATGGCCTCAAGACATTATAAAAATATTTGCACATACAGTTAGTTATACAGAGAGATCAGAATTGTATTGCTTTCCCGAAATGTTCAAGCAGCTTTCCTCACTTCGTAATTCCTCACAATCATAGTTTTCAATTTACATTTTTAGTACATTAATCTCCTGCTGTCCCATCAAATAGGAACTCTTTGTGTTAGGGTGGGCTGATTCCTTTTTGCTCATGAGAAAAGCCTCACAGACATATATTTGAGTAGTATGATAACCAGCTAGAAGAAAAGTTAAATTAATTACTCAGGGAGCTATAAAGCTAACAGTGAAAGGTGAATAAAGGAGAGTTAACTTAGCATAAGATCAAGGTGTCAGGAATAAAATTAATCAGGCCAACAAGATGCTTGAAGAAAATAAAATTGTAGTTGTCTGTATGCCTGCACCAAGAGTGCTGGTGATAAAAAGGAAGAATTAGCACTGCATGTTTGTGAGCATAAATTTGCCATAATTGGTAGTACTGAAACTTGTGGGATTCACATTATTGCACTGTATTCACTACAGATTGAATGAACAAAAAAAAAGAAGGATGGATTTTTTCTCTGAAATGTACTAATCAATTCTGAGGCATTGAAAAGTCTGAAGTAAACAATGATGGATAACTATGCCTTCATTTTATAATACATGACAAGTACCAGATAAGGTAACTATAAAATGATACTGCTATTTCTAAAAGTTATCTTCAATTTTCTAATAGACCATTGTTTCTGATATATGGGAATGTAACATTAGGTATTGTGACAGTAAAAAATTATATGATGACAGGAATAAAACCCGATTAGTTGTGCTACATTTGAAATCCCAGCTACTAATAAACATAACTGATACTTAAAAAGTATGGCCAGACTTAGAAACAGCATTGCACAGAAGCAGGTATGACAATAAATACCTCAAATAATGAATAAAAATTTTACTAGAATACATGACTGGAAAAGTAATTAAACAATTTTTTAAAAAATTCTTTAAATGAAATGAAAGCATCCAACAAAAAGCAAAAACAAATACCTACAATACAGCAAGTTACGGGAAGGGAAGGAAAAATTGATAGTGGTGATAAAATGTGAACTGTAGAAATTCGTAAGTAAAATAAGTAGCTAATGAAAACACACACACCCACACACCCACACCCACACACACCCCAACAGCTCACAATGTTAAGAGGAATAAATTCCACTCTGATCAGTATGCTTAGCCACATGTCAGTCTGAATACAGAAACTATAGACCTGCAGTTTTTGAATGCAATGATCCTTGTGGGTCCCTTACAGCTCAGGATAGTCTATGATTCTATTATTTGTTAGCTAATAAGCTTTGCCTTCAGTGGCGAAGGGCAAAGACAGGCAAATACCTACTTCCAGGTTCAGAAGATGGTTCAATTTCCTTTAACAGCTCAGTCCATACTATTAAATTTTGTTCTTGTGTTTTAACTTCATTACTCACTATTTTTTACTACTAATACTCAGGTAAAACAAAGTGATAATTTAATAGTATTACATGGCTTCTGGACTCAATATTGCAAATATTGCCATATGAACTTGCACACGCAAGAGTCTCTGGTCTTCCCTGACATGTTGACATGAACTAAAGAATCGTCTGCACGACACTGAACTGTCACAGGAGAACATTCTAGCATTGCCAGCAACAATGCTGGGAACAGAGAAGGCAAAAGTGTTCAGCTAGTAAGCCTGTATTTCAGGAATAGCTAGATGCAGTATATACATGTTAATGACTACACTAATTCTGCTGCTAACTCTCAAGCATTTAAAGTGACATTTATTAGCATGTAGTACTTTTAAATTGGCACACTTATTTATATCAGCTTTATGTAAGTTTTGGAAGGCTGTGAAAATTCTTAATACTAGCAGAAAGCTAATGCTATGTCAATATTTAAAAAATGTAAATTAAACTGGGAATAGATACGATTAATTATAGTTCTGTCAGCTCGCTATCGATCCCAAAGAAAATAATGGAGCAGCTGGTACAGGGTTAGATTAAGAAAGAATTAAGAGGAGTTAATATAAAATTAATGTCAATTAACAGGCACTTATGAAACCTAAGCCTAATCACTCCGACTTAGTAGCTCCCTTGAATACAACTGCAAATTTGGGGGATGCATTCAATCTCTGACTTAGAAATTCCATTTTGGTGCAGTGAGTTGAACAATGCAAAATCCTTCTGGTGATACATTATATGGAATAAAGTCTGGTTAGCAATGTATCTTGAAGGACTTGGTAGGATTACTTATCGGCCACTAATAAAATAGCATTAATAAAATTTTTACTGGAAATTCTTTACGTAATAAATATTAATTAAATTATAAATATGATGATTACTAACATAAACAGAGTTACTTATAAACTAACTTACAATATAATAGATATAAAGTAAATTATTCAAACAGAGCAATGTAGCACATGGTAACAGTATGAAGAACCATAGAATGGTTTGGATTGGAATCGACCTTAAAAACCAGGTGCCTCAAAGCCCAATCAAACATTTCCTTGAACACTTCCAGGGATGGGACATCCACAGCTTCTCTGAATAACCTATTCCAGTGTCTCAACCACACTCACAGTAAAGTATTTCTTCCTAATATCTTAGCTAAGATTAAGGCTATTAGCCCTTGTCCTGTCACGACATGATTTTGTAAAAACTCACTCTCAAGCTCTCCTGTAGGCCCCCATTAGGTACTGGCAGGCTCCTGTAAGGTCTCCCTGGAGTCTTCTTTTCTCCAGGCTGAACAATTATGATTCTCTCAGCCTGTCTTCGTATCAGAAGTGCTCCAGGCCTTGGATCATGTTTGTGGCCTTCCTTTAGACCCATTCAAGCAGGTCCATTTCCTTCTTGTGCTGAAGACCCCAGAGATGGATGTAGTACCCCAGGTTTGATCTCATGAGGGCAGACTAGAGCGGCAGAATCCCCTCCCTCAACCAGCCGCCCATGCAGCCCAGGATGTGGTTGTCATTTGTGACTTCAAGTACACACCGCTTCCTATTGTCCAGCCTCTCAACAACAGACACTCCCAAGACTTTCTCCTCAGCACTGCTGTCATGATTCTGACACAAAAAAGGAGATACAGTTATTAGAGTAAAACATACAGTAAATGTGAGTATCATTGTGGTCAAAAGTTTGACTGAGAGTGAATGAATGAATGAATGAACAAAACTTTTTCCATGGGGAAATATTGTAATCGAAGCAGAATTTTTATTACCTCTGTTATATATATCAACATTTATCTATATATATCTGTATGTCTATATGGGTTTTACAGGGATAAGACAGTGTACTGAGTCCAGTTACAGTGTCTGCACTTCACTTCTTTTCCCCAAATAATATTAAAAATCTCAAGATCAAAGAAAAGTCAAAGGTGCTATTCAAGAGTGGAAATTCAGGTAGTCTCCCTAAACTATTTGCTTGTAGTATTCCTTTCACATATTTATAAGTAATTGTCTATATGGACATCAGTGTAGATTTGTACATTTCCTATGTTTGTTCCCTCCAAACCCTAATTCCTATTCTGTAATTTATACTCATGACAAGTAACTTTTCCCATTTTGTCATACACATAATGACAGACTTGAAAGGAGCTCACTCTCTTTAGCTTATCAAGGAAAATGTTGAGAGTGACACAATCACAACCTATAGGAACCTCCTGAGGTACAGTAATCTGATTAATCTAATTAGTTCTTCAGCCTAAGGGAGAAGAAGCAATAAGTGGTTGTCAGTCTGGTTCATTTTAAAATTGCACGCTGTGCACATGTATTTAGAGCCAAGTTCCTCTGGATGGTTGTTATTTTTTGGATTGCTGACCCAGACTTTTTCTTTTAGTATAATCTTTAATGTTAATCCAACACCAATACAGGGAAATAAAGAGTTCCAAAGCTCTTTGCCAATCCCTCTTACTTTTGTCTCTGAAGTCAGTGAAGAACACATGTGATGAAAGGGGTGTGACTCACATTATTTACTCCCATAGCAGGAGGCGATGTTCTGACTATTCCAAATGTCACAACAAATTTGAACATTTTTGCCCAATACATTTTTTATTTTCAAAAAATGCATACTTGGCATACAGTCGCAGTTGGAAAAATTTATTCCAAAATGTTATTGTAAATTTCTTATTGAAAAAAGAATATTAGTTTCATGGCTTGGGGTAGAGTGGCCGGAAAGCTGCCTGGCAGAAAAGCCACTGAACATGAGTTGGTGTGTGCCTAGGTGGCCAAGAAGACCAGTGGAATCCTGGCGTGTATCAGCAATAGTGTGCCCAGCAGGGCCAGGGAAGTGATTCTTCCTCTGTATTGGGTGCTGGTGAGGTCACACCTGCAAGCCTGTGTTCACTTTTGGGCCTCTCACTACAACAAAGACATTGGTGTGCTGGAGTATGTCAAGGTCATCTTTTAAAGGAGATTCTCCACCCTTGGTTTCCATGAGCAGAATCTCAGGCAGAATTCAGTTAATTTATTTCACACAGTGGCAGTATACAGCCTGAGCTGTGTGCTTCTGGAGAGGGAATCTGAACAAAGAAGTCACCAGACAATTATACCCTTACCTTCTAAGTAAGTTTCCTGCTCCACATATGACAGTTCAATCCAATAATATTAATAGGGTTTGGAGTCTTGTTTTCCATTGTCTCTTAAATGCAACTGTAAACTTATGGAAAAATGGTCTTTTCCAGATAAATGGTTCTGTAACTTGAACCAGGTAAACTGACTTCATCTGAGTTTATGCTTGAGGAACAGTTAATTCACAAATTAACTGTGCCATCATCATGCTCAATTTTTCACTCTTTCTGAACCATTCATTCACTACCAAATAACCTTCTCCTGTCCAAAATCTTCCCCCTGGGATTTTAACATGAAGTAGAATCTTCATCTCTTCAGATGAGACTTGCAAAAATGGGTATTTCACTTCATCTACTTGGACATTCTCTTCAGTGTAGCAACTAAAAATCCAAAGATTAATTAAAAAGTGATATTTTCCCAAAAATTCCGGGTCACTTGAAAGATTTGACCAACTAAAGAGATCATAAACGGATTTTGTCTTTATTTGACCAGATTCGGGATGACAATCTAGTGTGGCTACCACTCTACAAATAAAAATGTCATCAGTGAAGGTTGTTTTTAGAACCATTTGTGTGATGTTGTTGATTAAATGTGCATGTATTAGAGAAAACTTTTAATGTTACATGTAAATAATTGACCAGTTTTGTGAGAAAGTATCACAGTGCACAGATGGGTAGAGAGCAAAGACCAGGTAATTTCTTTCCACAGTGTTTGGTCTGATACAACTTGCAAACCACATCCCAATGACGGAAAGAAATAATTTTTTCTTTGTGTGTATGTAGTACCGACAGAAATGCAGAATCAAAATTCCACTCTGTTCTAATCATCAGTAGGAACCCTTTCAAAGATTTGGGAGGTGTTTGACTAGGGCTTATGAAGTTCACAGCCCTGAATTTGTAGTGTGATACATTGAATCTTTATATATCATATATGAACATCATGATAGTATCATTTTTTCCTCTGTAACACAAGTAAACAAGATTATTGGTCTGATATAAACTGTGGCAGACATATATGCAACACAGTGAACTTCAAAGCCAGGGGAAAAAGCAACAGTGCAAACTCCAAATGCACAAACAACAATGCAAAACAAGAAAAAATATTATTGTATTGATCCTTAGAACAGAGTTGTCCTCAGCAGAAGTCTTTATAATTCAGTAAGGCTTTTAAGTGTAGTGCAGCATTCCACCTAGTACTTGTGCCATTTCCAGTTCTCTTACAAGCATTTTTGCATTATGTTTGTTGCAGTACTTCATTGCATTATTTGGTATCTGCTTAGTGGAAAATTTTCCAGATAGCTGGGTTTGTTTGTTGTACGTATCAAATTGGTTTTGCTACTTTACTTAATTTCAAGATGAAAACAAGTGTTTAATTATGGAACACGTGACTGTCATGAACACAGATAATTATTACTTATCTCACTTTATCCTAAAGTTACAAAAATAATTGTAGTGCAAATTGTCTATTTATCAAACATGTAATTAAGTCTTTTCAGATTATTGTATGTACAGATCTATAATATATTCAGAACAAGTATCAAAGTAAAGCTGCAGTTAATGACTGTTCACACCACAATAATTGTAATTGTTTTATTTAATATACACTTAAAATTAATGCATTTGTCCTTGCCCATTCTTCAAACAGATCAACGTCTGCCTCTGTGATCCTTCTGCTATGCAATCTTCAGAGTGATGCTTTTTGGATGTGCTGAGAAATCTGGCTATTTAGTATAATTTAGTTTAACAGGGACAAATATACCACAATAGCCCTCCCTGCATCTTGGTACACTTGCTTTATGCTATGTTTGACCATTTGTTTATGTTAAGTCTTGTAAAAGTAAGATTTTCAGACTGATTTGGAGATTCTGAATGGCCTAATTCTGAGTTCATTCTGCCTTGCAAGGTATTCAGATATGGGTTCAACATGCACACTAAGCTTGCCAATATACTTTAGAAATTACTTTCTTTGGGGGGGATTTTTTGGGGGGATTTATTACTCCTTACAGTGACACATCACAGACTTCAGCCTGATACTAAGCCACATTCTCAGATAACATAGAAGATAATGTGCTTTTGCAGAAGGTGTAATAATGCTGGTAAAGATGCTGACCTGGTGAATCTAGATGTAAATATGCTATTATCTGTTTCTTTCCTCAAATGTGCTATGCTGTGCACAGGATTTTCTTGCTTAGCAAAGGAAAACTGAAGTTTCAAATCACCTGCACATTATTGTCTGCTCCTAAAGTCAGAGTCTACACATGCACATTAATGTGCAGCTGTAGATTCTGAATATATAGTTATACATATGGATAAACGTGTATAAATACACATGTAATGGTTTCAATTGACTCCTGGCAAGCCAACTTTTCCTTAGGTTAAAGTGAATTATAATTCAGTAAAAATGTATTCTTAGAGTATTTTTTGGTAAGATATAGCAGAGTATTTCAATAGAATCTTAAAGGTTCTGTTTCCAAGAAACTCTAGAATACATTATAGAATACCTATTAAAGAAAAAGAATGAAGCTTTATCCGTAACTTACATTTCAGATACATTTATTATACAGTAAGTTAAGGCAGAGCAGATGGGTTTTGAAATTATCAATGAGACTCTTCTGTCATATATTCTGGTCTGTAAATATGAGCAGCTGTGTTTACTTCTGGCACTGCTTGAGGTGAGCCGAATACAGTTTGCCAGGCCTTATTTCACTTTCTTTGATAAATAATCTTAGGAGCCAAAATAATGTAATATTAAGTATCAGACCAATGCCAAGCTGATAGAAAGCCATGTCTGTGTCATAATGCCATATTGCCTTTTTAGTTTTTCTTTCCTACTGATTTTATACTGGATTAGAAAACCAAGACAAAGATGGACTTCATTGTTTTACATTCTAGTATCTCGTAAAAGAAATGAAGAATTGCATAGTTTGTCCATGTTAAAAATGGGCTCAGGATTGAGCTTTAAAACAAATTTATTAACCAAAACTACATTATAAGACAGTAAGAGACCACTTGCGGCGATTTGCCTCACACAAGACAACCGGGCGCAGCACCGGGAGCTTGACCTGGGACAGAGCAGATCAGAGGCTCCACTCACAGCCTCGGGTGATACATTTTATCCCCCTAGTCCCCGCCTCCCAGCCGCCCCTTTCCCCACCCAACCGGAGCATCACAATTGGCTCGCTGGTGTCTAGAGTCCTTTTATTGGCTCGTTGTCCTTTGGCTGTTGTCTGGGGTCTTCTGAATGGTTTGGGGAACATCCAGTAATAGTCCTTCATTCCTCCCTTATGCAGATAAGGGTTGAGGCCCTTCCTTTTATGGTTACCTCATAGAGGTTCTGGAACATTCCCGGGTTCTCCATTTTGTACTACAATCCCTAGGATGATTTTATTAACCGTAAGTATAATGAACACATTAACTAATAGCTTTTAACCTTGATAAGCTACAACAATTAAATCTGATCAATGTACAACTGTTCAACTGCAGCAACATTCAACAAACTAATTAGCAACCCTCTTTATTCCCTAATTACCAACTTTATTTCAACAACTAATCAACAACTTTGTGAAAGCCAACTTTCTTAACACTAATCATAACAGTCCATCAGAACAGAAGTCGATATGTCATTTTTAAAAAGAGCAGTAAACCCTTCAGTATTAGTTGGATTCAAGTCATACTCATAACACCAGAATAAAGTAAAAATGCCACTGTAAGAGTAATGCTGAATATTTTGTTGTTCTGCCTTCAAAAGGGAAGAAAAAAGTATATTTTAGAAAAATTTTCTTCTATCTTGTCACAGTCTTAAAGTTTGTAGTTGATGAAACAAGGCATTGCTACAGTAGTGAAGACTAAACACAACTGCTCCTCCTGATATAACTTTACTTTCCTTCACCTGACTGATAACATATCTCCGGACTGCCAGCTTTTTCTCCCTCACCTGTCATTCAGACTACACGACTGCTCTTCTTCAATCCTCATCCCCTCAGATTCAATGAGTCACAAGGTGCACAGGTTTGACCTGAGAGCGATCAGTTTAATCACATTAAATTGCTTCCAGTCACTGATTCCATACTGACATGACCAAGCGTGGTGATACACAGATATTTCGCCTCTTGAGAAGACCTAATCCTTAAGAATTACTACCATTTCTTCTTCTGTGTTACATTTAAGTCAGAGCACTAGAGAAATTATTGAGGTGAGATTAACTATGGCCTACAACCATAGCATTAGCAATGCTCAGCATAGCAAAGAATGTTAGCTTACTCATTAATATCAGTGGTTCTACTGATCAACGTTTTTCAACAGAAAATATAAAGATTCATTTGTTCATTTGCATGACATTAGTTTCACAGTATGCATCTTTAGCATGTAATTAGTATTATACATATATTTATATGTATATGTATATGTACATATATGTATACACAGATATATGTATAATATATATATATATGTTTTTATATATATATGTTTATATATAATACATTAGGTTTTGCAATGTTGCTACTCATTTCTAGTATCCATTCTGGTAATTAAGAAAAAGCCTACAGCTGACAAGAATAAAACAGTAGATAGCTATAAAGTTTCCAGTGTAATCTGTACAAATGTTTTCTTGACCCAGTAGAATGCTAGTAAATGTGACTGACTAAATCCAGTCAATCTTTCAAAGCAAGCATCTCATTTTCAAAATCCCCCTTTACCCTTTTTTAAGGTAGTTGTTGTGATTGACATAATTAAATAGACATGTGTCATCACATGAGATAAAATGCTGATGTCATCAAGACCTTTCCCTGTAAAATTGCATAAGTTTCTCAAAGACAAGAGTGTCAATATGGCCACATCCTTTTAAAATAGGTCTTTCAGTGCAAAAGGCCTTCAAATGGCTTTAAGACACATTCACTGTGTTACAGCTAAGGAAAGTGCTCCTCATTGTGGAGGACAACTCCTTCAGAAGAGAAAGCTTCTTTTCCTCATAACCGTTTGTGTAATTCAGATCTCTGAAATGATCTGAGAATATCACTTGTGGGCTAGTGAAAACTAATTTTAAGCAGAAAAAGATAAATAAATGGCTGGAGAATTCTCAGGCAGTATAAATGCCAGAGCTTCATTGACTTTTCTCCTGCATGTTAGAAGCAGTCTCTTTGTTCACACTGTTCAATTCTAATTAAAAGGAAAAACTGACATTTTCGGGAGTAAACACATATACTTAATAAGTCCTGATTACTGTTCCAGGAATAGCAGTAGAAGAACCAAATCCTTACCTGTATGCTAAACTTTATTTTCAAATAAAGATTGATGCATTTCATTTTAGCAATTGCCAGATTTGCATGCGTCTTTGTTTTCTATCCATTTTTCCTTCTAGGTCCTTCCACAGTATGACTTTGCTAGCACACTGTGAGGAGACAATCCAGTTTAGTTATGACTTGTTATAAATGTATTGTGGTGTTGGCTTTTCACATGTTATATAATTGTTATGACTGTATTGTGAGGTTGGCTTTTTGCATGTTCCTTAATGTTAGAAAAAACTTTACCTAGATTCTGTAATATAATACATGATATAGAATGTCTATTGTTTATGTAGTCAATTTAGAAAAGATAGGCAGAGAAAGCCTTCACATTCCTGGAGTATCTTATCAGAGAAGAAGAAAAACCAGAAACCAGAGAGAGAAGAATTTATGGAGGGAGCAGAGACAGAATGGAGACAAGGAGGAAGATAAGGCTGATGGGATGATACATAGAAACTCCAAAGAATCATGCATGATTGTGATGAATATGCAATAAGAGATGTACTTTTAAAGATGATCTTTTGGATGTAGAGGCGTGCCTTTGGCTGCCTAATTGTCCCTTTTATGAAACTTTTCTTAAAATTTTACTAAGAGTGAACCTCGTTTTTCACAATTTGGTGGCCCATACAAGGAAAAGGCCTCACCTCTGGGATCTCCTGGGGAACCCAGAGCGGGGGGGCGTCCCTGCCTGCTTTTGGCGGCCTCGCTTTGTGTTTCCCGGCGTGGTCAGGGGGGTTTGCAGGTCAAACACCTGGAGGACAAGAGAGAAGACAAAGCAAAAAGAAAGGAAAGAGAAGGCTCCCTAAGATACCACGGCAGTTAAACATATAAAAATCTTGTGCACGAAGACTCAAAGAAAGGTGAGTATTTTTTCTTTCCTTTTTCTTTGGGGGGATATGGGGGATGAAAGTGTGTGCATGAGACGCAGGCTGGTCACCCCAGACCTGCGAAGTGAGTGTGGAGCCTCTGAGGCTGCAGTTCTGCTCTCCCGCAAGGGAAGCAGCCAGTAAAGAGGCAAAGCGAAAGAGAAAAGGAGTGAGAGGACCCCCAATTTAACTGGGATGGGGTTTCAGGGGAGGGATTGGACTCCTTGAAGGAGGGGAGTCAGGAGTTTCCTAGTATTGGAACCGAGAAATTTAGGTTTTAAGACTGCCAGATTGAGGGTTCAGAATTCAAGAAATCCAGGCTTAATTCTGCTAAATTGAGGATTAATTCCAAGACATTTGGGTTTTGAGACTGCTGGATTGAGGGTTAAAAATTCAAGAAATCCAGGCTTAATTCTGCCAAATTGATGATTACTCCAAGAAACCTGGAACTTTGGGCCCAGCAGTGAATATTGGCCAACAATTTGAAATTAAAAGGTACCTTAATCTTGTGTGGTTGTGACTGATAGCACTTGAGAAAGAGAAGTTGGAACAATAAAAAGGAGTGAGTGAGAATGAATGAAAATGTATGTGATAGAAATGTTAAACCTTGAAATATAAGTTTATTTTCTGGAGGGAGGCATATTTTATTACGAGGAGGGAACTTTTGTATTCTAGGAGAAGAAAGGGGAAAGAGGTGGTGGGGTTCAAATAGTTGTTTGTTTTGTTGGTTTTTATTAAAAAAAAAAAAAGTGGGAAACAAAGGCCTGGGAAGGATAGATAAGATTCTGAGAAAATGGGACATAAAACTAGTAAGCAAGAGTCAGGGAATAAAAAAAGGAATAGAGGCGTGCCAGCGGAGATACCCCAGGAAAGCCCTCTGGGAGTTATCTTAGTTAACTGGAATACTAACCCAAGTACAAAGAAAAAGAGCAAAGTCAAAATGATACAGTTTTGTATGTTTGATTGGGCCGAGAAGGAAATAAGATCCGACCATATTTTCTGGCCCACATATGGCTCTTTTGAAGTTTGGATCTGTCAGGCTTTACAAGTATTTGTAAATTCAAAAGAACCCTTTAACACAGAAGAAGGCAAGTACACTTCATGCTGGGTGGGAAACATAAAAGTCTAAGGGGATAAGAATTTTTAAGTTGTCAGAGACCCAAGAAAAGGAGAAAAGGGAAAACAAGAAGGAGAAGGGCTGGGACCCTCTGGAAGCATCGCCCCCTCCATTCCCGCCTGCCCCGCCAAGCCCAGGCTCCTGTGGCGCCACTCGCAGCTGCGCCGCCAGTTCTGGAGCCCGAGGTCCCGCCTGTCCTGGCTCTCATGGCACCACCCGCGGTTCCACCTCTTGTCCCAGCAGGGGTGTCTCCACTGGTAGCCCCGGCATTTCTGTCGCCCCCTTCAGCCCCTGTGGGTCCAGCAGCAGCCCAGCCCCCCCCTTACGGTGTCCCACCCGTCCCTAGCCCGGGTATCTGTTCCGCAGCAGCCCAGCCCGCCGCTTTCGGTGTCCCGCCCATCCCTAGCCCAGATATCTGCTCTGCAGCAGCCCAGCCCACCACTTTTGGGGCCCACCCCTGCCCCTGCCCCTGTCCCGGCCCCGGTGGCGGCCCCAGTCCCGGCTCCGGCCCCGGTTCCAGTGTCTGCAACCATTCCACCGGCCCCTGCCGCCGCTGCGTTGTCTGCCAGGCTCCATTGAACCCGGCTTTGGCCCCGCGGGCCGCGCTGAGCCTGCCGGCAACGCAGAGTCCTGTCGCTGTGGGTGCTGCGGACCGCGTGCAGAGGGTCCATGCCAGACTCTGGTATCGGCCGGAAGAACTTGTCCCCTTGGCAGTTCCATCGGCAGTCCCCGCTCCCCCCCACTCCTGGAGGAATCAGCCTAGGAGAGGACTCCTACCTCCTAGCCCCCCTCCCTCACCTGCACCATTCCCCTGGCAAGGACCGCTTCTGCTGTTCCTCTTAAAGGAGAAGCAAAACACCAAAGTACGGGGAACTCAGTTACAGAACAGCCCTCTCCCGACACCCCCCCAAGACAGGAAAGAAGTATCATAAGAGAAAAATGACACAAGAAGTGGGATGGGGAGGTCCATTTGTTCCCTTTAAGGGAAGTTCCAATGGGAGCTGGGGGAACAGGATTTGCAAACGTCCCCCTCGCTTCTTCAGAGGTTAGACATTTTAAAAAGGAGATCAAAGGATTATTAGCGATCCTATGGGTACAGATGAACAATTAGATCAATTTTTAGGCCCAAACATTTTCACTTGGGAAGAGATGCAAGCAATAATGAAAATATTATTTTCTCAAGAGGAATGAGAAATGATTAGAGTTGCGGGTATGAGAATTTGGGAAAGAGAAAAACCAGCAGGGACTGCCAGGAGACCAGAAGATGCCATTGACACCCCCTGCTTGGAATCACAATGAAAAGGTTGGGTGAAGGAATATGAATGATTACTGTAATTTAATAATCAAAGGAATAAAAGAGGCAGCACCTCGAGAGCAGAATTTTAAAAGGGCTTTTGAAGGGCAACAGGGAAAGGAGGAGTCTCCAACTGAATGGTTAGAGAGACCTAGGAGAAATATGAAACAATTTTCTGGGATAGATCCTGAGACAGTAGCTGAGCAGGCTTTACTAAGAGTCAATTTTGGCACTCATGCTTGGCCAGATATTAGGAAGAAATTATAAAAATTGGAAGACTGGCATGAAAGATCATTAAATGATTTATTAAAAGAGGCTCAAAAAGTTTATGTCAGGAGAGATGAAGAAAAAGCCAAAGTAGAAGCAAAAAATTATGGTAGCCACTATGAGAGAAAGTAACTTTCAAAGGAATATGAACTCCACAAGGGGAGGGTCCTTTTCTGGTGCTGCTGATGACTGAAGCAGCAATCCAGACCAAGGAGCGAGGGTGGATCCACACCAGCAGAATCAAAGGACCCGTGGAAGAACCTAAGGAGTGGACTATAACATCTGGTGATGTCTGGTGATACACCTAGTGATACCAAATTAACTCTTAAAAGGGAACTGGGTGGTAATGCACTGGGAAGACCCAAATGATCCAAGAGATACACCAAGAATCACACCCTGACTGGGAAATAAGGCCAAACTTATATCAGTGGTGTCAAGTGTTGCCTGGACAAGTCCTGAGACACCTCCGATACCCTCCTTGGGGAGTAATACTTCCACTCCAAACAGGAGGATCAGGACTATTTTGGTCTGGGAGTTCTCATATTCTGGCCTTAGCCTGTGACTTATTTAAAAAGGAGGAGGAATTGCCACTTCCAACAGTGCCATACTGTGTAATTCATCCCAATACTGGACATGCTAGTTGGGTTAAATGTAAATGTCCAGACTGTAAAAATTATTGGTATTGTAGTTCACTAAAATGGCACTCTCATTGCATGAAGTGTCGACCGCCAAATCTATTCCCCATCCAGGCAGAGCAAAGAACAGCTGAAATAGTAACCTTGCTTTGTGGCTGGGAATTACTAGTGCCTGTTGAATGGGAGATACCTGAGGAACAGTGGGAAGCTACAGTTAAGAAGGGTCAAAAGCAATTTGCCTGGAAATTAGCGAAGAGGAAGTGACGAGGACATAGAGGGCAAGACCAAATTGACCACTGTACCTGCCACCAAGAAGATCATATACCCCTGCTGTGGGCAGCAACCCCATAGGCATGGGAGGTGTGATGCCTTTTCCTGGTCTTAAAATCAAGAGGCATACATGGTTAGAAGGGGAAAAGGGATTTTACCTTGGTATTTATTCTTAAGGATCCTTAGGTGTACACGTCCAGGTCATATGCATCGAAATGTACCCCACCGAGTCTTTCCCTGTGTCTCTGTGTCTCTCTCCTCCCGTGTCTTCATCCCCCCCAACATTGGGTATAACATTATAGGCTTTACTAATTAGCATATCTATCAAAGATTCCCCAATGAGAGGTTCAAGTGAGCCCCCCCTCCCCAAGGAACCTTCCCCTGGATGGTTCTATCTTGGTTTACAGAATATGTTCTGGAGAGGACCTTGGGGTCTGGGGCACACTGATCCCTAGCTACGAAGCTTCTAAAATGTTTAGTCTCTTAGCTTAACAAACAAGTCCAAGAATGTAAGCAAAAAGCACTAGGAATACAGAAGCTGTAAAAAGGTATAACAGGGGTATAAAAGAAAAAGTAAAAATCTTCATGGCATCAGGTGGAGGTATAAGCCATATCGGCCCTCTGTTATTCCTTTATCTGTCACTCCTCTTTTGTCTCTTCCCTCTGGGGATACTGACACAGTCATGCCACAGGTTTTACTGAAAGCTGTATATGGAAAACACAGAGGTTCCTTTTTCATTGCACATACCCATGTCAACTGTCACTGTTATAACCCATCCAAAGTAGAAAACTGTACACAAAATGGGAAAAAGTACTGGACTGTAGAAAACCTAGGAACAAGTGGTAGCAGGTTGGGAAGTAAATGTCCAAAAGGGGAAAGATGGATTTGTTTCACACGTATTGTTCGGAATAAAGTCTCAGGCTTAGTAAAAGAACAACTGGTGAACACAAAGGCAAAGCTAGCACAGCAATCTATATTGACCTCAATTCAAGACGTGTATGTGAAGCTCAAACAACAATTAGAAAATGAAAAGGATATCTCAAAATTTGGAAAAAATCTGTTTGTGGAATTAGGGGAAAGGATAGGTAAAGAGCTTAATGTAACCAACTGTTAGGTCTGTGGAGGGCCTCTGATGACAGAGGAATGACCATGGAAATGCAGTAGCTTAAGCCCAATAGAACTCCTTAAGTGGAATCAGACAAGGATAAGGGGAGAAAACAGACCAGAAGGGTGGGTACTGAGTTCAACAGTGATAGGACAGGAGTGTCTCTGGCGTACCGGGAACAATTTCCTCAACGCAGCAGGAAATACTCCCTGTAAGAGATATAAGGTCAGTAATAGAACTTTTACATGGTGGGTCCCTGAGAAACCAGCTCTATATTGGACTCAGAAAAAAACAAAGGAAAAGAATTGTAAGTACAATAATAAGGTCAAACTCTTTCAAAGCAATGATACAAACAAAAATCCTTATTTTTGGGATCCCAGACATTTCAGAATTTTGAGAAAATATAAATCCACAAAAAGTTGACTACTAGAAGGTACCAGATGGCCTATTTTGCATATGTGGAAAAAGGGCATATGCAAAGCTCCCCTCTCGGTGGGAAGGGAGTTGTACCCTGGGAATCATACACCCAGGATTCTTTCTTTTACCAGAGCCAGACAGAGATCAACTAGGAATACCAGTGTATGAGGATCTAAAAAAGAAATAAAAGAGAATTGATTGGAGGATCTCAAAAATGGAGAGACGAGGAATGGCCCGCTGAGCACATAATTGAAACGTATGGGCCAGCCACCTGGGCACAAGATGGGAGTTGGGGATATCAAACCCCAATTTGCATGTTGAATTGGATTATAAGACTCCAAACAGTTGTAGAAATAATAACGATCCAAACTGGTCAGGCATTGGAATTACTAGCTAGCCAACAAAGCCAAACAAGAGCTGAGGTGTATCAGAATAGGTTGGCTTTAGACTACCTATTGGCTGAAGAAGGAGGTGTGTGTGGAAAATTTAATACATCAGACTGTTGTTTGAAGATAGATGACCATGGGGATGCCATCCTAGATATAGCCAAAAATATCAGAAAAATAGCCCATGTACCAGTCCAAAAGTGGGAATCTGCACTAAAACTTAGCTGGTGGGATAATGTATTGGAAATAGAATGGTGGAAGAAGCTAGGCTTCTTCCTTTTATGTGCCACTGCAGGCTTGATATTTCTCCCTTGCCTGATCCCCTGTTTTATTTGATTAATATCTACTGTGGTCCAAGGCATGCAAATAGTACCAATGCCTGTGGAACCAAAATTGGCTACATCTGGAACGGCACAAAAGATCATGGTGTTAAAGAAGCAAAATGATATCAAAGACCCCTTTGAAGAAGCAAGATTTATTTGTGAAAAAATGAGCAAATAATAAGGGCTAGAAAACAGGGGACACTGCTCAAGCCAAATGATCTGTAAAAACAGGAAAAGGGAGGTATTGTTAAAAATGTATTGTGGTGTTGGCTTTTCGCATGTTCCTTAATGTTAGAAAAAACTTTACCTAGATTCTGTAATGTAATACATGATATAGAATGTCTATTGTTTATGTAGTCAATTTAGAAAAGATAGGCAGAGAAAGCCTTCACATTCCTGGAATATCTTATCAGAGAAGAAGAAAAACCAGAAACCAGAGAGAGAAGAATTTATGGAGGGAGCAGAGATGGAATGGAGCCAAGGAGGAAGATAAGGCTGATGGGATGATACACAGAAACTCCAAAGAATTTATGAATCATGCATAATTGTGATGAATATACAATAAGAGATGTACTTTTAAAGATGATCTTTTGGATGTAGAGGTGTGCCTTTGGCTCTGCCAAAGCACCCGGCCGCAATACCCTTTTTGCTATTGTCTCCTAATTGTCCCTTTTATGAAACTTTTCTTAAAATCTTAGTAAGAGTGAACCTCGTTTTTCACAGCCTCAACAATGGTTGTCAGAGGCATGTGGAAGAGGGGTGCACATGTGCCACATGCAGGAGGCAGCTAGAAGAAGCCTTGTCTCTGGGGGGACTTGGCCTGGCAACACCTCCCATGAGGCAGTCAGTAGGAGACACTGTGGAGGGGCTTCTCCAATCTAGTCGTGAAAAGGTCTCCACCAGTGGATGTCAAAGAAAGGTTGGAATGTACCAATGGTTCCCTGTTGTCGGGCAGCCTTTGGGAGGGGTTGGGGGGGGTATAAAACCCAACTGCGTTGCTGCTTGTTTTGGGGGTCTCGCTGCTGTTCGCTACTCCTGCTCGCTCCCTCCTTTGCCCTGGCCCCAGCCTGCCTTCTGGCTCTCCTGCCCTCTCTGGTTCACCCTCACACCTGTCCTGCCTTCCTGTGCCCCTGACCAGCGCCTTGCCACTTCGCCCTGCGTTTCTGCCTGGGCTGCCAGCTTCCTTCTCTGCCGCCCCGATCCAGCCGGTCACCGTGACCCTTTCCAGGCTCCTGGTCCTCCCGTCCGAACGCCCACTCACCGCGTGTCCGGTGCCATCACAGCGGGAGCCGCACCCTTCCGGGCGCTGTGCAGGCTTGGTCAGACCCGGCCTGTCCGCAGGCAGGCAGCGTGCACACCTCCCACCTGGACACCGACAGCACTGCCCTGACTCGCTGCTGGTAATGCCCTCTTTTTCTCTCTGTCCCCTCTCTCTCCTCTCCCCCCGTCCTTTTCTATTTTCCTTTCTTCTTTTCTGTCTCCTCTATCTGTCTTTCACTTGGGCAACTACTTTTCCTTCTCCTTTTGTTGTCAATAAACAGTTCTCAGATGCCTCGTTTGGCTTAATTTCATTCCTGACCATCCATTTTTAAAAGAACTCCTTGCAGTTCCCCACATTGGAACATGACACCCACATGTCACATCATAAAGACCTTTGTTCTTGTTACCTAATTTCAACTTTAAACACTGATACAACTATTGTTCCACATCTGTGAAGAATGAATTCTATTATACATCTGGCTTATTTTACTTCTCTTGTTGACTTTTTATGGAAATCTTCTTCCTCATATTCTCCAACATGAATGCCTCGGAAATAGCAATACCCCTACTGAACAATGCAAACATTTTGAAGTAAATCTGTCTCATTTCTATATTCCTTTCGCTTCATCTTTGGTCCTGAACTTACCTCCTGCTTATACAGCTTTTATAATTTCAGTTTCTTCTTTAACTGTAATGTTATCTTCACATAACTGTTCTGCTAAAACAGTTTATAATGAAACCCAGTCTCATCTTCTAACGTTGAATTATTACTTGGTTGTCCTTAAAATATTCAACCACGTTCAGGAGGTCAAGCCTCAACATGTATAATAGATGAAGGCCTTATCCAATCTGAAGTAAATCTACCAAATCTTCCTAAGTATCCACACACCACAGTCCTTATTTCCCTCTCTGATTTGTTTATTCTCATCCTCTGATTATTGCAGTGTTCATTCATTTAAGAAAACACGCAAGTGAACAAACAAATTGATTACTGTTAGACCTTTAGTCCAATTACTTTTGCTCTTTGAAACAGTTTTTTTATCAGAGATGTTTCAGCCTAAAATGCCATAAAGTAATTTCATTTTTATAGTTGAAATATTATGGAAACAGTTGATCCAATCAGAAGCTCTAGGAAATCCGCATGCACTTTGTTATTTGAGATCCGAGATAATTTTATGTCAGCCAGTGAAACAGTGACTTAGCTGTTCACCCCCACTCAATCTATTAATCAGAACATGGTAGGCAAGTAGAAGGAAGATAATTAAACAGAAATATCAAAGACACTCCAGGGAACAGAGAATGTGGTAATAAGTTTAAAAAAATTAACACTGTAGTAGCTGGCATGCAGATGTAAATTTGTGGGGCATTTACATAGACCCTGCTACTGTGTTGCAGAAAAATTATAAAAAACCCATTTAATTAAAGATTTGTAGATGCAAAACAGAAGAAGAAATTTGAAAAATAAAAGTTTTCCATCCAACATAGGATGTGCTGGAACATGTGGTATGGGATCAAGGCAGTGGGAAGGAGAGAGAGGTGATTCAAACAAAGCCTGACTCTTGAGAAGGAGCAAAACAAATACACGTGACAGGCAAGGGCAGAACGGAGAGATCAAGATTAAGAATAATCAGGTAGCTGCAGATTCAACAGAAGAAGTGTGGTGTGTGTGACCAGGAAAGCTTGTAACAAATAATAGAAAGCATGAATCCAAATAAATGGATTTGTTCATGCTCATTCCAACTTTCCAGTCTAGACTTGAATAAGGAGTTGAGGGACTGATTATTCTGTTTTTCTAAATTCCAACCTTCTCTGTTATCTAGTAGAAGTAATAGGTATCTGTGCACAGCTGTAAAGGTAGAAATATGTTTGACTTTTCAGTTCTGTTAAATATAATCCAAAAATTTCCCAAATTATTTGCTAATCTTGTCATTTCCAAAACACATTTCTTCCATTGCTTCCTTTTACTGTATACAGTTTCAGCCTTTATTTCCACTTAATACTTTGTGAAGAAATAAGTTACTGGTTCAGAAAAAAGCATCCTACCTCAAATACAGTAATATAACTTCCATATTTTTCCAGATTTTAAATAGTGTTTTGAAGTAATGGCTACTATTTAATAGTAAAAAATGGGAATAGAATAATGTGAGAGGAACTCAGAACTCATTTACTTATCTTATATTTGTTATATATCTATACATATATATATTAGCTTAGCTGTTGACCAAGGTAATTGAGTAATTCTAAAACACCAAAGCTATTTCTCAGTAGCACATATTTCAGCCTAGGCATGTGCTCAGCCTGGTCAAATCTGTCAGTAAAACTCTCCCAGCAAACAAAAGGCTTCAAACAGAACAATTCAAGTTAAGCATGAAAAAAAGAGGACTGTCTTTACTCATATAACACTTCCTTATGCAAATAAAAAAAGACACAAATTTACCATTATAGAATAGATGTCCTTTCATCTGTAATTGTCTCTGCTTTGTTTCGGGCATTCTAGTGAGTTGTAGTGAGCAATTTCACACACAGCATATACTCAGTTGGTACTGCAGCTTTCTTTGTGGATGTTCTAAATGTTCTGTGTTTAGAAAAACATGCACAAAGACCTCTACTTTGGAAGACCACAGGAAACCTGAAACCAATTCTTTTTAGAGAAAGAGCATAGCATGCCATATCTCAGTTTTGTAATCAACTGCGAAGTGGTAGAGCAAATGTTTTTAAATGTCCGTATCCGATACACAGAAATATTATGCCTATGTCTTTAGCATCACTTTTCTTCACTTTGTAAACATCAGTTGGACCAGAAAACAGTCCAAACTCAAATGATACTTAGTTACAAAATCAGAGGATAACACTGAACATTTCCTTTTCTAACAGACAAAAAATTTTACTGTAATTTCTCATCTTTCAAAGACAAAAAAGGCTGTCTTCAGATGACATCCTGAGCAAGAAATTGTTCTTGAGCAAAGAAAACCTAAAATAAATTCAGATGTCAAGTACGTAGTGACCTCTTGCTGCTTCTTAGGCATCCAAGAGAAGACTACTTGGCATTATTGGAAAGTTACATAAAAGTGAAACACAATCTCTATTATCTCTGTTTGTTATCTCTACTTGTCTATCTTTTGCATGGAAACAGTATCATAGTCCCATACACTAAATAAATCCTTCTCTACATCTCTATAAAAGTTTTTTTTTCTTAAGTCACATAGGTGTAGTATAGAAGGATTCTTTTAATGAAAATAGAATTCCCATGAGAATAAAATTAGCACAAGTAACTAGAAATGGGACATATGACTGAAAATATTAAGAAGTCTTTAAGATCAAGAAATAATTTGTACTAATTAACCAGCTCATTTACTCAACTCTCTTAGGCATATATGGAAAAAAACACAAGTATTTTAATCTTGGAAGTTCATACCTACATAACCTAGATGTCTTCCTATTTCCAGATTTTCCATACATTTTTTTATCCTCATCCAAAATTGTAGTGCCATTACAATCTCAATTTTTGAAATGACACATATACAAAAATAGCCATATGACTGGATGGCTGAGCTGTGGATGGACAAGAATTTTCCGCACAAAATGTGCAAGAGCCCAGATGTTCATTTAGTAGAAAACTAGCAGAAATGTTTAATTCTTGAATTGAACTGGAAGAGGTTGTCTTCAGAAAGAAGAAATTGTGTGGTCCCCTTAAATCCCAGTCAAATTCCATGGAGAATTTAATGCATTTGTTATTACATTTACACTGAGGTACTAAAAGCATAACTTGTCAAATTGTTAGCACATCATTCACAATAACATGTTATGATGGTTTGTCCTTTAAGCAGCTTAGGAACAGCATTAACTTCTTTGCAGAGGTACCTGTATCAGATCCTAAACTAAACTACCAGGCTCCTTAAACATGCATACAAAGTACACCTGTATTTATAAATGAGGAGGTATTAGACTAAACACAGGTCTCAGCAGCAATGCCTGGAGATAGTAAAAACAAACTTGAATTCTTTGTTATGCAATAGGGAAAGTGGTTTGCATGGTGAACATGATTTCAGGAAGCTCTGAAATCCACACATCTCCTGAAGGTGAAGCCACCTTGTTCTCTTAGGTTCATTTGAAAGCAGTACAATATCTTGAACTACAAGCAAAAATGAGTTTCTTTATCTTCAATTTTATTTTCTTTTTACCAATATCAGTTTCTTGAGCTGTTTCAATCCCCTGGGCTTAGAGGTTTTATCAGCATTTTGAATGAATAGTGAACTACAGTAATACACCTCATTGGCATAGAATACTTTTTATTTTATATTGAGTAAGGATGATTCCTATTCATTTCTTAATGTTAAAATATCCAGCATAAAAGAGTTACAATCTTCACATGCGTGCACTATTAGTGCAGGTTAATTCACATGCCCTAGAGACATTTGATCCTGTAAATCAACATTTCCTTTATCTCAAATATTTGTGCAAAACCAATTTCAAATCCTGTTTTTGGTTTATTTTCCTATGTGGCTAGTTCTCCTTTGGCATAACTGTTAAGTTAGCATAAGCATGGCTGCACAAGTAACTTCTTTAGTCTGATGTAATGAATACGCAAGAATCAATTAATGCAATAATTGTATACTCAGGATCAAAAAAGAGGCACTTTTTACTCAGGATCAGGATAAAAAATCAGCAAGAATTATATCTGACATTTCTAAATTCATTGTCATTTAGATGGAATTTAAGAGAAATTTATAATGGAATGTGTAATGGACTTGCTGAAGTCTCATTTTAGTGCATTAGATGCTCTCTTACAACATTGTAGTCCAGTCCTTGGTTTTGATTCTCTTGTAATATATAAGTAACTGCATTTATGTCTATCACTGAAAGGAAAAAAAATATTTTCTGTGTTGCCAGCTACTGCAAAGATTTGTGACCATTTAAAGTATTCTAGCTTGCATTATGAAAGCTATAAAAAGTCTAATAGGAAAGCAATAGAGTAAATATATCATGAAAAGGACGTATTGCTTATAAAATATAATTTATTTTATAAAAAAGCATTGAAGAGAAGAGACAATACTGTGAAACAAAATGAGTAATACAGGTTGAAATCTAAAGCTGTGAGACATGTAAATAAAATTTGACCAAAGGAATTCTGGGATACTGCAGAGCCTCTAGAAACAGAAAGATTTCGTATTTTCCGTTCACTGCAGCTCTTTAAAGTGATGTCTACCAGAGATTTTTTAGATTGTATTTCTTGAAATATTATGTGTAAAAGCATACAGAGTGAGCATATAGGTAAGTAATGTTGCTGTGGTCTTAATATGGTTCAGTATGGTTTTAGAGATCAACAATAGAACTAGTAGAAAAATGTGATTGTTGCTCACTTAAGAACTATAATCAGGACAAACAAGGGACCTATATGCTTCCAACACTGTCATTTTCAAAAATATTATTAAGGCATGCTAGATACTGCATTTCAAATTAATATAATGTATTTTAAAAATTATGTTGAGTGAGACACTAACTCTGTTGAAGTCAGTTGTAGACTGCATCAAAATTCTACTTCTTAGACATTTCGGGGATACTTAAGTCTCTGTGCACAAAATGACTGAGATGTAGAGAACTATGTTTTTTATGCTGTAGTGTGTTGCTGAGGAAGATGAAATCTTAGCTAGAGTTGAAAGCAATCAGGTTAGTCAGATGCAAACAGAAAAAAATAGGTGTCATCAAAGCAACCTTAGTGCAGTGAGCTTAATGGAATATAACTCCATCAAACTGGTTTGGAGATTAGATAAAAAAACCTTGGACTAAGTATGTAATTAACTGAAGTCAGTAAAGAGATTTGAATTAGAGTCTAGCTTTGTTGAATGATAAAATTTCTTTAGTTGTTAATACAGGGAAATGGTAAATCTGACGAAGAAAAAATTTTGGTAGAGGAAACAAAAAAAAAAGTAAGCTCAAGAAACATTATAGGAGGCTTGGGAAATATGAAGTTGAGGATTACTTGGCTAAAGTAAGTACTTGAGTAAAGATCTGAGTGACAAAGTATATTGTGGAGTTGACATATCTGAAGCTTGAAAACAGTTGTAAATATGTCTATACAAATGTGTTGTTAGTTCTATATCTAACAGACTTCCAGAAGTGAAAGGTCTGTTGGAGAGTAATTTCACAGTAGAAATAAAGAGACATATATTACATGTTCAGAAGGAAAAATTACCTATATATTATCAATCTAAACTTTTTCTCTGATCTTTTCTATGAAGAAGTTGTTTAAAAAAAAAAAAGAAAATAGGTTTTCATGTGGACAAAATTATTAATAGTGATGTATTTCAATTCTTGACTTTGTTTTCTATAATCAAAATTTCAACTATTTTGGAAATAGATGTGAAGACTATCAATACGCTATTAAATTGACCGTACAAGTATTGTAACAACTTGCTTGCTTGAACAGGCTTGACCTCTAACATAAATATCTTCATAGTAGGTCTTTACGAGAGAAAGCAAACTAAGTATTTTCAACTCTTTTAACTTTGCCAAGCTTCTTTACTGCAAAGCTGATTGACTTAAATAGCTTATGACTCAATGTATTTCTTTTGTTCTATTATTTGCTAATTCTCTTCAGGAAGGTGTCTCATCCTCATAAACATTTTTGCATATCTATGAGGCAAAATACAATCTTGATAATTTAGATTAGCCCGCAAAAAATAAAAATTGGGAATGTGTTTTTTCAATGGCTGAATTAAGCCATGACAAGAAAGAGAGGATGGTTGAATAAAAATCACACTTCCACTTGAAGACCTCTAACTATCACTGTTTTGAATAAATTTCAGAAAGTTTATTATGGTGTAAATTGATGTTTATCTTAAAACAACTAGTGTAAATATTTTTACTGGTTAGATTTTGGTAATACAACTTGTTTTTCAGATTGATATGCCAAGTCTCCTGTGAAGTTAATGTGGCAGATTAGTCTGTTTTCTCCTTTTTATTTAGGTTAAATTAAGTTTCTTCAACAAGTTTCTTCAACTTTTCCTTGCCATTTTTTATTGCTGTCTTCCTCTAACCTCCAGTTTAGTTTTGGTTTATTTTCTGAAAATTCTGTTCAAATTGGGAAAAAACATTCAAGACTTGTCTCATCAACTATAACCATTATAGAACAATCTGTAATCTGTATTATTCATTCATATGTACACATACATATAGAGAACTCTGTGTGTGTGTAAACATATTGTTTGATTAAAATCCATTAAAATAAGTCAAATAAACATCAGGTAAGTATACAGGGGTTCCTTTTACTATAGTAAGTGTAGCATTATCATATTACTAACACCCAATATATCTCAATTTAAACACAATGTGATATTAAAAGGTGAACAGGCATTACATTTTACATGTTTCCTTTATTTGCTACTGTTCTTCTTAAAGAATTCCCCAAAATTCACTGACCATACCTCTCTAGATAGATTTGATTTCCTCTAGTTCTATATTAGGCAAATTTATCTTTCCTATGACTTTCATAGGTGTCTTTAAATAGGAAATGTTTCTACTCACAAGCATTCTGTTAGTCTGGTGGACTCCCCCTTTATGAAGCATTTCTCTGACAATGTTAGCACATATAAGACCATTATGTCTAAATTCTTGGATCAATATATCCCAGGAACTCATGGGAACATTTTCTGCCCTTTCAGACAAAGTTTAGACACAATATGAGACATTATTTTTTTAAAGTTAAAAAAATCAAAGTAACTTTAAAAAAGACCCAAAACATTACTGTGGAGATAAGTCTACATTTTTCATATGGATCCTGGCCGTTCCACCTGGATCACTCTGAAAGTCCACTTTAATATTAAAGCTGAAAAGGTTTTCTTCTATTTACCTTTTCTGTTACTGATATAAATTTTCTACTGGCATTTCTTTTGTTTCACATTCTGTTCTTGCATGACAGAGGTATGGTATAGAGTCTATCTATAGAACAGTCAGGGAATTTTCTGCAGTCAGACTTTCTAGTAATTTCATTTGTCAAGTTCCTGAAAAACTGTGTGCTCAGGTCTGACATCAAGGGAAAAATTAACTTTTGTATGTATCTCAGGAAATTATGAGATAATGAATTCTTCTCATATAAAAATTGTTAAATGGTGTCAAGACGATAAAGTTTTAACCAGGAATCCAGACTCTCTGTGGAAAATATTATTCTTTTTAGTAACCTGACATATTTCCAGACGACAGTAAGAGAGTATAAGATCCTCAAAGGGAAAATGGTGGAATTGCAAGATCAATGAAACTGGATTTTTTTTTTTAATTATATAATTAGATAGTATCAGTGCTTCTGAAAGCTCAGAAGCACAGAAAAATAAATAGGAAAGTATTTTGAAAGGAAATTTAATGTTCAGATACCTCATTTTCTGGAGCAGTTCTTCTGTCTTGGGGAAATTGGTGCCCACTGTATTCGTTTTTAGAAATATCCACACCAAAATAGTCATCAAACTTTAGTCAATATTAGTCTGTGATAAAAACCCCACCAAATTCATGACATAAAATTGGGGGAAAAAATAAGGAAAGCATGGATTTTTCTTTCTTCTTTGCTGAGTGTTCAACATCATTAAACCAAACATGCATCATATTGTTTATTCTTATTCCTGTCAGTTTGAGAATAACATTAAGAGATTGAATTGAGAACAATTTTAAACTTTATTTTATAGCACATCTCTCATTTCACTCTTTCAATATGGTTCCTAAGATGTCCCCTTGAGAAAATCTTTACACAGGTGTTTTGTAACAGCAGAGCTCTCCATTGACCATATGTCTCATTAAACAGTGAGCAGAGAATGGCTGAAATATTTTTTAATATAGCTTTATGATTTTGTTTGTGACATTTTCCCCATTATATGGAGAATAATATTTCTTCCCTTTCATCAAGAACAAACCCCAAAATATTAAGGTTTTCTTTCTGGGACTGCTGAGTCCTGGGGCTTTGTGTTTTGGGTTTGGTTTGGGTTTTTTTGAGGGGGAAGGCTGGTTTTTTTGTTTGGGGTTTTTTGTGTGTTTCTCCAGGATATTTTATATCATGGCAATACCTGCTAGTATTGAAATACTTAAGGCTATGTCATCAATTCCATCAAAACCCTCTTATTTTCATAAATTTTTGATTCAGCTGTAAAATTTTACTTTGTGTATAAAGTTGGAAGAGGAGGTTTCATCCTTAAAGGCTATTTGGTTTTGTTTTGCTTTGCTTTTATAATTAAGCTTAAAACCAGATAATTTGACTATTTTAAAAGTGGCATAGTCTGTGAAAGCGCAAAAGAAGCCATTTATTGTATGTCCATATGTTTTGGTCTTACATCCTTGGGGAGTACATAACTTATTCATCTACCACATGGAAAAAGCCACATGCTGATATATCTACTAAGTACAGATAAATGCTGAGACACTCTCCCGTTTGAAGCACTTAATTACTACTACAAATTGGATTTTTACAGACTATTTAAAATGTCATTCTCTTATCACTTTAAACTTGTTTAAAATCTGAGTTGCTACTACTTTTGGCTTCTGATCACCTTGAACCCCTTAAATCCCAAACTATAAATAGAGTGATCCAAGGCCTTTGCTTTGATTTTTGACTGCTGTTCACTTTCAGGGCTTTAGAACCCCTGTAAACAGAACAGTTCACATTTGGTATAAAGGACAAACAACTCAAAATTGTACTTTTATTCTACTTAAATTATTATGTGTGCATGTTTATACATGTCTCAAAATTCTCTGACCCTGTAAGTGAAAGGGCTTTAGAAAATTATTAAATTCCTAGTGACTGAAAAGGATATAATTTCATTAATTTGAATCAAATCCTTGAATTCTTAGAATCTCCAGGAAATATGTTATCACAGATTTGTGTGTTATCATATTGTTAGCTCATACAGAAGACAGAACTTTCTGATTGTGACAGAGGCTGCTGCTAGCAAGTACCACACATGTAAAACAAACTGCCCAGAAGTTGCTTTTGCTTAACCACGTGCAGCCTGTGTTGAGATTCCAGCTTACTTAGTTCCCAGACTTGAGAAATTTGCTTTCTGGGCATGTGCAGCACAGCACAAGTGGAAGGAGGAAAGTTTCTATCTCCTGTGTAAGTTTGGTCGCAGTCACTGCCTCCTAAGGTAAAACTGGAGAAAAGAGAAGCCATGGTCTCCCACATCTCAGAGAGAGGCGAGAGTTAAGAGTGTAGGACAGACCAATACATGTTCCAACAGCTCAATCTGCATTGCATGATTCTGTGCTGTAGCAGAGAATTAAGAAGCTCTTTCACGGTGGTTAATTGAAGGATTATATACATATATAATTATATATGTATAAAGTCACATTAAACCTCTCACAGATGCCGATCCGTTTGTGGCGTTAGATCTGTGGGCCAAAGAGCCAAGGAAGTTAAAGTATCCAAATTTCTCTCAAAACATGCAAGGCTTTATTGTAGTCTTTATTTAACTTTTCAGATCTTCAGTTTTCCATAGTATCAAATAACATTATGTATTATGAGGAAGAAAGTAGTGCACTTACCTTCAAAACCGCTGATGTACCATGATTTGCCATAATACCTGTTTGGATAATATTTAAACTAGTATGAAAAAATTATTTTACTTCAATCTTGATTTGGTTAGACAATATGTTTTAATTTGAAAGCTGTATTTTTCTATATATTGACTTCATCATCCATATCACACCTTACAGTGAGTTTTATAAACACATATGTAATTCATCATGTTCATGCAGCTATAAAGATATAAAGACAATGTTTGATTCCTGAAATTGGCTTAATTACTTTTTTCTAAAATGTTAAATGGAGGGGATGGGGGGGGTTGTTTATTTCTTGGAAACGTGATGTAACTGCTCTGTTTTCTACAATCTGGACTCTCCTCTTAATCATTTAGTAACTAATTTTCAGACCATAGAGTATACAAAAATTTGAAATTATATTTCAGATTCCATAAACTATTTATAACTGAATCCTAACAGTCTCAACAATTATTAAATTTTTCTCTACTATGAAATAGTGCATTACGAAAACTAAAAGACCTACAGATTGAACACAGTGCTACTTTGCAATATATTCTGTCTTTTGTAACTTTTACTTCTGAAGGAAAAACATACCTGAGGGATTCTAGAGACAAAAAAAGTCTTGTGTTATATTGGAAGAACTTTCTCAAAACTCTAATAGGTAATCTTGGCTCTCTCCACACACGTACAACATGCATTTTTTTCCAGTTATTAAAAACGCATTAATCTGCTGTCTTACTGTCATCTATTTAGAATATTACTCTTCCTTCTGGAAAGCTACTATGTAACTTCAGGGAAAAAAAATCACAACGCTTCTCATCTACATTTCAATCTGCTCAAAATGCTGTACTTTCCCTTAAAATTTTACCTATTTTCTCAGAAGTAAGGGAAAAAACACAGAGGATGGTTTTTCTGACCTCTGCTCACCAGAAACAGCCTTGCTGAGACACAAAAAACCCAACAAAAAAGCCCCACACACAAACAAGCAAGAACATCAACCAAACAAACAATAAAACTCAAAAAAAAAAAAAAAAAACCAACCCAAACACCCCCACCAAAAAAACCCACTAACTCTCCCTGCCAAGGTGACTATTATTTCTCTTCCAAGTAACTGATAAGACCAACCACATAATACTACTGTGCTTTCAATTTTTGCCCATGGCAGCAGAGATCCTAAGGACAGATTTTCACTCCAGTGATATTTTTTGAAGTAATGTTTCAATGGTTCCTTTTCATATGCTGCTCCCTTTGTGTCCCATTTGGTATGGGGAAATAAAGTATTGGTAAAGATCCTTCTCTTATAATAATTCAACCACAGTAGTTGTCTACTATTTGCACAGTTTTATACTGTCAGATTTTATGTCCCTCACTGATTTTAATGACTAGGTAAAGAGGAACACAAGTAATTCCTTTGGTGCCTAACTGTATTCCAAAATCTTGTCCTTTGCATTTATCTGTTATTAGTAAAGGCCACAAGAATAATGCCAATTATTTTTATCAGTAAGTGGCCTTAATTCACAATTATAGAGACTAAATACATGTGTTCATAAAGTCATCACTAAGGGGAGAGATGGAGGAGAAATGGTGAGAGAACAGCAATTTCTTGAAACTTCAAGTGGATTGCAGAAAAATATAAGCTGATCTCAGGGGTGCATCTTTCCAGTTCTGTGAGCTGATGTGTACAAAACACACATCATAATTCTGCCAACATTTTTACTAGCCCCTGTGGGAGACACTGCCTTCAGCTCTCTATAGAAAGAGCATTCGCAACAGAGGAAATGAGACTTGTTAGATGGCACTGTTAACACAGAGAAAACTCCCTCTGAAGTGTTCTGTACATGCATGGAGCCTGAGGAAAGAAAAAAAAAGATTGCGCATTATCTGTTTGTAATGGATTAGGCATTGTTTGTTTTGACATATTTCTTTTTTTATATTTCTTCTTGCTGTAACCAAGCAAATTTTTATCTGTCCTAATTAGCAGGAAGCTGAAATATCACTGTTAAATATTAGTGTAATACTGTATCATTGGCTAACACTTAAAATGTGCTTCAAGGGACATTTGTGTTATTGGGAGGAGGTATTGGGAGAAGTGTGACAAGGCATAAGCATTTGTGTATTCCATGAATTTCATCCAGAAATAAGAAATCCTGTTCAATTACATGCACTTTATTGAGACTGTAGAGCTGCTTTTCAACTGGATGGTATTTGTGACCTGAACTCACTCAGTTCTCTTGATTTTGGAGTTTGTATGCTTTTTACTTGTTAGTTTGATTGCCTTTCTAAGGAATGTTCCGGCTTTCAGCGCCATTACTGTCATTCTCTTACCCCAATCAGTTCAATGGCTGTCTAGAATAGGTTCTGAAACTTTTTATTCTGAAATAATGTGCAAAAGACATGCTATCTGGTAAGATGTATTTCCTTCTAAAAAGCAGGCCAAATTTAAAGGATTTTTAAAATGTGAGAGAAATATTTCAGATTTAGTGATACCAATCAGGAAAATTTTTACTGCTTAGATATAAAATAGCATTGAAATTTGACACATTGAAACTTCTCAAAATACTGTTTCAATGCTAATTAAGATAAACTATTCATCAGATGCTGTAAAGAAACTGGCAAACTCATTTTTTGTAAAAGGAGAAAAGAACTTTTCAACAAATGTGATTTTTGCTAGTCCATGTTTCCCTGTACACGTGGCCTTTGCCTCTGACGTATGATGTCAGAACTTTAAGAAAGTTGAAGTTTCTGTGTGCAGAGAGTGAATGGTAGTGTTCAGGTAGTTCTTTGTGTTTATGAAACCAGTTTTCTCTTATTCTGTGGCAGAAATCCCCAGTAAGAAAGAACTTATAGGGAACTACATTTAAGAAGGTCCCCTTGCTCTGCTGAACTGTGATTAGAAGAGAAGAGGAGACTGAGTATGCTTTTTCAGAGGATTTTTCAATTGTGTTGTGGGTTCCTGAATACTACAAAAACAACAACTACTACAACAGCTACAGTAACAACGAAAAAGAAATCAGACCTGGGAAAATTTCTTCACCAAAACAGTGGGAATGCCCAGGGAAATTGTTGAGGCACCATTCCTGGAGATAATTTAAAAGGCATGTAGAAGTGGAGCTTAGGAACATGGTTTAGTGGTGGACTTGGGACTGTGAGGTTAGGATGAACTCAATGACATTAGAGGTCTTTTCCAACCTAGATTATTGTTTGATTCTATTCTATAGTTCTATGATCAGTAGGAAGGACTTTTGCTTTTGCAGTCACAAAAGCCTTTGAAAGCTTATCTTCCAATCCACTTTACAAAGAAAATAATAGTTCATAGGATGATTACAACTGAGGCATTGTAAAATGTGTAACTGGTCAACAGAGTGCTTGAAAAGTATTAAAATGTATTTTTCTGATCAACAAGTGATCAAATCCTCCCTGCTATGTCAGAGAACATCTGTCTATCATTAAAATGCGTGGTAAATTATTAGTCAAGGCTTTCCAGATTGTGAGCTGAGTAGCTCTGAAAAGTGTATTTTAAAATAAATCTTAAAAGCATATTGATATTTGGACTCAAGAAATAAGAATTTTTTAGAAAACATCTGAAAATCTCATTGAGGTTGATTTACAATTGACATTTACTTTCAACCCCATTGATTTTTCATGAAAGTATTGACATGTCTTGGTAGCCTTAATCTCTTCTGTTCTGTGAGAAGTACTCTACTTCTCCATCATGAGTACTCATCATCAATAAAAAAATTTAGAATAATATATATCATAATAACTCAAAAGTTCCATGTACAAGCATTTGCTCTCCTAGCTAAAAATTATTATGATGTTTAATAAAAAAAGCCTTAAAATGCATACAAATATAGTATATGAAATATGTAACACAATTAATTTTAGGTAAAGGAGCCTGAAAAACAGAAAATAAAAATATATATTTCTGGGGTTTTTTTCCTTTTTATATTTTGTCACAATTTTAATCTTTACAAATAAATACTCAAAAACTACGGCATTTGTGGTTACTGCTGGATCTTTGTGGTGTAAGCCTATCACTCTTGTAATTATGTGGATTAAAAAATAGATTTTTCATGATTTCAGACTCAAAAAATTCAGTCCCTCTCCCACTGTTATGTTTTATTATATTTATATAATATTACATTACTATCATATCATATCACTCTCATATATTTTATTATGTTTTATTATATTAGAATTACATTATAATATATTTTAACAGAAGAAAATCTTCATTAACTCTTCTTCCAATCCATCTGTATTTCCATATTACAACATTGTCCCTAAGCTGGGATTTAGGTGATTTGGTTCAAAGCAAAGTCATATGGTTTTTAAAATAGATGATCCTATTTACGCATCTTGGACCTTGTGCTAAACTACTTAGGCCCTGCCGTTAAACTTTGCCTCAGAGGCAGATGGAAACATTTTACTGACATCACAGACAGGATACTTTTGTGTTGTGGACTAAACAATAGTGCCTAGATTTGTACAAGATCTTCCTCTTGGAGGAAAATTTGCCTGTTTTCAGAGGAAAGTGGGGAGAAGGACACTAGATCTCAGACAGCTAAAATGACTGAATTTAAAAATATGACCACCAAGGGCAATCCAAATGGGGACAGTCCCTTATTGATAAGTTAAAAAATGATAAAGCTTATCCTCCTGGGTATGATTTGGGCACATAATTGTCATGACTCAAAAGTTGTGGCAGATCAAAATGCCATTCTAAGAGACAAAAACTAAAACATGTAAAAGGAAAGGCAGTTATCTATGCCATTCTGGGTGCATCTCTAGTAGCTGCACAGGAGGAATGATTAGCTTCTCAGAAAAAGGAGCATAAAACTACGCAATTTTTGCAAGATTTGGTAAAATCTTTCCAAGAACCATTGGGGAAAGAGCTCTCCCAGGTTGCCATAGAACATAAGGCAACCAGAAGAGAAAGGGAAATGAATAAGTTACTCTAATTGACCCTACAAGAGTCATTGGAATACAGGAGACCCTCAGGAGGGAACTAGAAACTAGAGAATGGGAATCGTGTACTAAAGATACAGGGAGCACTTGGAAGATTTCAAATATCAAGTCCCCATACCCTCTTGAGAAACTGGAGAAATACAAAGTATATTATGTAGGGAATGATGATGAAGTAAAACTCAGTCCCTTCATTAAAACTGAAACTTCAGATCTGCTCAGGGCGGAGCTCAGCAAACTACAATACACACAACCCCTTACACAGATGAAGCCCTAGCTCAAATAGAGGAGAAGTACAGTAGAAATGAGACAGAAACTGAATGTACTTAGAATGTATATTTATATATTTAAATATTTTAAAATATATTTTTACATTAAATATATTTATTTCTTACTGGGAGAGATTGGATCTTTTTGAGTGGAGCAGAAGCAAGGGGATGTTGGGGATCAGGAGTCTGCCTGACCACAGGTGATAACCAAGACCCATGATCCTAACCCAGAGGAAGCATACTGGTCAGGAGGCTTGGATCCTATGGAGAGGAGAGAACGCCATATACCTAAAAGCCCCACAATTGGTCATATACTGAAAAGTGTGCAAAAATTGGCAAAAAGGTGGTTTCCAGTTAATACATACACAGTTATGAGACTCCAGGTAACTCTCCTATGGAAGCTGATCATCTTCAATTTCTGTTTTTAAACTGGGATTTGCCTAACATACTGAAAATTCATGCCAAACTTTTACCTGAATGAATAAAGTTAGCTCCCAGACCCCACAACCAGAATGCACATGCCTTGACTCATCTAGAAGTAGCCCAGGACTTAATAAGCTCTGAGTGACAACTGGGAATTCCCAATAACACCAATCCAACTACCAAACCATGGACTAACATTAGGAGAGTAAGGGAGGTCTGGAGACCTCCAATAAACCACTCATTCAGTTGTTTCACTCTAGTTCACCCTAAGGGATTTACTAAGAGGAACCTCAGTTGCCCTCCCTCAAGAGCAACATGCCTGGTCCTCAAATGAGAACCTCATACTCTGGATGAGAAATAAATAAATAAATTTTTTAAAACCCCAACCCATCAAAAAAAACAACCAAAAAGCTGATTTGCATCATCCTGTATATCCTTCCTACGTAATACTTATCCCCTTTCCAACAATCACAGAAACAATCACCTGACTGAGGGAGGGTGTTGGAGGACAATCAACTCCCAACACTTCAGTGAGCAGTCTGAGCCACTTTTCATACACATCACTTGTACTTTAGACCTGGCCTGGTTCCACTGCTGCCAAAGAAGGTTTTACTGTTCCAACAAATAGTGGAGGACTAGAGGGGTCAAACCCCCAAACATTAAATTCTGAGTAATGACTAAATTTGTGAAGACTGGCATCTGCTTGTAAAGAGAAAAGAGCGGACTTTGAAAACTAAATAAATCCTTAGGTATAGTTCTTCCATTTCTGGGTGAAAGCGAGATATACTTAGGCTGATTTTGAACTCTTTTTGGAAAGGCTTCAAAAACATATCTCATAATACAAACATATTAATTTGTTTGGCCAGGAGACAAGCTGTCTATGCAATAAAATTAAGTAAAGTCATTAAGAACATTTTCATTAGGTAAATTAGTAGGTTGATTTGTAATAAACTTTGTCAAGGATGCTTTTCTAATTATATATAATAGCTATAAAAAAACCCCTTACGTCCATACATAGATGCTGAAAGAAATATTCAGCTCTTAGGTACACAGTTTCCTTATCAGTGTTTTTACATTTTCATGTTTTTTCTCTCCCCTCTTGACTAAAGCACCTGGGACTTCAGAATTTGAAAAACATCTTGTCCGTGGTTTCAGACAATAGGGGTGGACCACCAGTCTGCCAGAACTATGTCTTTAGCTTTGAAGATTGATAGAATAAACACAGTGATAACTGAAGGGAAAAAACATTTCTCCTTTCTTGAACAGTGACTGTAGAATGTCAGGATAAGAACAAGGTTATCTTCTTTCCACACTGCCAGCTGCAACACGACGTAAATATGCTTTTTATTAAGAAGGAGAGTATCTCTTCTCTCATGACACTTCTGCTTCTATTGCAGTTAAAGCATCAAGTAAAAGTAATATCAAGCACACATTATTAACAGAATTCTTGTCAGTTTTGATGGTGAAACATGCAAAGAGATGCTTGTCAAGACTGAAAAGGAAACTCTTTAGGAAAATACTTTTTTCAGTTTACACAGTGAAGAATGCTTCCCAAATTCTGGTAGATTACTAGTCAGTGCTGGCATGTTCTACATTTATATTAGACTCTAAAATGCCCTTTAAAAACAGTCATATTATTACAATGAATCTTATGTTGTGAAAGTCAGATTTGTAAAACAATATATGCTGATTTAATGTAAAAGCAACTTGGCAGCAAATGTCCCTAAATACAAACTGCTTAAAGGTGATTATTTCAGATTTCCATAAAACACAAAAAAGAAACAAATCATCATTTCCTGAAAGGAAGCTATACTTGCAAATAGATCTAATCTGTAATAAAAATATGAATATTATCTGCTAGATTTTTCAGCTGAGAGGTTTTAGTTTGTTAACTCCCAAATAGCTCAGAATCAAAATAGATTCTATTTTTTTATATACCGTGGAAGTTACCTACACAAATAACCATTGAAGAAGTAAAACAGTGGCAGGAAAACCTTAAATAACTGTGTCAAATTCTGTGGGTGTTATAGTGATATAATTTACAGGAGTATTCATAAATATAAAATTATGATCCCTCCTTCACTTTCAGGCAGGAGGAGTCATAAACTGGTAAAGTCATTTTCTTTAAGAGTGCAAAAATGGTAAGAGCACATTTTTTGAAGAAAATAATGCTGGTTTTCTCTTTCCAAAATAAGAATTTTACAAGCTCAGCTGGGTAGGCAATGTTGCATATGTTATTTTTCATCTTCTGGAATGGTTATCGGAAATGTATTGTTTGCAGTATAGTGATTTTTACTGCAACCACAGCAAAAAAAAGTATATCTTTTAAATGAAGCTCAATAAAAGTTCAGTTGAAGAAAAGAAGTGAGCTTGAGAAATGTAATTACATTGGAAGTTTGGTAACTAAGATCTTTTGAAGAGGACAGGCTTCTTCAGTGCAAAGAAGGAATTAAGATTTATAGGAGAAGATTTTTTCAGAAATGGGTAACTTTGCTTCATCCAAATTAGTTATGTATATAGGTATCAACAACCAAAATTTAGATCCAAACTACGCAGGAGCTCATATTTTTGCTGACAAAATTCCCCATGATGTAAAGGACTGTTTCTGGGCTGCTCAAAATTAGTCATCCTTTGACAGGTGTTCCCTGTTTTGATAGAATACTTGGGACCTGTCCATCCTTTTGGTGCACAGCAGTGCAGGCAAAGCTCACTGTCTCTTTAGAATAAATACTGGGCTACAGAATTGATGAAAAGTAAAATGTTTTGAATAACTGTGTAATGACCTTAAGTATGATGATTTTTTTATGCTATTTCAATTTATGTAATGCATTTACTTAGGCAAAGAGTGGAATACTTGAGCAAAGAGTGCTATTCCTCTGGAACTGCGGTCATTGCTGAAAACAGTTACATTCTCTCTCTCCTTCTCTCTTTCCAGGCTATTGGTACAGAGTATTTCCTGAAACACAGAGATCAACAGTAGAGTCCTTTATTAGGAAGATATTAAAAAACAAAGAAAAAAGTGAATGCGCTGACCTTTGTGTTACCCTTTGAGATGTCAAACCTCTTTAGTCTTTCCTACAACAGATTATAAGACTTCCTCCATAATTCCTTTTTCCATAACTCTGATTATTGTGACTCACTATAGTCTGCATTTAGAGTGCTGTGGTAGAACAACCATGGCATATGATAGTTTCAGAAACAAGAGACAAAGACGTCTAATACATACTCCTCAGCACCTGCCTAGTGCCATAAGTGTCTTATGCCCTCCAACTGTTTTATCTTTATGGGAAGCCTAAGTCAGAGCCAGAGCTTTGAAAAGGCAGAGTCAACATCTCTGATGTTGACTTTTGCTTTGCTCCTTTTTATCTCCTCCTCACTGAGTTTAGCGCACATATCAATGAGTTGCAAGCCAGTCAAAAGCATTATTGATTCTGGAATGTATGTACTGGGTTGGGTGCCTGTGATCAAGATAAATTGTTAACCTTTTTCAGGAAGGTACTATAATACAAAGAGTCACAAGAGTTTGCAGCAGCCTGCTCCAAGGCACAGCCACTGAAAAAAAGAAGTATCTCTCAGCATAATCATCCAGCAGGGATTTGAGACAGGTTCCTGAGGCATGATAAGGAGAACCTTTAAATCACAGCTGGGCCTAGAATCAGAAGAGGTTATTGGAGGAAGGAAAGCGAAGGGTCTTAGGGTTAATGATTAATTTCAAGAACAAAGTCTCTGTCAGTTAAGTGTAATTTTAACAATGATCCTTGTCCTAGAGGAAAATTTTAGTTTGCTTTCCCCACACCTCTATAACAGTAGAAAACTTTCTCTTATAAAGAAATGAAAAAGTGAGAGAGTTCAGAACTTCAAGCTCTAAAAAAGTATGAGAAGGGCAACTTTCAACTGGAATGAGTAAACTAGTGCTGAGTACTTAAAATATGGTAGGGTACAGATTTGAAAGTTACCTAGGGAATTAGGACAGAGCACTTAAGAGTCTTTTATAGTGCAACAGAAGATATTGGAATGATACTCGACTTGTTTTTCAGGCCTAATAGCAGTATGGAGATACAGCATTACTCTACCTGCTGAAATAGAAATTAGTGTTCTAAATAGCCTGAATATAGCCAGTCACTTAGGGGAGGAAGGAACTGGATAAGCATAGAGCTATAAACTTATATAAGTCAACCTGCATGAGCTCCACTGAGCCACATTAGTAGGGCTCCATCAATAAATATTACAGGAGGCACAAATTCCTGTCCCTCATCACCAGTACAATCAATTCACGTAAATGATGAAATATTGAGATCCTATCTCTATTTTTTTCCTAGATTGGCTTTTGAATCTATCTAACTCCTACCATTCAGGGAATTGTTTTCTCTTAGCATTTTCTTCTAAAGATACCTTATCCCTTCAGGATACTTGCTCTTTATATATTTGTCACATTTTGGTAGCTGTAGCAGGAACAATTCCTGTCCTGTTGTAGGACTGATTCTTTCTACTGATGTCACCTCTAATTTGACTCCAAAAAAATCAAGAACTGGACCTATTTCTTGTTTATGGGAGCAGGGAAAACTCTGTGTCCTGGTAACACAGATACTTATTTTGTCTCTTCCTACTGAAACATCTGAAATCTTTTTCAGAAGCCCTGCCAGGCTGCTGAAATGTCATCAAAATGTATGCCAGATGGTCACATACTCAAGAGGATTTCCCCTAACATGCCTACCTCAGGGAGCCAGGACCCTTATGTCCTGCACTTCACAGTCAGAAAGGATTTAGATATGGGGTTCTAAATATCAACATCTGTCCCTAACATGAGTTCTATCCTTGAAAGTACTAAATAAGTACTAAAGACTAAATGTCTTATCCAGGCCTTGTAGAGGCGAGTGAAAAAAATTAATCATACAGAAATAACTGAAGAGGATAGAGGTTAAGTAATAATGTTTCTGGATAGAAAATAAAACCCAAACCTAGACACAACTGAAAGCTGACAAAAAGTGTGGATTTATGTTTCTGGTCTAGAAATCTGTTGGGGTTTCTTTTACTATTTCATTCATTTTATACAGAATTATGGTGTTCTGAGAGTATGAATGCTGTAATTTGGGAGAAACTGGTTATACTGAACTTAGTGTAATATAAGATTCTAAATTAATAGAACTATTCAATGACTAGCTGAGGCACCTATGTGAACAAAATTTCCAGATTATGCATTGCAGTCTTCCCACAGAGTTATGTAGTTTCCCATGTCACACATGTAATGTATTATTCAGACTTTCATTTTAAGATTGTATTTCATAGTATCAGTGGCTAACTATGTGAGATCAGTATATCTGAAACTGTGCGGCAAAAAAGCAGCAGAATATTTAATTAACATAATCGGCATGTATGCTGGTTAATAATACCAAGTCTTGAGTATCGATTCTGCTGTGAAAAAAAACCCGCAACTTGTAATCATCTCTTGTCCCTGAGGCAAACTGTGAATTGAATTATACACATTTCTTCTCTTGAGATATTTCTCTATTGCCTGTTGTCTCGGTTTGCAGACAAGTTTAGGAGAAAACAGTCTAGAATGAGTGTTTCCTCTAAAAAAGGGTTCCAACAATCCCTTTCTGCCAATGAGAGGTTAACACTAGTGGATAAAAGTGAAAAAACCCCAAACATTTATTGACAAAGTGACTGCCAACACGGTACAGGAAAAAATGGTGAATAAGTGCTGGATATTGAACTGTCAGATCTTGTTCCCCCCCACGCCTGCCCCTCAAAAACCCAGAATGCCAGGCAAAGAGAAAAGAAAAAAATAAACCACAGCTGCAAGGTGGTGGGGAGGAGAAAAAAAAAAATGGCACCAGCTTGTGTCTCAAGGAAGGGAAAAACAAAGGGTTCACACATCAGCTCAGGCAAAAGCAGATGGGAACCTGGTGAATCTCTGATGTTGCTCTCCTCTTCACAGCAGATGAAGCTGGTGGATTCAGGGTCCTTTCTCTTGTTGGTTTGGCTTTTCTGAGGTCTGGGGCCAGGACAAAGCAGCCCCTCGGGTCCCCACCTGTCCCTGGCCAATTCTTCTCCTGTCGATTTGTCCTCTCTGATTTTGGACCAAAACCAAACCAAGCAGTTCAAGACAAAACAAAGGCTGCTGAAGGATTACTGCTACAGTCTCCAAGGCCAGGGAAAGGAAAGAAAGGCTTCTTGCCTAAGCTAAGAGAAACCAAGCTATCTAATAAATAAAGAGAGCCCAGTCCTCCCAGCAGCACGGACGCCTGGGGAGTGAGGCTTTGAAAAAGCCTGTGCAAGAGCCCCAAGGCTCCCCGCTCCCCTGGGGCCCACCATAAATCAACAGCTACAGCTACCACCATTCCTGAGCGCAGAGAAGAAGATCAGGGAATAGAGGATCATCATAAAATCACGCCAAGATAGCAGTTTTAGTCTTGATCTGGTCATTATGGTCCTTACCAAAGGCACAACACTGCCAGCTATTTTCCTATTGATGCGCGATGGAATAAGAAAATACAATGGCAGGGATTTAAACTCCCTAGTCCCTGTGGAAATAAGAGGGAGCAGGGAGCACCTGAACCACTGTATTTCAAAAGCTTTATTTTCTTTCCCACTACTTTTTAATCTTTAAGAAGTGGGTAGGTAACCCCTTGCCTTGCTCTGCTCTGGCCAGGAAATCTCAGGGGAGGTTTTAAGCGCATACCACAGATTTTAGTTATTCCTAGAAGGTGAAATAATCCTAGGGGAGGATTATGAATTCAAATGAAAATTTATTATAGACAAGTGGAGGTTATTCTGTTGGATCTGAATCACAATTCCATTAAAAAAAGACCAGAAAAGTTCAGAGGATATCATTACATAGATAATTCATGTCTGTGCTCTGAAGACATATATGTAGTAGGAATGTCTCAAACTATTTTTATTGGAAGAGGCTCTGTGTTAATTTCACTAGGGGTTTGTACATAATCTCAGCTAATTTATCATTCAAATGCTCATCCTTGAGCTACTAAAAATGATTGTGAACAAGTGAAAGATCACTAGGACTGGAGTTTTCATTTCTGCTGTTTTGTTCATACTTCAATTCTAGTTTAAGTCTAAACATTGTAGGAAAAAAATCACAGACACTAGAAATTATACTAGAATTGATGTATTTGGAAATGGGACCAGGAAAACCAGTAACCTCTTAAATCAGGTTACCAGGACTCAAATATCTTTAACATATATGTATTCAAATACTATGGGTTCAACCAAGAGCAGTAAACAAGATAGGCTTAGAAGGAGCTAATTAAATTCCTTTTTCCAAATATTTTGGAAACTAAAGAACACAAAAATGTCAACTTCATAGACTTCAGTGAAATTTAGCAACAATTTTCTTCTTTCTCTCATAGATAAATGTATTGAAAGGGTTACTACAGCTGCCTTATATATGGTTTTATAATCAGCTCTGTGGTCATGAAGAGAAGAGTGATATCTCGTACAATATCAAGGCCATTGGAAGGGGTCATGGATTAGAGTCGAAAAAAAAATCTTTTCCTAGAAAAATAAACTGATATATAATTAATTGATTGAAAATAATTCTGTTACAGAGAGTGTTATTGAAATATTGCCTCTTGCTGGTATTTCTACTGAAGAACTGAGAAAGAGATTCAAGTGCAAGTTAAAATCCTATGATTAAACTGAAACCATGGAAAATAAAATGGTGTTTGGTGTACCAAAGCAATTTAATATACAGTCGAAACACAAAGTTTCTAAGTTGGACAGTGAGGGAAAGCTATCATGAAGAGAGGTTTTGCAGTGAATGGTAGTAATATAGTTTAATTAAAACACAGATAAAACCAGTACAGTTAAGTAGTCTCCATGGGACAGTTTTTTACTTAACAGAGGAACATGACAGAAATTTTGATGGAAAAGCAACTCTTGGCAGTTAATATTGATTAGTTTTAGCACACGATCTTGACTATCCACATAGTAAAATACTGTACACTAAGAGAAAAAGAGTGGTCCTTCCTTTTCTTTCAGTTAACTATTTCATTGACTTTCTTAAAATGCTGACATGAAAAAGAGCCAGAACTAACTTAATGACATTATAAAAGCAAGAAATGTATAAACTATAGTCACATAGCTACATCAAATTAACTTTGTTTTGGAGTTGTTAGAATCATAGAATCATAGAATAACCTGAGTTGGAAGGGACGCACAAGGATCATCAAAGTCCAACTCCTTGTCCTGCACAGAACATCTTAAGAATCCCGCCATGTACCAGAGTACTTTGTGCAAACACTTCTTGAACTCTCTCAGGCCTGGTGCTGGGACCACTTCCCTGGGGAGCCTATTCAATGCCCAAACACTCTCTGGGTAAAAAAACCTTTTCTAATATCCAGCCAAAACCTCCCCTGACACAACTTCTAGACATTCCTCGGGTCCTGTCACTGGGCACCAGAGGAAGGAAACCAGTGTCTGCCCATCTTTTTCCCCTCACAAGGAAGGTACAGACTGCCATGAGGTCTCCCCTCAGTCTCCATTTCTCCAGGCTGAACAGACCAAGTGACCTCAGCCTCTCCTTGTGTGGCTTCCCCTCCAGACCTTTCACAGTCTTCCTTGCCCTCCTCTGGATGCTCTCTATTAGTTTTACATTCTTATATTAAGGCACACAAAACTGCCCCCAGCACTCAAGGTGAGGCCACCCCAGCGCAGAGCAGAGCAGGACAATCCCCTCCCTCCCTTGCCCAGCTGGCGATGCTGTGTGTGATGCCCCCCAGGACAGGGTTGGCCATCCTGGCTGCCAGGGCACTGCTGACTCACATTGAACTTGCTATCAACCAGGACCCCCAGGTCCCTTTCCACAGTGCTGCTCTCCAGCCTCTCATTCCCCAGTCTATGCACACATCCAGGGCTGCCCTGTCCCAGGTGCAGAATCCAGCACTCATCTTTGTTAAACTCTATACAGGTGGTGATTGCCCAGTCTTCTGAATTTTTGAGATCTCCCCACAGGTCCTCTTTGCCTGCAGTGGTGAAAACAGCTCCTCCCAATTTAGTATTGTTATATACTTGCTATTGATCTACTATATAACTATCATTAGTGAGTCCTGCATCCAAGTTGTTTTTGAAGATGTTAAAAAGCTCAGGGCTGAGGATGGAGCCCTGTGGAACCCCACTGATGACCAGTCATCAGCGTGATGTCATTCCATTTGCTATAACCCTATTGTGCCGAAACTGTCAGCATGTTGTTCACCCATGAGACTATGGATTAATCTAGCTGCATACTGGACATTTTTTCCAGAACCATAGTATGATCCGTCTGATTCTTTTTTTTTTCATTATGGGTAAATATAATTTAAACAATTTTTCTTGAAGTTGGGATGCAAAATACTGTGGAAAATCTCTTACCGAAAGTCACTGTCATTCAGAATTTATCTCTTCTTCATAGATATGTCCTTCCTAAAGAAGGACTTTGCAACAGGTGGCTTCCAGACACACCACTTCTTTTATTCACACAGGGACTTAACACACAGACCCAAAAAAAAAAATTTTGCTCCGAGTAGGTCAATGCCTGTCAATGTTCAAAGCTGTTGTAAGAAGCACAGTAGTGTTTCAGCACTGCACTGAGTTGTGATGTAGGGCTCAGCACGAACTCCACAGGGACTCTGAAATCCAGTGCCAGGTTTCTTACTTTTATTTCTAATTCATTAGCCTTGAGCATACCTTTAGGAACTCTCTGTATATGAGTATTACTGCACTTACCCTTTTCTTTCCCCTGAGATTTACAATCTACATGTACAAAGTTAACATAAATAGATGTGTATTTATCATCCTAGGTTTTTTCTTAAAGCATGTTCCAAAAACACATGGAAGAAGGGACCTAAAATCCTATTATATGTATGCACAAACCCAAAAATTAGCCCTGTCCTGAGTACAAAAGAGGTGATTGGACAAAATTTCCTCTCCATTCTGTTTAACAGACCTAGTCATGTGTTGCATACTCACTCCATAAGTACTCACATTGCCTAGGTACAAATGAAATAATTAATGAATGAAATATTGAATACATTTTCAATAAACGCTGCCTTCTCTAGGCTGTCTTGCCCACTTGACTTTCTTTACAATTTTCTTTGTTTTGCTATTTTTGTTTTTAATACATGGGGGGATGACAAAATGTTCTGCCAGCTTTGGATTTCTTACTTGAATATACCTGTTGCAATTGTTGTCTTCCATAATTTTTTTGTCATTTAAATAATTAGATAAATTAATTGGATTAGTGGATAATAGTTAATCTTACATGACTTTTTCTTACCCTATTTGGGTGGAATAATATTCTATGTCTACGTTAAGACTGGAAATTAAGTGGTCTCAATTGGGATTTTTGGGGAGAGGTTGGCTTTGAGGTGTGGGATATTTTTGTGATAGTATAAGGAAGCAAGTACTTAACTTAATGACACCTGTCATGAAAACATGTTGAAGTACAAAGACGCAGCACTAATTAGGATGGCTATTTTCCAAACTTATTTTAACCACTTTAGTCATAAATGCTTTTTCTAAAGTGTGTTGTGACTGCCTTGTTTTACATCTATCTTGCACATTTTTAAATTGTGCTAATTTGGTACTTACTGTCTAAAAAAAATTATCTAAATATACATGTATGTTGAGGTATGAAACTTAAACTTTCTCTTCCAGTTATAGGGGAAGATTAAAGTAATTGTGTTCCTTATAAACCTTCCACTGACTTGCAGAACTTATTTAAAAATGGGGGGGTTGGGTTGGATTTTTGTTGTTTGTTTTTGTTTTGTTTTCTTTTGGGTTTTTTGTTTGGTTTTGTTTTTTAGTTTGGTTTTTTTGGGGGGGTTGTTTTGTTTTTTGGTTTGGTTTTGGTTTTGGTTTTGGTTTTGGTTGGTTGGTTTTTTGGTGTTTTTGGTTGGTTGGTTGGTTGGTTGGTTTATTAGTATCTTTTTTTTTAAACAGATGTGTAATTCCTCAATTCTAAATTCTAAAACAAGGCAAATTTTTCAAGTTACTTCCTCTTGGAAATTTCTGCTGGTAAACTTAATCAGTCAATAGGCCTTCTAGTGTGTTTTTAACTACTTTATAAATTGACTTGAGAATAGTGATGGTTGTTTAGATAGTCTAGCAAATATAAGCATTTTGAGTTCTCTCACTGCTTTTAATACACAGTAAATCAGTGGTTGTTTTAGTACATTGCTCATATAGAGTGTCTTTCAATGTGTTTTTTCATCTTTCCATATTACATTGAAAAGAAAATGTACATTTCTCCATGAGAAGAATCACCAATGACTTCCAGTGGAATATACTCTAATCTTGCTGCAGCAATGCAAAATTTACAACTTATAGTCAAGAAGAGGAAAACACACAGAAAACAGGCTTATTCTAAAACATTTGCATGATGTTTCAATCTGCAACTGACTTTAGGATGTTATGCCCAATAGGAATTAAAGTCTATAAGCTATCTGAAATATGGAGACATTTTAAAAAAAGACTTATTTTTGCATTTAGTGATCCTGCTATGGTTGGTTAGCAAGAAACTGTTCAACAAGGTATCTCTAGTAAACTGTTTTTAATTGGGAAGCTTTTTCTTTTAATTTCTCACATTATTTTGTTTAGTAAGTGTTTCATAGAATTAAAAGCATGCTTTGTGTATAAAAACTGAACTAGCATCACAACACATTTCAGACATTTGGGCTCCAGAAGTCTGAGTGCTCATTCAAAAGAAAAGAATATTCAGATAATTGTGTACTTTCTTGAATTCTGTTCTTAAAAAAACTGATTCCAACACCCATAGTAGCTACCTATCTTCTTAATACTGTACATAAGGAAGGGCAATTTATCTATCAGGATAATTCTTTTTCCTATGAAGTACGACCATAAGTTTTTATTGCTGAGGACCAGAAGCAATGATAAATTTGAGGCTCTGAGTAAAATTTTGGAATCTGACTAAAATGTCTTTGCATGCAGTATTTGATATTCATTTATTAGCAATTCTCATACTAAGCAAAGAGAGTAAGTAGTAGAAGGAAAAACAGAATTGGGTTTATGCATGTGCTTTTAAAAAAAAATTCATTGTATGCAAACTCTTTTTATCACAGCTTTTTCTAGTTTGGTCTTCTCTTTCCTCTCATCCTGCACAAGACCTTGATTTTCCCATATATTGGGTGTTAGCATAGCCTGTGTAAAAATAGCAGTATTTAAAGGTTGAAGAGATTTTAGTTTGCTCCATTTAAAAATTTTTTCTTTTGACCTTTTCTTTTTTGTTCTCTGGTTTCTGCCAGTACCAGAAAAAGAATATTGAACTACCAGAAGGAAAATCAATTAAGGTTGGCCAAACACTTTACATTTCTGTTATGAATATTCATATGAATAGAAAATAAAATCTACTTAGAATGTGATTGTGTATCTTTTGTCTTCAGTCTTTGTGACTGTTCTAGCAAATTAGTTGCTGGGAAAAAAAACAGATACAGAAAGTATACATTGTAATGTTTCTGTTCAAGTATTTTCTGTGAGAAAATTAGAGAGTTTAGGTTGGCAACATATGGTCTCATTCAAAACTTGACTTTAGAGTAACTTGTACTGAGAATAGTTGACCCCAAGATGAAGTTTATGATGCAAAGGTTTTCCACTTCTATTTTCAAAAAGAGAAGCAATTTTGGAAAAATTAAATCTGAGACTTATACACTGAACTATTCCTTAAGTAAGATTGAAATCAAGTATTTAATTGATCCAGAATGAAATCTGTCCAAGTACCTATCTATTCAACTGTTTCTTGCTTTACTCTAAATAAAATGCTTTAGACACACACTAAGATGACACCATGTTCAGAGAATATGTGCTAAGCTTTGGGATAAGACATTTCTTCACAAAAATGCAGACCCCCAAAAAGCCTGACATGTTTTGAAGCATGTCATAAAGGTTAAGTAAGAGGAAGCAAATGCCTGTCATTGTGGAATTCATCAGACTGAGGAAAAGCATCCTGTGGTGGTCACCGGGCTGCATCAAGAAATATTTTACATTCCAGAAGATGTCCTTGTTGAACTACTGAAACTGTAACCTCAGACTACGAAGCCATTGGATAAATGCTGCAGCGGATTCTGGATACAAACAAAATGCCAGTGTCAAATGCAAACTCATTCCTGTGATGTATGATGTCACATCATGATGTTCATCTTCTGGTAAATTCTGTTGTTAGAGATTAAATAATATCAGAATTATAAATTAATACCAGAAATTAAAAATTTCTAATAATTTTGAAAACCTCTGGTGACAAAAATGCTTGGTATAAACCTTAGATCTATAGAGAATCCTTCACAAGAAAGGTAGGTAATTTTTCACTATGACCTGTTTTTTTGGAATCATGGATATTTGAACTAATGTTGTGAATTGTTCCTGACATTTAAATTTATGAGAGGTTCTTAAATTGAAGTGTGGAGTTTTTTCTTCAGACAGTTTTTGCCCTGTTATTTCTTTCTCCCTTAGGGATAGCACATGCATTTTTTTATTCAATAGCCTGGCACTTTCCACATCAAGTTGCCATTTTTTAAAGAAGACAAAAAGCAGACTGTATTCCTGAAAACAGAATGCAAACTAACCAGTTAAACAGTAACACAGTAAGGTTTGAAAAATGAGGCAAAGTGGGCTTGTCATTCAACATGCAGCAATAGAGTTTTGAACTGTCCCTGGAAGAAAAAAGCATTTTACTGGAAGGAATATGTATCTCCTAAACCAAAGTTATTTTGTCACATGAAAATTTCTGCCACGCAGAATTCAAATCTCTCCCTCTCTCTTGATCTTCCTCTCAAGAAGAATTTTGTGCTTTTAAACAATTTTATAATTTTAGTTATATACTTTAAAAGTAAATACTTTTTAATCATATTTTCATTATGCAATTGCTGGAACAAATGCTCTCTTTATATTACATTAGTAAATAATCTTTTCCTATGTTTTCTTCACTCTTCCAATTCTATATGTTTTTTGAATTAATTTAGTTACATCTGGTTTTTTTAGAGTGAAAAGTGTAAAGGTCATAAGTTGAGTTCTCTTTCTCAAAATCAATGAAAAATTTGGAAATTAAGAATAAAACATTCCTTAGGAAGTTGAAATATCAGGCCAAACATCTCTTTTTATGGGACTCTCACCAATGCTTTTAGTTTAAAGTGATGTATTTAAAGTGATATTTTTGACTGCTGCACATGCCAGAAATGACAGCAGACAAAACTGTGATGGAGGTTGGGAGAGGCAGGAGAAACACAAGACAAAAACTTGTTTGTTACTGGCTCAGGCTTACTAGCAAGAGCAAGATAAGTAAATCCATTTGAACTTCGTATGAATTTAAGCCCAAAGGCAAGAGAAATTTCATTAGCTTTTCTATGACTTTCAGTAATGAAAAACATATTTTATTTATCTTTTTATCAATAAGAGGAGCTGAATAGTGGTAAGCATTGTTCCACTCTAAGTGGAAGAGGCTTGAATCGCAGGACTGGATCTCAAGCTTAACCATCAAGTTTACCATCAACTAAGATAGAAAATAGATTCCATACACAAACTGATTGTAAAGACTTTACCACATAAGCAACTGCCTCTCAAGACCCAAATAACAGTCAGTTTACTTATGTTAGCAGATAAGAAAGATAAGAGATAAAACCTGATGTTTTCCCTCATTTACCTTAACAGGACTTTGAGTTCGCTTCATATTCACTGATGATTCTGAACAAAAAATTGAGAAAATAAAAGAGTGAGCATGAAATGAGCAATTCACTCACTATTTCCTCCTAAATGGTGTTTTAACAAAAACTGGTATTTTAATAAATATCAACTCCAATTATGTTCTGAGTATGTAAAATCTCAATTTGCAATGCAAACCCAAACCAAACAGAAAAGAAAGAATTTTTAGGACTGTAAGTCTTGAAAGCCAGATCTGTATGACAGCCAATTGCTTGTCATTTCTGAAAAGCCAATTAAGTAACTAATTATGCTGAATGAAAAATCTCTCTTGCTGATGGTTTCTAAATATGATATATACATCTAAAAGATCATTACAGAAGAAACACTGTACCTGTAGGTAGCATGGCTTTCTGTTTTCAAATAGCTGCTGAGGGGAAAGGGAAAAAAATAAATTTGTACAAGTGCTGTGATTGTTTTCCTACTGTCACAAGCCCTCACTTACATGTGCACTGTTGTGAATAGGAAGGTCTATGCAAAGGATGGCTTTAAAGACTGGCTGCTGTAATTGGTTTCACAAAGTATCAGAGTGCTTGAATGATTGAGCAGTCATCAGTGTCCCTGTAACTCTTGTTCACATTAAAGAGATTTATGCTGTGTGTACAACAACCAATAGGTCCCTTACAGCTCTGGCCTGACCTCAGATTTTAGAAAGCAGTGACCATGTTTTGTAAAGAGACTTTACTGCAGCTTTTCAAGAGCATTATTCTTACACCATTGTAGCAGCATCCTTGAAGAGGGTTCATCAGCTTTCAGATGTTCCAGAGTCCAGAGTTTTGGGGTTTTTTTGTGATACATAATTTGAAGCTAGATTTCAGTATTTTCTTTGTAACTCAAATTTTTGAATAGAAATGAACAGTGAATATTCTTTTCCACCTTCATCAATGTCTGTGCATTGTTGACATGCTTATTCACTGCAACAGAAGTGGTAGGTCAATACTGCCTCTATGTGGACATGGTATTAATACATACCTTGCAGGCCTTGTGGGAAGGCGCGGGAGTACCCATAGGTGGACCTTATTAACCAGTTTGTCTTTTTATTTAATTTACCTTTATTTTCCGATAAAAAACATGAGATATCGTTTTCTGCCTGATCATTTATTTTTTACGAGCTTGAAGGTCAAATAGCAAGATAGTTGTTTCTCAGTTACCTAAATAAATTACTCTGTTGTGCATAGAAACTGCTTCAACCCCATCCTATTCAAACCAGCTTCTATAGCAGGCCTTGGAATGAAATCACTTGACATTTAAGTGCAGGTTTCAATCCATGCAGGTCAAGTTTGGTTGTTCCCGTGGGAATTAACTGGAGTGTGGATGACAGTGAAAAGGAACCAGAAGAGTTATTCTTAGACTAGATTGGCTTCCATTCAAGCTAGGCAAGAACATAGAAGCAGTGTGTACTATTGGTGTATATGTGAACCTTTATAGTAGTTAATTGTTCTCCAAATTAGAGAGGACTTTAAAGAATACTAAAAAAAAAAATTTTTTTAGACGTAGTCTAAAATTTTGAAGATTTTGAATTTTTTTTTAATTAAATTGATAATTGTTGGTAACACCTCTCCAAACTAAAGCCCAACAGAACAAAAACTTAAACTAGTAAAAGTAGTCAAGTGTAGCGCAAAAAGACTAGGTGGTGGTTTTGGTTTATAACAGAAGGCTAGCTCAAGTAAATACCTTTCTTTCATTCAGTCTTTTCAAAAGTTGTAAGCTGGAAGTAATACTTACGTAAATGAGTTTTGCAACAAAAATACCACCTAGTCAGAATCCCCCGTTTTATCAGTGATACTATCTATGAGAAGAAGCACTTTTATATTAATATTTCTTAATGTCCTCCATGGTTCCATATGTAGAAGGCCATAGGTACTAATTTGCCAGCAGATTTCTCAAATAAGCATTTCATCTTTCATCATGATGTGTTTCATACTTTTACTATTAATCCACAAGGAATCTTTCAGCAAGACAAGACTGATTATTAGGGTGGATTTTCTTCACTTGGTTGTTAGTTTCATTTTGTTGACATTTCTAAATGAGAAAAAGCAAATTATTTCAGTTATGATAATAAGATTCTTTGCTAGATCAAAAAGCCAAAACCAAAAAATATTTCCAAATTTGGACAGTTGCAATTTAAAACAAGTGAAAATAATTAGTAAAATATAATCTTTAGTTAACTTGCTTTAAAATGACTAATAACCTAGATCAATTGAAATTGAGTGGTTCAACTGCTTGCAAATTTATTTAAAGTGTTCTCTTAAAACAGTTTCAAAATAGTCAGAAATAAAAAGTACCTTCCCATGTCTACAGCTTGGTGCTCAAGCTGCTATTTAAATAGATTTACAGCCCATTCTGTACTGGTGAGGCATGAGAGGGTACTATATGACATTGTTTTCTGTTCCTTTCTCCTGCTTTACTTGCCTAACTGTATCAGAATAAATCTGCACATTTGGGTCATGAAGCACCTCTTCTAAAATGTCACACGAGGAACTTTGGAGAATATCAGCTGCCAATTAAATTCTGCAACTTCTGTCAAATGCTTAGCCAAAGAAAACATTTCATGGACAATTACTTTGTTTTTGAAAAAAGATCAGTATAAAGACAGGTTCTTGATTTCCTCTTCATTTTTATATTATGTATGTCAGGCTCCATCTCATCCTACTTAGGTCTCTCCATTACATGTCTGAGATTGTTGTCTTAACTAACAAGTACAGCATATTCTATTGCTGTTCTGATGAACATAAAAATAAGAGAAAAGCATTCTAGATTTAGGTTTAGTTTGGGTTTTTTTTTGGTTTTCTTTAACAGTGTCATAAATTGCATACAATGGTGCAATGGTTGTGTGGTCTTACAATGTCAGTATTCATGGAAGTGACTTAGAAGGAAAATATGTTTATTCTCTCAATCTAAATCTAAAATCTATATTGAAGAGCTACATATATTTTCATAAGTATATTGGGTTGTATGTCTACTTTTAGAAATAAAACAGATGGTAGCACAAAAATTGAGAAAAAAAGATGGTCATATTAGAAATTAGCACAGTGGGGTGAGGTTTGCAAAGAAAAGCTGTGCCACCTTCCCTGTCTAAGGGAACTGCATCTCCAGAGGGTAGCTGTAATGATTTCCTGTTGACCAACAGAATGAATTCAGACAAACAAATACCCTGAGGTTCAACATTAGGATTTGTTCATACTTTGTACGCAGCTGATACAGCATTATGCAGATAAGATGCCAAATAAATTGATTTCACCATTCTCACTTGAAAACAGATATAACCTAGTAAATAGCAGAGTCTTCACTCAGTGCATTTTATGACCCTTAAATGGAAAGAGATTATATCGCTTTTTGAGGCCAGTAATTGTCATAAAAAATCATCTGGGAGACAATTTATATTACAGAGAATACAAAGACATTAGATAAATGCGTTCATTTTGAGACAGCCTTGCTTTATTCAAAGAATACTCATTTGTGCCAGTGATCATATCTCAAAAGCCTTTTTCAACCATCTGAATTGCATTTTATGAAGGAGCTTCTAGCACTGCCAGAGCACATATTGCATACGTATTGCATATACTTTTCTTTTTTTTTTTTTTTTTTTTAAACACACAAAGAAGGAAGAGTGGAACTTCAAATTGTCTGTGCCCCTCATCCCCCAATATTCTATTTTAAGTAAATCTTCATAAAGGCAAATTATGGATTTCTTCTAGAATATTTTCTCAGAAATTTCCAGTTTTGTCATCTAGGATATGGTTGAAGGTATATAAATTAAATCAAATTTTGATTGTTTTACATGGCAAGCAATGTGTAGATCAAGCTGTTATGAAGGACTTATTATCCAGTCTCTTTTGTTCCCAGATCAATAAACTGTAAAAAGACGCATGACAGACAAGTTCTATAAAACTGGTTGTCTACGCAACAGGGCTTTCATATTTCTGACATTTTAATAGATCACCATCCAGAACATTCAGAATCAATTGCACTCTACATATTGCAGAGCTTTTAAAATGACTGCTACATTTCTAGACTACTGATTTGCAGTTATCAGTCTCAGAAACCAGGACTGAACCCACACTCACGCGCTTTTCTATTAACTTTAATTTCTACTGCTTTGCCTAGCCATGTTACACCAGATAATTTTTTTTCTCCTGAACAAGTATGTTAGCAATTTCATTAACCACCTTACACTTTCATTTATGCTGCCATTTCTACTCTGTTTATATTTTATATTGCTTTTCATTTTATCTGAAGATTTATATTATTTTCTCAGCTAGTAGTATTTAGGAAAAATAAGAAGTTTAATTTCAATAAAGCTAATACATTTGAATTTATTTATTTTGGGCACTTTTTAGCATAAGAAGAAAAAAATAAAAAGCTAGAGGAAAAGTTAAGAAGTTTAGCTTTCTTAAACATCAAATAGATCTTTATTAACGCAGAACTTTTAAGAGTTGAAATTAATCCACTGAGTGAAAAATCTATTATTTATACTGTTTTATCTGTGACTCTCATTCTTGTTTCCTCTCTTGTAGTTTCTGAACATACAACTGTAGATCCATTCCAAGACATATCACTGTTAGCATGTTTTAAGTGTTTTCATTTTTTGTATTACATATTTGCATTTGGAATTTCTTTATGAATTTTGTACACATGAGAAAGAAAAAAGATTTTAGATATTTGGTAAATTGAGAAATGGATCAATACCAAAAGCAATCATCAGCAGGAATATAATGTATTTGGAATAAGCATACCACTTTTGAACTAAACTGCATTATCTTGAGCTCTTTATAGGCATGAATACTCATCTCATTGTGTTGTTCTGGAGAAATGGTGAAATCAGTATGTACATATATGTCATGAATGACAAGGGATATTTTGTTAAATTGTTGCAAACCTACTAAATAAGGACCTTTCTAGAACCATACATCAGTCATAAGAAGCTGATCCTCAGTGATTTTTACTGTAGTTGTCTGAAGTTTCCTGAATAAACACTGTAGGACATTGCAACAGCTGCTTTGAATGCATCTGCCATCTGGAAAAGCTTTCAACTTTTATTAGAGTCTATGGCTAGAGGACTGGGATTAACATACATTAATTTATTCTGATATTTAATTTCTGATTTTTCAGAGGCATGCACCAGTCAGAAGAATCACATTTAAAGCTTTCAAACAAAAATTACATTATCCACTGGTTGTGGGACAACCTGGGTTTCCTTCACTTCAACATCTTTTACAGAACATTACACGAAGAGATCCTGTCCTTGTTCTGTGAGACCCACATAGAATGTTTGCTGAGAGTAATCGTTTAGCCAGCTGTAGGTTTAATGGATTTAATGGTGGCTTTAATCAATCATAACATCTGTGTTGGAAGTGACCCAAAAGGACCATTGAGTCCAGCTCCTGTCCCTGGAAAGGACCACCTCCAATGGTCACAACATGGGCCTTGAGAGCATTGTTCAAATGCTTTTTGATCTCTACCAGACTAGTGCTGTGAATACTTCCCTGGGGAGCCTGCTCCAGTGTCTAACCACTCTCTGGGTGAAAAACCTCTTCCTACTATCCAGCCAAAACCTCCACTGACTCAGCTTCAGGCCAGTCCCTCGGGTCCCGTCACTGGGCACCAGCGAAGGGAGGTCAATGCCTGCCCCTCCTCTTCCCCTCACAAGGAAGCTGTACACTGCGATGATGTCTCCCCTCATTTTTCTCTTCTTCAGGGTGGACAGACCAAGTGACCTCAGCAGCTCCTCATACAGCTTCCCCTCCAGATCTTTCCTCATCCTCATGGTCCTCCTTTGGCCACTCTCTAATAACTTTAGATCCTTCTTAGACTGTGTAACCCAAAACTGCCCCCAGGACTCAAGGTGAGACTGCCCCACTCTACAGAATGACAATCCCCTCCCTTGCCCAGCTGGTGATGCTGTGTGTGATGCCCCCAGCACACAGTTGGCCCTCCTGGCTGCCGGGGCACTGCTGGCTCAGATTCAGCTTGCTCCCAGTGCCCTTTTTGTAGTACTGCTTTGCAGCATCTTATTCCCCCATCTGTACATTCAGAGTTACCCGGTCCCAGGTGCAGAATCCAGCACTTGGCCTTGTTAAACTCCATAGAGCTGGTGATTGTTCAGCTCTCTAATAAATTGAGGTCTCTCTTACAAGGCCTCTCTGCCATTGAAGGAATTGACAGTTCCTTCCAATTAACTATCATCAGCAAACTTAATTAGCATACCTTTGAGTCCTGCATTCAGGTCATTAATGAAGATGCTGAAGAGCACAGGGCCAAGGATGGAGCCCTGTGTAACCCCAATCGTGACAAGTCAGCAGCCTGATTTCACTTCATTCACTATAATCCTTTGTGCCCAACCTGTGAAACAGTTGCTCACGCACCACATGATTTCTTTATACAGCTCTAGATATTTTGTCCAGACAGATACAATGAGAAACAGTATCAAGAATTTTGCTGATTACATAATCCTGTTCTTTCTTTCTTTCTTCTTTTTTTTTCTTTTTTCTTTCTTTGTTCTTTCTTTTTTTTCCTTTCTTTCTTTCTTTCTCTTTCTTTCTTTCTTTCTTTCTTTTTTTCCTTTCTTTCTTTCTTTCTTTCTT
>NW_024581095.1:2418821-2704787 GCF_017639235.1 Corvus kubaryi | reverse complement strand
TCTTTCTTTCTTTCTTTCTTTCTTCTTTCTTTATCTTTCTTCTTTCTTTCTTTCTCTTTCTTTCTTTTTTCTTTCTTTCTTTCTTTCTTTCTTTCTTTCTTTCTTTCTTTCTTTCTTTTCTTTCTTTCTTTCTTTCTCTTTCTTTCTTTCTTTCTTTCTTTCTTTCTTTCTTTCTTCTTTCTTTATCTTTCTTCTTTCTTTCTTTCTCTTTCTTTCTTTTTTTCTTTCTTTCTTTCTTTCTTTCTTTCTTTCACTTGCTTTCCTGTGTCAACTCTTGAAAGTAAAATACTTTGGAAACCTAGGAGAAATTTAAAGTATTTCAAGTACTGCACCTTTATTGTGTACCACATGTAACATATGCTAATAGCTGGATTTGCAGGGGAAAAAAGTGGTTGAGGGTCTGAGGAATATTTTTGTACATTTGTCTTAAATTACTTTGATTTGAACAAAAATGTTTTGGCAATGCCTTCCAGTATTATTCCTCTAAGATTATTTAATTATACTCTGGGAAGACTGGAGGCAAGCCCTAACCTAAAGTATATCACATGGGCTTTGTTATTTACTGAGTGACTACTTTTTTATTCCCAATATGTTCCTCCTAGTCCCTCATTAATTATCCTCGAGCTTCCAAGTTGAAGCTGAGACGCAGAAGTGCTATATTGTCTCATGTTCTTCTTTGCCTAAACAGCATTGAAATTTTAGCACTGAGTGCAGTGCCCCAGGGTGGTAGTCTAGCATTATTATGCGTATTATACAATATTGCTAAAGCATATAATGAACCATGTTATAGAGTAACCAAATATTTAATGAAATGTAATGGGTAATGGCACTGCAGTAAGATTTGTTTAGCTGGCAAATCTGTTGATTAAATAAACTCATCAATGTAATTAAACTATGTGATGGATACTCTCATTCCAATACAGTTTTCCATAGAAATTTCAGGGATGGGACCATTAAAAAAAATAGTACTGCTTTCAGGAACCTTTCCATAGAAATCAATATAAACATTTCTTAAGTAGAATTTTCAGCACCTTTTAGATTAGCAAAATTGTCAAGAGTTTATTCTTCTATTATCATACTTCATTTAAAAAATCACAAAAGAATATGATTCAAGAATAGTTGCTATACATGAAGAGAAGATTATATTTGTTTATGTATATATATATATATTTATACATTGAAAATATGTTCATGATTCACTGACTGCAATTTAAAATCTTAGTGTGTAACTGTAGCAGAGGACAAATTGCTGTAACCTGCTGACAGGATGGTGGACTGACCAGAATGATATTATTCCCTCCCTCTCTTTTCCTCTGCAGATTATTCTTCCATTTTATGCTGGAAGATTTTGAATACCTGGAAACTCTCTCACTTCTAAAACTTTATTGCCACAAGATGAGTTGGGACCTTATCTAGTACATGGGAAGCAGTCAATCATCATCTGCAAAAGTCTGCAAAAGTCTCATGCTTTGAATTAATTTTCTATCAGTGGCCTAAGTTAACTTGAAGTTGATGCCCTTCAAATCTGCTGTATTTGCCATTTCATTCAAATAGCTTTCTTCTAAAATGTTTAAAACTCCACAATGTCTTTATGTGTTCACTTCTGCAGTAACACTGTCCAAAATATTTAAATGTGTATTCTGGGGTGTTGTCAGACGATTGCAGAGAGTTCAGTCGGAAAGATTTAAAGCCCTCCATTAGGAACCCCGCAGGTAGAAATTATTGTTTCCTCATTTGAATTTTAATAACGATATTATTATTGAAATAATGCAATGCAACAAGACCAAATAGTGAGCAGGGCAACACAATATGCACACTATGGGTTTTTTTCAGCTAGATTACTGAGACTGGTTACCTGCTAGCAGTTGTATATATTAAATATATGTCTAGCTAGGTTTTTGGGGTCTAATATTTTTTATACTAAATGAGCCTACTTCAAGAGTCCAAAGCATTTTGTGACCTGAACCAAAGCATATTAGGAGGCTGTAAGAACATTCTTGCCTCCTCTACCTGATTCCCCTCTCCCCTCTCTACCTCTCACCAGCTGCTGTAAGCAGCATGAAAATATTTCTGCTTTGGAAGCGGGTATCATTTCAAGATCTATTAATCTGCTGTATTTATCTCCACTGCATACTTTCTGCTGTACACTGCCATGAAAACCAGCTCTGCTTCAGTTTCACTTAATGTTCCTGCAGACTTAGTGCTGTGCCAGAAAGACAGATGTGGATGCCAGTAAAGTAGTATCTGATGACATAAATAGGTTTGTGACTTGTAAAGCCAGAGTGGCAGTAAAACCTAGGCAATGGCTCTACTTTTTTATCAGCTAGACAAACATACATAGTTCTGAGTTGTAGTTTCAAGCTGTTTCCAAAAGTAAATTGTGTTAGCACTTGAAAACTCTGTGACTGAAATGCAGAATATTTTCTGTTGTTCGATATGATGGGATGGACTGCAATTTTTATACTTTCCTAGGTGATAACTACAAATGCAGCAGTTCAAATAAGAGGCAGAACATCAATAACTTACTGTCTACTCAGTTTTGACTATATATGGTGGCCCACCTGCCTTGGCACAAAAAGAAAATTACTTGCATATAAACAGTTTTGGAATTTTAGTAGCGATCAGCATCAATGAAAATTATAAATTTTCAAAGCCATTCACACAAGATGTCTTTCATTTACTCCTTGGTGCTGTATAGTGTAATCAGACCTTTAAAGAGAACATTTTCTCCCACTGTGAAAGTCTTTTTTTTTTTTTTTTTATAGTGCAATAAGGTTTGTAGGAGTCTGTTTGGGAAAACATAGTTATCTTGGGAGATGATTCACAATTTATTTCACCTTGCCTGGAGGCTTTCCTCTTAATAAGTTTTTGACCACCAGGTTTTAAAAGTTAATAAAAATAGAGCAAAACTTTGTCTTTCTTTTTTGAAAACCTGCTGTTTATGGCCACCTTCCAGTCTAGCATAGAATAAGGAATGTGGAGATATAAAAGACAAGGATTGACACAGTTCTGTTGAAAGTTCCAAAATTTACTGCCATCTACTGTTCTCACTGGTAGAAAAAGTTCAGAAATCTGTAATGTTTCTTAAAAAGGTCATAGCCTTCTAAAATTGCTAATAGTTTAGTTTAAGCACTGATCACAGATGACATCTTCTTGAACTGCCATTTTGAGACCTATCGTTTACCACATAGGAAATTCTTTGAGAAATAAAATGAGGATGAAGATTTTAGATTTTGGATAATTTGTCAATTATCAACCAGTGCAAAGTTTATCAGAACACTATAAGTAAGTCAAAAGCTGAATTGTTAAAGTAGAAGTCTTTAATCTCTGTAGCTTCTTGGATTTTGCACTTATTTTCCATTTTTTCTCGGCCAGCTCTGATTCCTAAGTGTTAACTACAGCCATTTTCAACAGGTAATACCACATTAATCTGGGTTGGTTTTTGCTTATGAAATCTGCCAGATTTCAGTTTTTCAGAGATTCTTTCTCTAAAGGTTCTGGTATAAGATTATTCAAGTTGCCTCATGACTTCTAGCCTAAATGTATAGTCATTACTGCAAGAGCCAAGAATTCACATGCTCAGGTGCAGGGTAGTTACCTTCCAGCCTGGGTCATGGCTAAGCCTTTTAAGAATTAGAGCTATTTAGAAAAAGCAGTGATGTGAACTTTGTGGACATTCCGTGTTGCTGTAAATGCAGATATTCTGTCACAGAGAGACTTCATCCTGACAGTGACAGTAGAGGTTAAACATACTGTCAGCTTCAAAATAATCATATGGGCTATGATTTTCCTTAAGAAAGATAAACTGAAATTCTCAGATTGCTCCCCAGAAAATACAGACCCAACATCAACTGTGCCAAGCACAAAGATGAAACATGTGATGAAATTTCAAGAAATATTATGCACAATCTTTTGATTGAGGTCTGTGAAAAATAGTGAGGGACAAAATAGGAAGGGAACATAAGACAATATATAACAGAAAAACAAAGAAAAAAATTAATGTCTGCTCAGAGTCCACATCTATCCTGCAAATCTCAGAAAGCCTGCTTTCTAGAATGTACAAGCACTATGCATACAAATAAAAAGAGAAACAATACATACAGTTTCCATTTTCTAATCTATCACTTCAATGTCCCCTTCTGCTATTGCAAATATTGGTAAATTTTAGAGTGTGTACCTTACCCTTATTTTTAATCTCCTTCTGATGCACCTGCTCTGTTTTGATGAATTCTGCAAACTCTGCCTGAAGCATATCCAGTGCTAAAAGTATGATGCCCTGAAGGTATTACTGGTATCTGAGAAAGATTCAAGAAGAATATGTCTGAATATTAGAGAATTCTAAGGAGAATTATTTCAAGGATAAGCCATGTCTATCCAGACATGTTAGTGAAGCAAATGTCTACTGGCTGGAGGCCTCATTCCTGGAAATAAGTCAACATGAAAACAATCCTACCTGTGTGCTTAGAAACTACTTGGGACCTGAGAAAAAAAATACCCTTTCAGGCAAAACAGATGAGAACACATTAAATTGATGCTGCTTATGATCTTTTAAACTGTCCAATAAATTATCCTGTAAACTGTACAGTGACATAGTTCACTTTCTTGGGGTATGGCTAAGCAAAAGTGAAAATAAGCCAGTTGCAAGGATTGTTAAGAGAAGGAGGGAGCAGAAGAAGGAAAGAGCATCACTTTGCAGCAGACTGTGCAGCATATTGGCCTCCTCTAACAGTAACTATTCTTAGTCTTTCACTAATAATCTTTAATGAACTATCAAATACTACCTTTCCAATGTTAAGATCTGAGAAAACAAAGACCAGCTCCATGAAGACACACTTTACTTTTCAGAATGGTAGGAGACAACTCTTCAGACAGTAAGATGAAGGTAAGGTGGGTGGTTGAATACTGCCATAAATATAGTATTTTGGGCATTAAAGGTACAAAGAGGTTGGAGTACTGCATCCAGCTCTGGAGTCCTTGGTACAAGAATGACATGGACATGTTGGAGAGAGTTCGGAGGTGGGCCACTGTTCGGATCCGATTATTGAGGTTCTTAGAAATGCCTCTGCCCAAATTAAGATGCAAACGAGACCATATGCCAGTCAATAGTATGGGTTTTATTTGACAGTAAATATGAGAGAGAGAGAGAGAGAGAGAGAGAAGGAGAGAAAGAGAGAAAAGAGAGAAAGGGAGAAATAGGGAAATGTGTGGAGGGACAGAGACAGAATAAAGAGAATATCACTGCTCCTTGGGTCCCACTGGTGTCCTGATGATCCTCTCCAGCTGGTCTTCTTGGTGGTGAAGGTCCCCCCGAAAGCACAGAATCTGATGGGTTTATATACCCTCGAGCCAGGTGGCAATGTCCAGGCATGTGCCCCTGGGGGAGAGGGTCAGTCTCTCACAGCAGACTGGGTCTGTTGCATCACGTGCAGTCCTGCGGTGCAAAGCCTCTGGGCAGCATCTTGGGGGGTGATGAACTTTGATGAATTATGATTCCCCCTCAGTTGCCTCTCATGTGGAAGTCCTGTGGATGTGGCCTGTGGGGGTGGGGGTTCCACAGCTGGGCCAGTTTGTGTAGTTGGAGGATGGGTGCTCACTGCCTTTCACCAGAGGTTGCACCATGCACCCAAAATCTCCCGCCCCGCTCGGTTGGGAGGAGTCTGTGTAAACCTGGCTTCTGTGAGCTGTGCTCTCCCTCCACCCCAAACTCAGCCGGGGATAGCTGCAGCTGGTGGCTTTGGCCTTTTGTGGATGCATACCTTTCCCTCAGCCTGAGATGACTGAACAATGTGTTTCCCTTTACCTAATCAACAGTCCAACTTTCAGTTCAAAGTCCCACTCTTCAGGGAAGCTTCTTTGGTTGTAGCATCCTTATAATGAACAAAACTTTGTATCAATGTTTGAGACATAAACTATTTTCAGTCTCTGACAGCCACAAAATGATCAGCAGGATGGAACACCTATCCTATGAGCACAGAGGGAGGGAGGGAGGGATGTCTAGCATGGAGAGGAAAGGATTCTGTGAAGAAGACAGCACAGCATTTCAGTACTTAAGGGGGCCCTACAAGAAAGATGGCAAAAGAGTTTTGAATAGCACAACAGTAAAAGATTTTAAACTAAAAAGGGGTAGATTCAGGCTAGATATAAGGAAGAAATTTTTTTATTATAAGATTGGTGAAACACTGGAAAATGCTTCCCAGAGTGAGTGGCTGTGTGGGGCTTAGTTGCCAGCTGGGGTTAAGCCATGACATCATGTTAGGTTTGAAGTTGGACTCAGTGATCTTAAAGTCCTTTTCCACAGTTTTCTACAACTCTATGTTCCTATAAAAATGAGGACTCAAACTTTCCAGCTGTTGATTTGACTCTTTTCATGCATCAGGAGAAAGGACTGCTATTCTTTCACCATGTTCTTGCATAAAGTTTCAGGAAATACAAAGACTATAATTTTCAACACTGAGTTTTGGTCTTTGCTTAGAATGACAAGTATGTTGCATTGTGATTTATGCCCCCTCCATATGTATTCATGACAACCCCATAGCATTTTAAGCCTTCTTCTTTTGTTACTTGGAATGACAGAAGTGTGAATATAAGTGAATAGGGAGAAGGAGAGGAGATAGAGAGAAGAGGATGTATCAGTTCCATATACAGGCAAGTGGAAGAATGGCTGCTAAGTGACAGTTAGGAGCTGTAAAGGTTAGCTGGGGACATAAAAGCAAATAGGCATCTGTCATTAGCTGACTGGAACAGGAATGCTCTTTGGACTTTTGGTTTGAAGTTGGCTGTGAGAATATCAGAGCACAGGCCGTCGGTTCTTGCATCCTGTTTGCTGCAAGGGCACATGCTTGACTGGTATAAAATCACACTCCATCAAGAAGTTCAGCCATTGAGTGGTTGTGTATCTGATTTAACTTAAGAACAGTTAAAAGCTCATTGAGTACATTAACATGACTACAACATTTATTTATTTTAGGAAGAATTCCAAGAGTCTTCATGAACACTGGAAAACCACAAGCAGAAATTTCATAAACTTTCTATACCAAAATCAGAAAACTAGAGAATGCAAAATGCCATACACTTATGTGAGATACAGTAATTTCACTTCTGACTTTATTAATATGCATGTTCATTTTTTCTGACTCACACATTTATGTTACTGAAGATGACATTCCCATTTTGAAATAACCATGTAATAAGATACCTAGTAAGTTTCCATTTATGAGGTTACTTGGTTTTTTTATCATTTGTATTTTCTTTAATGCATGCAACATAATAAAGTTCTGCTTCTCTTTTTATTTTATTCTGGAGTATTGAAATTTACATTAATTGGTTGTGGGTTTTTTTCCTTCATCGCTATACTGCATCTGTTTATTTTCCAAAAGTGTCTTTTCAAACAATTTGAAACATTACTACATAAATATTTATGACAAACTGATGATATTTTACAACCTCTTCCGGAGGGAGATAAATTATATCCACCAGACCTTTGCTGTTATTTTATGGTTACAGAGTCAGTATATTAGTTTTGGCCAGATTGGTGCTGAAACTGATATTTTATCAAGCTGGATTAATTTTTTTTCATGTCTAGGTTACTGCATGTAAAATTCTGGAAGTAGGAGAAATAGAAAGATTTAGCAATTACCTTGCATTGTGAAACTAATTCTAAATAATATTCTTTTTGTTTTCGCAATTATCATAGCTACCCTGAAGCCATAGGGGTTTCAAAGCAAAGAACCTGAATCAGGCGGACCTAAAATACCTGGGCCCTTTGGACACCGATCCTACACAGAGTGATTTAACTCCGTGCAGTCTGCAGAATGAATCTGGGACTTCATAAACATCCAAAGCCAGTGCATTCTGAGCAAGCGAAGCTAGTGTCAGACACTGCCCTATAAGTCCAGGACTTGGATTTTACTTTCTTGATCCTTGAGGCAACACTCACCAGTTGTATATAAATAAGAGTAATAATTTAATGTGCACATTTAATAAGTTGTATATAAATAAGAGTAATAATTTAATGTGCACAAACTCCAAGTGTATTGGGTAGAACTTCGTGTGTATGGAAAAGCTAATTTCTTATGGAATGAAAATAGAGGACATTGTATCTTGTTCAATTTGAAATTAAACAGTATAGAATTATTTTATAATCATGTGTTAATCCTTTTTACACAATTTCTGCACGTTTCAAGGCCTTTTTCTTTCATACAGAAGTTCAAATCTGCCCATGAGTCTCATGCAGGGTCATGTACAATTCCTCTACTCTTGAGGAATTATGAATCTTCAAAATATTTGTGTTAAAGCTGTGGAAACAAGATAAACAGATTCACACAAAAGAGAAATTGCATTGTATGTGAAAAATATGTTATAGACTACTGTAACTTACTGTCTTGTTTGTGAAAAGAAAGTATCCCATTACACAGAGAATGAGAGGCCTCAGTAACTAAGTAGAAAAAAAAATCATGCTTATAAAATATGATGTATTTCTACAGAGAAGTAAAAGTTGACTTTTAGCCTTCATAATTGTGTTTCATACTTCCACATCAATTCCACAATCAACTGTGGTTTAATCACACTTTTCCAAATTTAAAGTATCTGAAATTACACTGCAAGTACACTGATATAAATATTGATACATTCTTTTGGATATTTAGGAATATTTACTAAAAACATTTTATAGTGAATATTGGCTAAGATTTTGCTGTAAAAAAGGTCTAGGCTTTGTGCTATCTAGAATCCATAGCATCACAACAAGGACAAAATTTTGGTGATTTGACACTTTGACCTGAATGAACTGAATTTTAGCTGAAATGCAACACCATAATGTATAGAAAATTCAAGTCAAAGAACATAAGGATTTGAAAAATAGACCATTAACGAATGTTAAAATCATGGGAAGGTAAGCATTTTAAAAAAACACATAAGGGTTTTTAGAATTCGTTTCTATTTTTTTTCACTCTGGTAAAACTGAGTTGAAATAATGTAAAATGCCTTGGGTGATTTTGATAGAAATTCTATAATGCATGGCAAATGTACTGAGGCTAAGTGGTGAATATTTAAGAAATACTTGAACAGACTGCAACTGAAATCCATTCCTGTTTAAATTTAAACAGCATAAAGATTGCAAAAGGTCAACATGATTAAGTAAGGTGATATAAAGTACAGTTCAAGCAAGAAGTGAAGGATGTTAAAAATACATACAAATGGCATAGTAAAGAAAAGGATCTAAAAAAAATATGCAGAAGAAAGTTAAGCCAATAACTGCAGGAAAAAAATGGAATACTGAAAGCTGAATTACACATAATGCTGAAATAAACAAAGGCCCCATCAAATACAGTAGAACAGGCAATAGAGAGTTGAGAAAAGAGAAAATTCCCCTTCTAAGAAAATTACAGGATAAGATTGAGATTAGAATTGTGAGATTAACCAGTAATCTTATTTTTAGCTTGGTTTTCTGAGAAATATGTTTCACATAGCCATTTTGTCTGTCAGTACTTTTCAGTAACTTTTGAAGAATTAACTGTTTCAGCCATATTTGACAGTGAAGAGGAGGACTTTTAAAATACCTGCATTTTTTGTGTTAGTTGGCAACAGCTGCTGCTGAAAAGGAAAGGTTATGATGTGTGTGCACTGACAGCTGCTGTTTTAACCAGATGCTTGTTGAGACTCCATGCACTACCTGGTTACTCTACAGTCAAACCCAGACTTCATGAACCATTTCTTGCCAGCCAGGAGACAGAGGACAGAGCTGACAGCATTTTGGAAACAGCTGGGGTAGAGGGAGAGGTTGGGAGTGCTGCAGCAGAGGAGGAAGCAGGTCATAGCAAGGGAGTGTGTACAACATATGTATGGATGCAGGAGCAGATGGTGGAAGGTGGTTGCATCAGAGAGTTCTGCCTGGTTCCTTGTCAGAGGTTGGTGCTATGAACCAGAGAGATTATTCTGCGCTGAGGGGAGGGAATAATTATCTCCCTTTCCTATCTATTCAGAAAATTGAGTATAAGATCTCAGATGCTGGATAATATTATGTTTGATTGTTGTGAATCGGTGAGAGCAAAATTCTACTTTGTGCTGTCAACTCAGAGAGAAAGTGAAATTAATCATATATTCATTAAGTGGTTTTCTGGACAGTAAAGTCAGACTCTTTTAAAATTTTCTTTGGTGTCACACATTCTTCAGAAGAAATGCAAAGCAAATAATCATCACAAGGTGTGGTTGTAACTCCCGATCACCTGTTTTGGATCCTGACAGAACAGCACCCAGCTATGTATTTCTATCTAAACTGCAGGGAGCTCTACCCACATGTCCTGTTGTGCTTCTTCACATTGCTTAAAATCTATTTAATTCTTGACACTTTTATTTTTAGCTGAATAATTCATAAGAAGAAAAATGACAACAGGACTTGAAAGACTAAAATAGAGGGAAAAAAGTACAACAAAACTCTGCTTTAGTGCAGTGTTTGTGTTTCTTCTCTGATATGAAAGCTTGAATAATTGAAACTTTTACATTTTGTTTTCATGCTTCCCATAGGGTAATAGAGGAGAAAATCTTGCAGGAACTTGCAATAATTTCATCAATGGGATATAAATGAGAACAGGATTAAATCTTCATCTAGAATTTCTAGAAATTTCTTTGCTACCATTTAGTCATACTAATTTCCTGCACTTTAGTGGAACTTGGCTATTCCAGGTCATCAAATCTAGCTTCTCTTATTTGAGGTAACAACATCCTATAACCACTTCCACAAACTGATCAAGCTAACATCTTACTGCATAGGTGTTAGCTCACTGAACTCATTACATTTATCAGAAGTGTGTTTCAGGAACCATGTTTCTTATGAGTGAACACCTAACACCCAGCGTAAACTGATGGGGGCTTAGGCGTTGTTATTTTATGCCGTATTATGATGGTATGCATGTTTCCTTATAAGGAACTTGGTTTAAAAATGGCTGTTTTTCTGGATTTAAATTTCAGTAGTATAACACAACGTATACTTAATGAAAATCCAAAATTGTCAAAATTATTATTTATAAGATTAATCACTGTAAACTGTGATACATGAATTCAAAGGCCTGTATGTTATTATTTCCAAAGTATTGAAATTGCAAGTACAATGATTTAAGTTTACTCACAAAATAACAACTAACTTCATATTTGGTCTAATGATCTAATAGTTCTAAAAAAAAATAATTTTAAGGTCTGCAAGGTAAATTTTTCCACAACCTTAAAAAATTGATTGTTATTAATTGCTAGGGTAATTTTTCTTGCATCTCAGAACTTGTGATGCAACAACAGACTGTGCATGAATGGGTGTAAGAGATGGTCTGAAGATCCCTCATCTGCCTCACGATCATCGCCGAGGACAGAGGCTGAACACAGCAGTCCTGGCCTGGCTGAGGTGGGATGTCTGCCAAGTGTTGCCTGAGGGTGTGCCCACTGGGAACTGGTACGCATTCCTGAGGAAAATTAATGCAGGTCACAATGGACTGCGCAGTTCTTGCTGCCCAGGCGGGAAGGACTGCGCTGAAGCGGAAAGGAATGACCTGTCCTGTACACCTGTCCTGTACCTGTTTCCCAAAGCAACGGGCCTCATAACAATGGCTGTAGATTTCCCAACCTCTTGGCCAGTTGCCCCTCACTTCTGAAAAGGACTGTAAAGGGACTTTCTGAAATAACTGAGATCCGAGATCTCCCCACGGAAAGAAGACGAATCTATTGGCGAAAGACCACGAGGACTTCGTCTCATCCGTTGGTAGCTATTGCCCCCCCTTTTTCCTTCCTCTCTACTTTGTTTTTCTTTATCTCTCTCTCTCTTTCTCTTTTCTATTGCATTACTGTGTTGTGGGCACTTAATAAAGGTGCACTGTTTTGATTAAAACTGAAATCCCTTGTGTCCTTTTACACTCTGAGATCGATAAACGAACCATCACGACACCCGCTCGTATTAGCGGATTGTGACAATGGGTTGAATTGATAGCAGCTTCAGTTATTTCATTGAGTTCTAATCTGTCCAATATTTATGGAAAAACTCGTATCAAACAATGTACTTTGCAGAGTGTGATTTTGTAAATCTGCTTTGTACAATTTTCCAACAAAATATACAAAAACCCCAAGTCTTCTATTTTCTTGAGTCATTAAAAGAAAAACCCAACAAATGCTGCTTCATACATAAGAAATTGGTAGTTTATTTGTTTGTTTAAAAAGAATGCCTCTTTTTCCTTTTGGTAAATATTTTGGTTGTATCTTTTTTTAAGGAATGTATAGAACTTTGGTTGCACAGTTTGAATCTCTTAAGTTTAAATTTCTTCTTAATAGTTCTCTGTGTTGCAGATGTTTATGATAAAGCTTTTTAGCAGCATTTGGGTTTTTTGGCCAAACTCTCCTGTTACCTGAGCTGAATGCTATTACTGTTGCCTGAAACAACAGCTTTGAAAATCTACATTCAGTTCAGTCTCAATTTCCTCTAAGTAGACCAATTAGAGTTCCATTCCTTTTTTTTTACCTTTAATTATTTTTTGAGGTTTACCATTTAGGACTTCATAAAAGAAGGGCAAATTTAGGCAGCACACAGTCAGAAGATAACTCGGAATTGTACTTATCAGCTTGATATTTCACTCAATCTCCCACCCAGATCAAAATTTGTGCTGTCTCAGCTTGTATTTCTGTTTCTGCACAAAGTCTGGACCATTCCTCTTCATTGGCAAGGCTTAGCTCTTATGACACATTCTGTAAGGCTCCGTATATTGTAGATTTTACATTGAAAATGGAGTTTGATGTATTTTTAACACCGCATATTGAAAGACATTGTATGAAAATGACTTTTTCATCCAGGTAGCATACTGTTTTTACATTCTCTCTTAAACATGTCGTTAATATTCAATTTTTATATTTACCTCTGTCTAATAGTCTAATGAAATCATTTAATACCATTTTCTGGACTTGCAAAAACAACAACAAAACAAAACAAAACCAAACAAAACAACTGGTAAGGAAAAGAACCCAGAACAGTAAAAATAACTGCTTCTTTTACATTTCCTTTTTCCTGATTCTTTTTTCCTTTTTGAATTTGTGATTCAATTTTCCATTTTTTTTCAACACAGGGGGTAATTATATGAATTTTCTCAAAATGTCATCATTTTCTAATTCTGCCCAGATGTAACCAATCTAATATTTTCAGCCTGATGTATTTTTAATTCAATTGCATTTGGCTCAAAGAAGCATATGAATGGACCTAATGAGTCACACCAAAGGTTATCTCATCTTTATGAACTTCAGAAATATAAATCTGTGTCTCATTTCAGGCAGGCAGTTGCAGAATCAATGCCCAAGGCAGTGCAAGGAAAGACAGTAGGATATTTCACTGAAGCAATCTCCTAGTCGCATGTAAATCAAATATGGTTTGTATATAAATAAGAGCTTCAAGAAAACTGATTATTGCCATTTTTCTGTTTTAAGACGTTTTGAGCCACAATCATCCTAATTTCTGTCATGAATGTTTCCTGGCTTTCTGTTATTTCATCTTTTGAGCTTCTTCTCAGTAATAGCTCTAATAATCTGAAAACATCCTTAGAAGTACAATATTGAAACTTCTCTTGGAAACCAGCAACAATTTTTCTACAAAGTTGATAAATTGAAAGTTTCTTTTGAAAAAATTAAAAAGCAGTGTGAATTAAGAATGCTTAACTTTGTCATAACTTAAATGATGAAGATAACTAACCAATTTTCCTATTTTATATATGATATACCTTATTTTATACCTTCAGGCTCATTTGTTCCAAGGGTCTGGAAAGTCCTTACACAGGTGGCATAACTGTCTCAAAAGAAGAAATATCATGCTTCTGTTATTACACATTGCATTTAGAGTTCTTGTGTTATATTTTACTATGTTAAAATGCATTTTAGTCTCAAGATGTTTGCAATCATGTAATATGAATAATAATGTAATATTATTCATGTAATACTACTCAACCTGTCAGTGAGATTTTCAGAAATTCTGAGTGTTAAATCTGAGAGCATTAAGTTATATTTATGTAAAATCTGGTGTTTAATGTTAAAGGTAATAAAAGGTTAGTAAAAAAGGCATTGGTTCTGTATCCATAGTGATTTTTTACTATTTGTTGGCTGTTTACCCTCAAATAGAATATTTATTTGGTCTTATGTCCCATAACTATCTTTCAGGTAAAGGCATTACGATATATGTTCGCACTACTTTCATGTGGTACTGTATACACTTGGAAGTTTTGTTTACACAGGATTATCTGACAAGTTAACTGAGAGCATCTATGCAGCAGATGAAGTTCAAGCAGCTCTTTCATTCAATATCAGTAATAATAAAAACCAACAGCAACAAAGAAAAGGCACAGTGTATTTATTTATTGCTAGGACTACAAGTACTAGCACCATTAAAAATTATATAGAAAATAAACTAAAATACTACTAAATCCATATAAATTACATTAAATAAATGCAAAGTAGTCATGTATGCTTCTAAATAGGTGCATGCAATTAACATGCAGCCTGACATTTCATAAGTAAAAAAGCTGTGAATCCATCCAACTTAGGAAAAACTTTGGAGAGATATATATCCCATCAAGGATATTTCTGTCAGATTTTTTACTGTCTTTTAAGTAAATTTTGACTAATTATTTGATTTGTGTATGATTTGCTATTTCTATACTTTTTAGCAGATAGTGGTTTTGTAAATTGTATGTCAACATGGAATTTCATCAGTGTACACCAAAGTAATTCCATTTCAAATTCCAGCCCTTCAACTGAAAGCTGTAGCCACCTGAAATCAATACAGCCTACACCAACATTTCTGTGTTCAGCAGTCCTGATAGATTAAGGTTGTTTACAAAATTATATTGCCCGCAATAAATGAAGATTTTCTTAAAGCATAACTTCAAAAGAGAAATTCAGTGTATTTTCATATATCTGAATAAAACACACAGTATCTATAGTAGTAATATACAATGATATTTTTTAATTGAAACACACAAGATTGTCTGTGTGAAGATCAGATTATTTTAGAAAATCTTCTTAGAGGGAGTGAAACAAATAGTCTAAGAACTACCCAAACAAAACTTGTTCCCCAGTGGTATTTTTTGATAAATGATAAATTTAGAGTAAGTTAAGTGGAAATATGGTTTTTTACATCCTAAATAGTTAATCAAAGGAGATTTTGGAATACTGTTTTCTTCTCATATCTCTTTCAATAAAGAAAACCCATAAAATACTTACTATGGAAAAAAACTGTACAACAACCAAAGTAATTCAATATTTATTCACCTCCTAACCAAGAATAATTATGAGTGGTAATTCACCACCTCAATTAATTTTCACCCAGAAAACACCGACATTGTTTATTTATTTATTTACTTACTTACTTATTTATTTTTCTGAGATGGATTAGAAGTTACTTCTATTTTTTTTCTGGAATCGTCATCAACATAAAGGTCAACTAAGATAAAATCCCCATTTCAGAAATAATCACCAACTTAAAAATCCCCAAAAAACAACCCAGTAGTTTCAATGTCTTTTACATTCCTGGTCTAATATAAATTACTCCTTTTGTAATGTGGATTATATCACATTGCCTCTTTTATGGAAGAAAGTACTCTACAGCATTCCTTTCTGCTGATCTACTTAGTGAAGTAAATTTCAAAGGCAATATTAATCACACTGCTGTAAAAACTTTATTATTGTCCTACACACATTTGTATTTCAGAACCATAGTTCTAATAATTCTATATTCAAATAATACCTTATAATGTGTAGCAAGGGCTGATATAGGTGCCCCACCTCACGGTCTGACCACCAGCTTGGAGTTTAATCTCTCTCCCCCTCTCTTGGTATCTGTGACTATTAAAATGTTTTCTATGAAGTGGATTAGTTTCAACATAAGGAAAGTGAGAGGAATTCTACTTCTGAATAGTCAATGGCCTCATACATCTTAGGGTACTTGCAAGAGGTAAAAGATGATATTTCCAATTTCTGCTTATAAATCCTACAGACTTGGAATTTAAAGTTGTCTCTTCTACTCTCCTGTGAATGCTTTAAGCACAAAGCTGCATTGTATGTTAAGCTGAAGCTCTGTAGAATAGCTCTGTCATGAGAGATTAGACCTTTTCTATGATATAATACATAAAATCATAAAGAATGATGACAATTATGAATATTTAAGCTGATGTTAAAGATTCAGTGTTCCAGTCTTCACTCTATTTAATAGATATTTCTGTATTTCTGTAAGTAGATGGAATGCCCACAATCATACTCTACATGATTCCACAGGATATGAATTGAGTATTCATCATCACAGACAGGGGATACAGAGACATTTCTCCCTCTTTGTGAAAATACAGCTTGTGCCTGACAGACTTCATAAATTCCAATTTAAATTCACAAATAAATTTGTAATTAATACATCTATCAGTAATGACAGTGTTTTTTCTTTTTTCCTTTTTCTTTTTATTTCTTTTCCCTTACTCTTTCCTTTTTCCTTGTGAATCAAATAATTAGTTTTGCTAATCATTCTAATGATTACCTCATCTTTTCTTTGGTTGTGGAAATTTGTTGGGTGCCTACTCTGTCTCCCAGTATTTTTGTCATACAGCGTATATTCAAGTAGGAAGAGACTATTACTGCTTTTTGGAGGAGAAAGAAGGACCAGTGAACTGAAAAGAACTGAAACAGCAGCGTTACAGAGATAAGCACTCTGAGTGTTAACTGGTGTGCAAGTGAATGCATTTACTTTCCAATTACCTTCAGAATTTACAAGAAATCTGATTTTAAGATTTATGGAAAAAAATGCATCTAGAGTTGTGACTTTAATTTAAAAAAAAACCCAAAGCCAAACACCATAGCACTAAAAAGTCAAAGTTAGTGCTGGAATTTGTCATGCTTAGCTCAGGCAGTCATTGTGTGGATAAACTTTTCCAAAACTACACCATTATTTATTTAGGCATTATATAATTGTCTCAGGTTAAATGCAGCTGATTGTACTAATGTGTGATGTCTACCCTATTTATCAACCATCAGCAAGACAAGTCATACAGAATCTTTTGAGATCACCTGGAAAGCTCAGTACTCTTTCTATGAGATAACCATCTTACCCATCCCCCTTCACTTTTGCCTAGTGCATAGACTTACCCATTTATCTTGCACTTCAAAGCATTTTGAGGCATCCACTACAACCATGTCCGAAGATAATCACATACCACAAAGTTCAAAAATAAAGCATGTATTCAGCAGAGAAAATACAGCATACAAAAGACATAAGTCTGTATGTTTTCCCCAGGGGTTCAGAAAACTTCCTCTCTCACCTACTCTCAGGCTGTCAAGGAAAATGTAAGTAGGTAGATAGGTAAGCATTTGAGCACAGAGACACAGGCAAAAATAGTTCTTTCAGAAAATCAGAAAAAGAGAGGAGAAAAAGGTTGAAGACATGAATGCTCTCTCCACAGAACAGTTGCAACAACTTTTAAAAGACACAAACAAGTCCAAACAAAGCACAGTTTGATAACAATGAATTAAAAATGAGTTACTATAACTTTTCCTATTATAGGTACAGAATAAATTTTCATTCAGATAATTGCTTTTCTTTTGCTAGCAGTATTTCTTGTTTATGTGTTTCTTTTCCTGGATTTTTTTTCTTTCCATCTATTTCTTTTGGTTTATAGAAGCTGAGCCCATATTATTCTGTAGTATATAACTCAGGTAGAAAGAGATCTAAATCCTGGCAGGGATGTCTCCAGGCAGATCTCTTTGATACAGGAGATGTTTAACAACTAACCTAAGGAAAGATACTGGATATTTCAGTTATACAGAAATGTCAGAGCAAACACAGAAAATATGGGCTTGGCAACATACAACCCAAACAGTTTCACCCATATTTATATCAACACACGTTATGGTATAAAATCAGTATCACAGAACAGATGATATTGGCACGCACCTCAGAAGAACAATTAGTCTGAATCCCTGCTCAAAGCAGGGAGATGCTTAGAGCAGACTTTCCAGGATTATGTCCATTTACATTTTTTAACATCTCCAAGGAGGAAGATTTCACAGCTTCTCTGGGCAACCTGTGCCAGTGCTCAGTCATCCACAGAGTAAAACAGTTCTTCCTGATCTTCGGAAGGAACCACAAGGGTATGTTCCTAGCTCACAATCAACTTGCTGCCCACCAGGACCCTCAGCTGCCAAGCTGATTTCAAGCTGGGTAGCCTCCAGCCCCCACTGGTGTCAGCTTGTTCCTTCCCAGGCGCAGGACTTTTCACATCTCCTCACCGAGCTGCATGAGGTTCCTGTCAGCCCATTTCTCCAGGGTCTGGATGGTAATATGACCTTTGGGTACATAAGCTATTCACAATTTTTATCATCTGCAAAATCCTTGAAGGTGCACTCTATGCTATCATCCAGATCATTAATGAAAATGTTAACAGTATTACCCCCACGTACTGATCACCAGGGTACATGCCTAGGGAGCTGCCTCTGGGTGGATTTTGTGCTGCTGATCACAGCTGCCTGAGACAGGCAGCTCAGCCAGTTTTTAGCTCACCTCACTGTCATTGGTCTAGACTGCACTTCACCACTTCGCTACTGAAAATACATGATGTGAAATACTGTAAAAAATGTATCATAGGTTACTTACTGTGTTAGCTGCTTATACATCTCTGTCTTCCTATCTCCACCGTGTTTTCAAGGCTGTACAGATGAAGCTGCAATTTTTTCGCATTTTAATGATACATGGAGAAGAATATAACTCAAATAAATACGAAGTTAGATATTTTCAAGGGAATCACAGAAATAAGATTCTGTGTTAGTTTAAAACAGTCTAGTTTTTTTTTAGTGGGCAGAGGAAGACACAGGGGTGGCTTCTGAAAGATGAAACTACTTGAAGCTTCTAATATGTCCGGCATAGAGCCAGTTGCTGAAGGCTCTGACAATGGGCAGGTTACTAACCCAATTAGAGAAGTTGGTAACGCCTCTGTGATGACATATTTAAGAAAGGAAAAAAATGCTGGCACTCTCTTTCTTCTTCCATGGGGTGGGGGGGCTGTGTGGCAGGGGCCCTCCTGAGGCAGGGCCACACAGCCAGGGCTGCCCTTGTGGTACCAGCAGGGACCACGTGGCCAGTGACAAAAACATGGTGAAAAGTTCCCCGACACAGACAAGATCAACCTTTTTCAGCACTGTGAAGGTCAATAAGAATTTTTCAATTAATAGAACTTGAGAACAGTAATAACCTACAGACAACAATTTTCTTCTGAGTCAGAGAAAAGGGAAAAGTGAGCACATGTGAAGAGAACCAACATGGTGGCACTGAGGTCAGTGAAAAGGAAAGGGAGAAGGTGCTCTGGGTGTCGAAGCTGAAATTTTTCTACAAGCCAAGGTGAGGACTATAATACAACAAACTATTTCCCTGTAATTCATGAGGTGCATGGGGGAATGCAGAGATCGCAGCCCATGAAGAAAAGTGTCCACGCTAGAGTGAGTGGATGCTGAAAAGCTGTAATCTAGTGAGAAACTCAAACAGAGAGAGAGGACCCTTGCTTCCAGAGATAGAGAACCCTTGCTTCCAAACTAGAGCAACTTATTCTTAAAAGACTAAACCCCATGAACTAAAATGACCCACGCTGGGCAGTTGTGGGAAGACTGGTTGGTCATGGGAGGGACTCACGTTACCTCAGGTCGGGCAGGACTGCTATCTGTGAAAACTGAGACCACGCTAGGAAACTCACAGAGAATTGTCTTCCATGGGAAGGACCCCACGGCACAGCAGAAGAAGGAAACTCCTTTCTCTAAGCATACTGAAGAAAGATTTTTAGAAAGTGAAAGATTGACCAAAACCCCATATTTTTGTCTCCTTGCGCTGTCGATGGGAAAGAGGGAGGGGCTGGGAAGAAAATAAGTGTTCTAAGGTTTTATTTTAGTTCTCGTTACCCTTTTTATTTTTAATTCTGTTAATAGCAAATTTTCTTTATACTGTTTAAGTTTTGAACCTGTTTTCCCTTAGAGTGTTTTTCCCCTAATCCTTATCTCAACTCATGAAGCCTTTGTTTTGTTTTCCCCTCCTCTGCTCACCTATAGCAGAGGAAAATAAGGGAATAGTTTTTGTGGGTGCCTGGCTTTTAGTCAGTGTCAAATCCCAACAGATTTTTATTTCATATTTATTTGTTCTGCGAAATAATCTCGTTGTTCAGCAAAATTTTTGAGGAAATTTGGCTTCAGATCCTGTTACGCAGAAGTTTAAAAATACATCAACATCCCCACCCCCCAAAAAAACCCTCCAAACACAAAAAAACTGCAAGATTTTTTAACATTCCTTCAATAGGCAACATTTTTGCTTGGACTCAACTGAGTGTTTCTATTGTTCTATCTACGGCAAAATACACGAGGCAAAAAGGAGAACACAGAAATACACAAAACAACATCATCAACAACCACAACAAAACACCACACCTGCATAAAAATCTATTAATTCTGAAACCTGAAAGTTCTCCATTTGGGGAGAAATAAACAAGCAAAAACCACTAAATTAGGTGCTGTGTGTGTGTGAAAGACAAACAATATATCATTTTGATCAATATAGTGCTTATGAAAAGTGCCCCTAAGACCTCCGGAGTGCAGAATTTCCTTCCATCCACATAAGCAGCTGAAGCATGTTTCCTCATGATGTCTGCCCAAAGGTCTCAACTCTAACAAACCATATTTGCAGGTATGGCTCATTTAATGACTAAGAAAAGAACCTTAACAAAAAAAATTGTGTGGATCACTCTTCTGATGTAGAAGTCAAAAACATATCATATAGTCATCCTCATTACTTTTAGCTGGTATTAACAACAGCTAAATTTGAAATAGTGACCCACAGGTGAAAGGCTTATGTTACTCATCTCTTCCTAGCTCATGTCTCAGCTATGCTGATGTTCCTTTGACCATGCAGGAAACATTTTTTATGAGTTTGGAAAGTTGTTGGATGTCTGAGTCAAAGACTGAATTCTGAAAGTCATGTGTATTAGGCCGTGCTCCTGCTCGTACAGCAAGAAATGTTAACATTAAGAAATCTTTCTATCACACTGAATAAAAAATAACATTCATAAATTCATAGAATTATGGAATCATTAAGGCTAGAAAAGACCTTTAAGATCATCAAGCTGAACCATCAACCCAGCACTATGGCCATGTTCGCCATGTTCACCACATCCTCAAGTGCCATACCCACATATTTTTTGAACACCTATTTTTTGACACAGGGATGGTGTCTCCACCACTTCCCTGGACAATCTGTTCTGATGCTTTACATGATTTTTTTTTTTTCCTAATACCTAATTTAAACCTTCACTGGTGCAACTTGAGGCCATTTCCTCTCATCCTGTCACCTGATTTTGGGGAAAAGGGGCTGACTCCCACCTTACCATAACCTCCTTACAATTCATTGTGGCAAAAAATAAGCCCCCCCCCCCGCCCCTCCAATACTCCCTTTTTGCAAGCTAAACACACCCAGTTCCCTCAGTTGTTTCTCGCACAACTTGTACTCCAGTCCCTTCCCCAGCTCTGTTTCCTTCTCTGGACATACTCTAGCACCTCAATGGCTGTTGAATTCCACTTAGAGGTCACTTCTCCAAGTAAGTAGCCCAAGCTGGGTTGGAAACTTTCTTCTAAAATGACCAGATACTTAACCTTAATTGTTTGGGGTTTCCCCCTTCTAAAATGAAAACTACCTTTTTCTTCAAAGTATTTCTCTTTAAGGACTATTCTATACTTTTCACATTTCCTGTTAGCTCAGCAATATGCCATTCTGCCATTCTTTCATGCAAGCACTAACTCATTGTGTCCTTGGGAATATCACAGTTGTATACTTGCTGTGATGTCACAGATTGAATATTTGTTAAAAGGGGGAATGCCTGCAGCTAAGCATAAATGAAAGTTCTTTATATGACTTAAAATCAGCATCTGAACTATCATGAGTTCCTCTGGAGCTTTAACAGACATAGAGATTTCAGGTTTTTCTGACTTCTGAGTACTATCTTTATTTTATAGCAGCCAGACCTAACTGAAACAATTGAGGTCCAACATTCTATTAATAATTTTGCATGTTAGACATCTGTCCACACAAACATCAGGAGCAATAGCCTATGTGTTCACACTTACTGAAAGACTTGATTGCAACCAGATGGCCCTTTAAAAGTTTGGGGGAATCTCTAAAATAAGTGAGAATGCTGGTGGAGGGTGGTTTTCCTGCTGCTGATCATAGAGACAGCACATTAAGGCTCTCAAACACCTGCTGTTCGTGTCACAGTTTTCAAAATAGCTGAGAAAATGAGCAAAATTCTTATTTTACGGTTTCATTATGAGTAGTTCTTTACAAAATGCAATTTGATATGGTTTTAATTTTCCAGCATACAAAGTGAAGTTTCATAGCAAGTTTCAATTCAATTGCTACAGCAATCACCAGTATGGGGAGGAATTGTTTTTTCTTTTAGTTTGCAACTTAAAGGATCTGTTTTGTCAGCATTGCCAAGTACATTTTCCCCTGAACTTATCTTCCCATTTTTTTGTGATCAACTTACTGATTCACAAGGAATTCAGGAGGGTGTAACTCACTGTTTTTTATCCTTAACCTGGGTACAGTTAAAAATTCAACTGCTTCTTTTGTCTGGGATCTTTTCCCACAGTATAATGCTAACCTGTAATGCAGTCAAAAGTCTTAATCACTAATTAATATTCATCATGTGACCACAAGGCTTCACAAATTCTTCTAAGACTCATATATTACCATGCTACAGGCAGCTACTGAGAATTGAAAAACTGCATTCCAAAACCACTCTCTCAAAATAACCGTTTAGGCCACATTTCAGTCAGGTCATATTGGATACCAAAAATGCTTGGCTCAGGAGACAGTCGCTGGAAAGTGGCCTAGCAGAAAAGGACCTGGGGGTATTGGTCAACAGCAGCTGAACATGAGCCAGCTGTGCCCAAGTGGCCTGGAAGACCAAAGGCACCTGGCCTTTATCAGGAACAGCAGGGCAGCAGGAGCAGGGCAATGATCTTCCCCCTGTGCTGGACACTTCTGAGGTCTCACCTTGAACTGTGTGTTCAGTTTTGGGCTCCTTATGACAGAAAAGACATTGAGGGGCTGGATCATGTCCAGGGAAGGGCAACGGAGCTAGTGAAGGATCTGGAGCACAAGTCTAATGAGGAGCAGCTGAGGGATCTAGGAGTGTTCAGCCTAGAGAAAAGGAGGCCTAGCAGGGACCATATTGCTCTCTACAAGAGCCTAGAAGGAGGTTGTAGCCAGGTGGGGGTTGGTGTCTTCTCCCAGGGAGCAAACAACAGGACAAGGGGACATAGCCTTAAGCTGCTCCAGGGGAGGTTTAAGTGGGGCATTACGAAGGATTTCTTCACCGAAAGGGAACTAGACATTGGAATGGGCTACCCAGGGAGGCGATGAAGTCACCATCCCTGGAGATGTTTAAGGAAAGACTGGATGTGGCATTTAGAGCTATGGTCTAGTTGATATGGCAGTGTTCAGTCACAGGTTGAACTCCATGGCCTCAGAGGTCTTTTCTAACTTAATTGATTCTGTGATTCTGTGTTTGATTAAATTTGTCCATTTTGGGGTTGGTTTTTTTGGGAAACTTTGCATTATGATTTCATAGGATCTCATAACTGACAGGTCAGCTTATTCTAAAGCTACACCATGCTTCTTGTCAACATATTGTGCCAACAACCATACCATTTTTCATTTCGGTTTTCATTTCAGATTTCATGTCTCTTCAGCTCTATACATAGCATTCTTTTGGGAAGAATATGCTAACTTGAAACTAAGTCTTCAGCATAGCGCTAATCTGACCTGTTTATTTTATTTTTTTTAAGTCTATGAACACATAAATGTAGAGATGTTGCAAATTAAAAGTGAAAATTAACTGAATGACTGTTGTGCCAGCAGTACCCAAGTTTTGTCTTGTTCTGAGTGTGTAAGGTGTTTTTTAAAAGTCATTTGGGAAACATAGGGACTTCTCTTTTCCCTTATTTTGATAATTCAATGGACATTCTAACATCTCTATTTACATTTTTTTTCATTTAAATATTGGGGGGGGGGGGGGGGAAGTAATTTTATAAGTCCAGATGAAAATGTTCTCTTTTCAAAAAGTCAAGAGGAATTACAGGCAGTATTTTAATGAAGTGCAGAAGACCAAAATAAAAAGCATGAGAGAATGGCAGATCAAGAATACTTTTGCTCCTTCAAATGCAAAACAATCTGGGTGCTAATGACTATCCTGACATGTGACACATGTATATATCCATTTGAGGACAGCCATAAAAAAGTGCTTTTAGGCTAAAAAAGTCTGATTTGATTGTGGTCTGGCTTGTTTATTCCATTTAATTTGATAGTTCAATATGATAGCTAGAGAAAAACAAAAATTATTCCATGTGGGGAATCTGATGCGCAGCAGATTTTTGTCAGTATCATGAAGTTGGTACTGTAGAAAAGAAACTTAAAGTATTGTTAATTTAGCTGCACAGGGCACAGATTTTATTTATTTATTTTTCTACCAAATAAACACATATTTAAATTTAATCTCTGCCGATTTCTGGAACTTTCTTGAAGCCATTTTTGTAAGACAGTGGACTATTGTTTCATAAAATATAATTTTGAAAAGATCGTATGAGCTGAGAGATCCAAATAGAAGTTTTTGGTGCACAGCTTTCATACATATTTAAACCATATAACAGCAAACATTATCCTTCAGAATAAAGAAAGGCCCTACCCCACATAAACCATCCAAGGTTAACTCTAGATGATGCTTTGAATTATAAAAAGATGATGCTCTGAACTAAGCAAAAACTTCCTTAGTTTGAAAAAAAAAAAGCCAAAAAACCTCATCTTTATGTAATAGGAAACAATATTTAAAACTGCTTGTTCACCGCAATGGAACAGGAACAGGAAAGAGACACTTAGGGACAGTGAAGTGGAAAAAATGCAGATAAGAGGTATTTTAGGGTTTTAATTTATAAGATATATTGCTAAATTTCATCTTAAATTCTTCTCTAGTAGTAGAATTTGTTTATCATATGTTGTACATAATTGAGGAAGGCCCAAAATTTTAGTAGCTACGGAAATATACGGAATAAAAATGTTAAATATGTTTCACATCTGAACTCTGACAGAGGAAGTCAAACCTGATACAATAATTGGTGAAATGTACTGCTAGGCTGGGGTTAAAAGTTATTTTTTAATTCACAGGAGTGATTACTTCTCCTAAAAAAGGAACTAATAATCCTTAACCTTAAATTCCCTTCCCGTGTCTCTCTTTTTCCATCACTTGGAAGATAGATGACAATGATAAGTCTTCTGCATTCTTGTGTGCTATATTGTGCTCAGATGCTTGATTAGTTTTGCTTTTGACCTAATGTCAAAATGAAGATAAAATTGAGTTCAGACTTGTGTTTCAGAGGTCAAAAACCAGAACTTTCCCTAGTAACTGCTCAGTCCACTGTTTTTCTATCACAGGAGTAACACTGCCTGCACTACTCGGTTACAGAATTTTTAGGCAATCTCTGTAGAAAGCACAACCCTACAAAAAGGTTATGGGCTCTCAGTCTGCAGAATAACACAGCATTTTTGAGGACGATTACTAAAGCGTAGAATAGACTGAAATTTCTAGTTGTAATAGTATCTAACAAATATTAGGACAGCATCCAGTTTTGGAATGAAGAAAAGTAAAAAATTGGTGGCATTTTCTAAAAAAACCCCAACAAAACCAAAACTAAAAGGATTTTCAGATAACCCTTTTATGGATCAATTCAAGCTTAAAGTGACCAAACCCGTGAAGACAGTGCATTCCAGAAAATTTACATATTTGTTCTGCTCTACTATAAGGATGCAAAACAAACCTTATTAGATATGTTTTTCACATTTCCTTCAGTAAAATACCTGGTTATATTTTTCACAGCTTACATTTAAGGGACAGAATTTTCCAAGAAAGAAGTTTAAATACCACATAAAATCTTAACTTTTAAAAAACAAATATGAGAAGAAAAGTCTTAGTGCTAGGATTCTGAGACTGGAAATTACTGGGAAGAATGAAGTGCAGAGGTGTTATGAAATACTTGCAGTGTTTGGGCTTGGATTTTTGAGATATTTCTAATTTGAACAAATTTCTTCTGCAATGCTGAAGTATTTTATCTTAGCTCACTTTTAGACAAATAACTTTTCACATTAAAAAGAGAAGGACTCAGAAATGGAGACATATTTTGTCTTGTAGAAAGTCAAAACCTCTTTTTTCTGCATAGGGAATGCTATGATTTCCTTGATGAATCTTCCTTATAAAGTCTTTATAAATAATTTTATAAAAAATCAATTTTTCTTATTATAGTGTAAAACTGAATTACTAAAAAGTACAGTTAAAAAATTATCTGCTCTGAATCAGTGAAATCTTTTATACTGAAATTGCTCTTTATTTACTTTTACACTGAAATTCACTTTTGATTCCCAGGAAATCTGTCCTTTTTATTTATTTAAGGATAACATCTTTACTAATAATGGGATTTTTATATTCTAAAATATTTTGACTTTCCTAAGGGTCTTGATTTTAACTGACAGATTAAAAAAAAAAAAACCACACACAAAAAACCAAACCAAACCAAACCAAAAAACCCAACTAACCAACCAACCAACCAAAAAAAACCAAAAAACCAAAAAACCCCAAAAAACCCCAAAACAAAATCAAAAGAAACACCTCTTTGGTGTAAATTAAAATCTGTATGTGTAGGGAAAAGTTGGCTGCACAATTATACGCTTTCTAGAACTAGTAGGATGGTTAAGGATGGGTAACTCTTCATCAAAAGTTTAGATATAATTTTTATATCTATATAAATACTAGCTATATATATATATACATGTAAAGTTTTCAATCAAGGTTCACAAAGGAAAGTTCAAATACATCCTTCAGCAGGTTTTGTTTTTCATCTATTTAGGTAGAGCCTGATTTTCCAAAGTAAATCTAATTTCACTGGGCTCTGAAATTAAAAAAATAATTAAAATTTTTCATTATAATATCATGGATTCATTAAAACTTGTAAGAGAGATCACATCAAAAACCCCAAAGAAAAATTAAAAAAACCCCATGCATATGCCTTTCAGTGGAGAAAATTCAGATGAATATTCTGCATTATTTAAAATAGTGACATTTTTCTACGTTGCTTATAAAATGATCTTATACAATTTGTTCTCTTGCTGATGAAAATTGTTACTGAATCCAATTTCATGAGATGGCATGCATTTAGCTACTTTCTACTTTTTAACTAAAAACAATCACACACTATTGGAATGTTCACACCTTGAGCATAGTTTAAAATTATTTTTCTTGGCCAAACATGAATCAAAATCCAATCAAGATTAGTAAATTACGAAACCTATGGCTGAGAGGCTTGTAACAACAATGCATCTTAACAGGAAATAAACTCCAGTTTTTCTCAAGAATATTTTCATGCAAATCTGACAACATCGTATATGCCTTTGTTATATTTTAAATTGTTCAATTGACATAAGCAAAAAGTATTTCCAAGACAAAGAACTTTTCTGAAGGAGACACTGCTGAGAAAGAGATCTGGGGAGAGAGATGACACACTGTGATTGGCATTTCACTATTACTCAGCACAGGAAGATGGATCAGACCGTAAGTGGGGTTTGCTTCCTGCAGGCCTATTGAGGAAATTAAAGAAAAATATTTGCATATTTATACCTCCCTGCCACTCAAGGTGTAAATTATGATGTGGGGGGGAAAGAAAAGGGAGAAATACTTCTCTATGACCTGTGGATTTTGTATTTTTCTTCACACTCTTGTACTACATCACATGATAATCATGCATGATAGAAGCTCAGTTTTTCCTTCACTTGTTTGTGATATTTGGTGTACTGGTTTCTGGGACAGGATGGCTCTAATCAATAGCCAAAGTGGAAATCAGAAGGAATATTCTTTTTCTATAATACTCATCAGGCAGGGATCGAAAAGTCATTCTTGGTTTCACAGAGCTTTATACAGGCACAGCTGAGCTAAAAGGAGTAAGAATAGACCTGGGAGGTAATGAAGAACCTGTGGCTGTTATCCGGTGAAGAATACAAGATTCAGTTTGGGAAGTCAGAATTTTTGTAGTATTTTTGGAACTGAACAAAAACAGGACTAAAGTCATCCAATTTATGAACCTTCCTTGTAAGTTTTGCATGTCCTTTGAGAAAGAGCCAACGAATTTAAATTATGGCAGCCCTGGAAGCAGGCTGTGCAGTACCTCTACAAGAAATGGTAACTCACCAATACTACTGCCTAATGAAGATTAAATGGGAGTTTTCAATCTCTCACTTCCCTTCTCCATCGAGTTTCATCCACAGTCTAGTTATGATACATACAAATAATCTTTGCTCAGGCCTCTAATGTTGCTAAGTTGTAAGGATGAGCTGTGAGAAATTTTGAAGACCTGTGCAAGGTAAGGACAGCAAAACTGCAGGCAGAGGCAAGATTGCTGAAACAAGGATAATCAGAAAGTCAAGGATTCAGGAGGAAGACCATTGACCTGATTATTTAGAAAATCCCAGGACCAAAAATAGGAGATGTCAACTGATCAACCAGCAACATCAAATATGTTCAGGGGCAGTGAGATGTGCTCCCTTCCCATTCCAGCTGAAAGCTGCCTTGTCAGCAGATGCTCAGTGGCAGTGCTGGCCATGCTGACACTTGTGGTGATGTGATGGTTTTATTGTATTTTGTATGTTCTTTGTACCCTAATGGTTCATCCCTACCTTCCCCACTTCAACTCCCAGTTGGTCTGCCCCAAGATCCAAGCTGCTCCACCAGTGCCCCCAATATGGTTATCCCCTCCCCTTGTTCTGGCTCCTTCCCTGCCAATCGCCCAAACCCCTCCCAGAGTTCTGGATTGTTCTGTGTCTGTCACCCAAGCCCTCCCTAATTACACTTATATGGTCCCCGTCAATCCCCCGAGACCCTGCCCCCTCGGATACCTCCCCTCTTGGAAATCCCCTAAACCTGGATGCTCCATTGGGGCATGTGACCCCTCTCCCTCCACCCACCAAGACCATTGGACCAGATGCGAGTCCTTCCTTCCAGCGTCCCTCCCTCCTAATCTGCCCATTGGTCCCTAGTTGGGTTACTCCTCCTGTTCAACCCCCCCTTTATAAGGTGTAGCGACACTGGGACTGTTGCTTGTTTATGGTAGATCTTGTTCAGTAGATGTGGATCATCTCCTGTGGTTAGCCTCCCTGCTATTTTCTATTCTTTCTCCCGTCGGGGCTGCTGACAGCCACAGCACCTGGAGCTTCAGCTCCCCTGGGCAGAGCTGAACTCCAGAGGAGCAGCTTTAAAGCCATGAGCCTTCGGCTGCTCCCCACTCCTGCCACACACCGCAGGTGCTAGCCGGGCTGGAGATAGTGGTCACTGCAACAGACAATTATCCCAGTAGCTTGTTCTTCCTTACGATCTCTTGCACACAAGTTGTTAATTGTTTTATACTTCTGAGGCTGTAAACTCTACCTGGTCATGGCAAAAGCTGCATTAGCAAAGTAACCTGGAGAGGGATGGGTGTGTAGATGACATACCTGCTGTTTGCTCAGTTTTAAGAACTGAAGTCAGATCCATTAAGTCGATCCCTCTGCCAGTGCTTCATATGCACACATGCTCTAACTACTTCTGGAATCAAGCTCTAGACTGGCATCCAAGTCCCAAAATACTTCCAACATTTTTATCCTGTATGACAGTAGCCTTAAAAATACAGTTAATGTTTTCACTGGCTAGTAAAAATGACATCAATGTGTAAAAGGGATAGATGCTGTGTCCTCAACGTTTTCAGTTTTGCATTCCAGTTTCCAAATGCCTTCAGTTAGATAAAATAAGTGTGGCAATAATTCAGCAACAAGCTGACAGAAACTTTGAATTATTTTACCAATTTCCTGAGCTTCTATGAACCTGGTAGTAAGGTTAATGAAAATTTTAAAACAACAGTTAGAATTTCTGCTTAATTATAATGGATAATTTTCATATGTTTTTCTTAAAAATATTTGTGTGGGGCCATGTTAATGATAATAATATACTGGGGTTTTTTTCTATAAAAGCATAGTTGAATGGCTCATATTACATACTAGATGCAACCAGATACGAGATTCTCGTCCTTATTTTGTTCACATAGTCACAGTAGGCTAATATTATAGTGAAACACTTTACTCAGTTGAATTTGGATGTCTGTAGTTACTGAGTATAATAAATTAATTTCGTAATTTCAATAGCAGGGACAGATAGCTTAAAATTGAACACAGGTCCTAGTTACTTTTTATCCATGTGCTGGTTTTGGCAGACATAGAACGAATTTTATTCACAGTTGCTAGTATAGGGCTAGTGTTTTGGATTTGTGCTGGAAAGGGTGTTGATAACGCAGGAATGTGTGCTGAGCAGGGCTTGCATAGAACAAAGTCCTTTTCTGCTCCTTACCCCAGCAGTGAGCAGGCTGGGAGGGAACAGAGCCAGGACAACAGACCCCAAATGACCACAGGGATATTCCAGACCATATGGCTTCATGCTCTGCATATAAAATCGTGGTGAGAAGAAGGAACTGGGGGAATGTTTGGAGTGGTGGGGTTTGTCTTCCCAAATCACCATTACACATGGTGAGACCCTGTTCTGCTGGGGATGGCTGAACAACTGCCCAACCATGGAAAGCAGTGAACTCATTCTTTCTTTTGCTTTGCTTGTGCGGTTTTTACTTTACCTGTTTAAGCTGTTTTTCCTCAATCCATGGGTTTTCTCATTTTTACTCTTCTGATTCTCTCACCACCCCACCGGGTGGGGGAAATGAGTGGGTGGCTGTGTGGGGCTTAGTTGCAGGCTAGGATTAAATCATGGCAAATCTATTTTTCAAGAAATAGAAATGTATTTCTAATTTTTAAAAGTTATAAAATTATTAAATAATTATTTTTTCTGAAGAATACGTTTAATTATATACTTCACTTGAAAATGAACACAGCTCTGGCAGTGTCATTAAACATCTGTCTAGTTTTCGAGTGTAGTTAGAAGTCATGTCTCCTTTTTTACCAAAGAAGAAAAGCTCCCTTCAGAGCAGGAATCTAAATTCAGAGTTTCTGATTTTTTCACTGGCGCAGTTTATGCCTCATCACTGACTTCTGGTTTAGCTTAGGGAATGTAAGCTAATATAGGGTTATTGAATATATCACTCCAGAACCTTACCTTATACATTTTGAATACCTCTCACTGCTTTAATTATTTGAATTTAGATAAGGTGTGTTTGTCATTATTAGGCAAGTAACTCCATGCAATCAAGCAGACAATCCAGAGATAAATAAATGTATCTTGGCAGAACCGAGGACTAACTTGTAAATATTAACAAAATAATCTAAAATGTAATAGGTAGGTTTTTAGGCAACCAAAGTCTTCCTACAGTGACTGTCTTAAGAATACCATTCTTATTTTTAACATCTGTTTGTCATTCAGAAATCTTCATTGATTACTCCACGGAAATATTTTGGAGGGGCTTCTTGGTCAGAAAAGTTTGTCACCTTTGCTGTAGGGTATTCGAGCATAAGGATGTTCAGTCTGGCAATTCTGATGGAGACTATAAAAAACAAGTGATGGTTTTTGTTATCAGTTTTGCATTCATCTATAATTGTACTTCCTGTGCTGTATCTCACAGAATAGATTAAAAAAATTAAACAAATCCAGTATAAAATTAAAAAAAAAAAAATGTAAAAAATGCAAGATGGTGGTGTAGTCCTGAAATCCATAGGGGCTATGAAAAGTACCTAAAATCCCCCCCCCCAACCTTAGAATACACCTTCACACAAATTCAGAAAAGATGTTACTGTTAAGATCCAATTAAAGAGATGCCTCTGCCTGAATTAAGGTGCAAAACAGACCACATGCCAAAGTCAGTAGTACAGATTTTATTTAACAGTAAACATGAGGGAGAGAGGTAGAAATGGGAGGGTCAGGGTGAGGGAGGAAGAAAGAAAGAGAGATTAACCAGAAAGACACCACCAACCTGTGGGTTCTGTGGCATCCCAATGATCCCATTTGACCCTGGTCTTCCCAATGTTGGAGAGGTCCCCAAGTCATTCTTCTGGGATATCACCCTTACACAGTCAAAATTCCAGGTATCCACAGGCACACAGATGCCATTCCCATAATTTGAGATGGCATGTGTGTAAGCAGTTTTTTCGTTTCTCACAATTTGCCATGGTGGGAATCTTTTGTCTAGATGCTAACTGAACTTTCACCTCCATTAGGCCATCCAGCTGTGCCATCTGTGCTTATCTCAAGTTCCATTGTGGTGGCTTATCTTACAGCAAATTCCTTCTGTGGCCTTGACAGTGTTCTGAGACAGACACTTACAGAAGTCTTTCTTTCTTTAAGTCCTTACAGTTACAGGCAAGGGACAAAAAGGACCACATTGAAGAATTTCAAAGAAAAAACCTGGCCATGAAACTCATTGTGTAAATTAAAGAAATCCCCTGAAACTCCTCTGTTAGTATATTGCTGCAGTATTGTCAGGCACAAAGCAAGAGTCTTACAACCAGACCCTAAACCACAGAGAATTGTAACTCTCAAGAGCTCAATTCCATGTGGTCTTCATGGGGAAAACAGCTGGGATATAGACTCCTGTGTAACACTTTGGTGTCAGAAATAGGTAGCATTCAGTTGTTGCTTCAGTTTTCAGAGCTCCAGGCCTTTAGCTCTCATTCCTGATACCACCTGCATGAGAATCCTGCTGAATTAAGCTCAGGATTTTTCAAAGGTGACTGTGACTTTGCCAATGGCACATGAAATAAGCTTTTTTTTATAGCTGCTTTCACAGTGTTCCTTTGGTTGTTGGTAACCCACATCAATAAATGATAGACACTTCAATGATTCAGCAGATAAAAATCCTAGCTAATACTGCACACTTTATCCAGATGCCGCTAAGAATCTTATCTTTAATGTTTCTACATCCTGATTGTCTGTTTATAAGCAGGAGTCTGATTTTTACCAAAAAATTTTGCTTCTTCCATTTATTCCATCAATTCTGAGAGGAAGTGAGCTATGACAGATAGGAGTAAGGTATAATATTTAATAATAGAAGCAAAAAACTATATTAGCTAATAATACATCATTTGACAGTGTGAACTGAAACAACTGAATTTACTGAAACAAAGATTTGGGAAACCAACCACTACAAGCAACTTACTTGCCAAAGAGGGAGTAGTAAAATTGGTTTTTACCCCAGCCATAGTTATTGAATTGTATTTTTAGGATGGCTTTCTTGGTTTATACATCACAATTTCTCCTAAAGTTGTCTTTTTCAGGTAGTGTTTTATCACCATGTGAGAAAGCATTAAATGGGTCTTGAAAAGACAAAAAATTTAAGAAGAAAATTATGTCACAAACAGTCTGGGAATCATAGTTCATCTTAGTTTCCCTTTTTCTAGTAATGTTATATTTGAGTATTCTGCTACTCTAATATGCAAGGTCTCCAAAAAGACCTTAATTAGAAATATATAAACTAGATGAGTAGTCCTGAAAGACATTAAATGGCAGTCAAAACAAGGATAGATCCATTAAGCCCCCAAAGGTTACAAACACATTATTTCACTTTTGTTATCTGTAATTTGGATTGCATCATTACAGTGTCCTATAATATCTGAAAATTAATGACTTGCTATGACACTGAAATCAAGGTGAAGTAAATCTGAAGAATCATTTAATCAGCAGAGTGCTTGGCCTTCCTTTGGTCATACTGGAAGAAGATTTATTGGTTATTGGTCATTTTAAAGACTTCTTGCTGTGGTATATCCTCAGAAGGGAAAAAAAAGAGAAATATTTGAAAGAAAATGGAAAGTAGACCAATAATGTTGCGGGTGCTTGGCAGAGATGTGTTTATATGCAGAAATAGTACACACAGGTAATAAAGATGAAACATATGAACACTAGGTAAAGGAATTGGAAGGTTTTTAAATTATCCATCTTACATGTTCTACTGGGTGACGAGAATTATTGTAGAGAAAATTAACATGCAATGATGTGAGGATTTTGAATTTTCTTTCCTTCTTGCATTAAGAATTCAAAACCAAGATTTCTTTTAGCTAGAGCTTGAATTGTGACGCCAAGGAAAAAACAGAAAATCAATGAAACATAATGAGATGATCCCCTACAAAAAGGTAGTCTTTAAGGAAAACTTAAAACTCTAAAAATAGAATTACTTTATTAATAAGAACCATCAAGTAAGTGTGAATGCAAGGAACACTTCTTTCTCACAGGGAATCTGATTTAAAATGAGATCAGCAATCGGATTATTTATAAAACCTAGCACAATGCACCACTCTATCCAAGATTAAAGACACTGAGTAATTTCTCATGTGAATGGCAACATGGGAGTTTTTTGTCCTTAAAAGTTCTGTTCCATGCTTCAGTCCTAATCAAGGAAATATAATGTATAGGAATGGAAAACACTGCAGTCTTAAAACCTGTTCAAATTTAATTTGCTAATCTAGTAGCAGAATACCGATTTTCTTTGTATTATGTATTATGTATTACAATATGAAACATAAAAATCTTACTTAAGGCAGAAATTATGCAAAATGTGATATAGTCTATGATTATCTGTTTGTTTCTCTTGGATGTTGACCTCTGTGTATGCAATAAAGTATGTACTGTGCATTTGGAACACCAGAATTTATCTTGTCAGGGAAGTTCATCCATTTACTATATTGTCGTGATATGGAAATAAACTGACCTTTCCTCCTTTTCTTTTTCAATAATAAGGCAAAGTTTCTTACCCGTCAACCTAAACTGAGACCAATTTAACACTGTTTTTGTGATTCTCTTGTATTAAAGCCGGTAGGATTACACCCCATGTGGCCCAAAGGTTGTGAGTCTTGCCCCAGCTGTGGGGACACTGAACACAAGCTCACAACTTGGTCCCAGAGAAGGATTCTGGGGTAATCAAAGCAGTTGAGCATGTGTCAGGTACAATGGAATTGTTACCAGCTTAGACTCTCACACTCTGCATAATGATTGAGGAAGGAGCTCAGAGAAACAAATTACCACATCTTGTCTCTGTATGACCAATTATTTTTCTGCCCTCAGGTATAGGTTCAGCCTGAAAAACACAAGATTACTGGTTTTGCATGTTTAAAACTAACAAATATCAGATAATACTTCATTGAATGGCCTGGCTGGTGAGTCTTTGTTAGTCTCAAAATCAGGCCTGAATTTTCAATTTCTTACGAGTTTTTTTTGGTTTCTTTTCTCTCTTTCCATCAACGGATTTTTTTTCTAAGATGTGTTTCTTAGCTCATTGTGAGTTTGACCTAACTCTGCAAGATGCAAGAAAATTACATTTGAGATACTTCTATTACCTTTCCAGAAAGAGAGATAAGGATGACTGATTGGTAGTTCCCCAGGTTCTAATTTCTATCTATTTTGAAAAAAAGGTGTGATATTCCCTTTTCTGCAAGTCACTGGGAACTTCACTACCTGACATGACTTCTCAAAAGACATCAAAGTTTGCCAAATAAAATAACAAACAAGTGTTCAACCAGGAAAAAATTACTAACTCTCTGTTGAAATTCATATACAGAGCAATATTTATTTTTAGCTTCAGATTATTTTGAAGAATGCCACTCACAGAAGTGGAAAAAATTAGGAATTGCAATGAAGTGTTGTATTTATGTATCTATTAAATTATTCCAAAAAGTGTAAGATCTCTTCTCTTTTAATTTTAGTCCATCTTTAAAGGAAAAAAAAAATGTAGATGTTAGGCTTCACTTCTCTTTGGTATAAGGTGTGCAAAATCATTGGAGTAACACCAAGGACTAATTTGCTTCTCTCACACCTACAAATCCTATAAATGAGTGAAAGAGAACTGCACTTTGGTGAACTAGCAGCTCCTGATGACTGAAAAAAAGATGATGAAGTCAGCTTTTCACTGAGAAGCCTCTCAGAACAAGATAGCCTTGAGGCTGATACCATTTACTCTTCAAAGTTACCAACATCATTCGCTCTTTCAAATTGAGACCTCTTTTCTCTCCTTAACCTGCTTCAACTTCCTCTTAGAAGGGGTATAATCAGGAGTTAATACAATGTGACATGTTGTAAAGGCATATTGGAAAAGAAAAATAGAACATTTCCTGTGATAGAAACTTTTTTTTCCCCTTTTATTATTTAGATACTGAAAAAAGGAGAGAGAAGAGATCACAAATAGTCAGGCTAAGCAGAACCTGAACAGAACATCCAAATGGCAGAGAAAAAGCCCCTGTCAGAAGACTGAAATTGCAGAGAAGAAACACAGTATGTACGAAGCTGCTGGGATGTGTCAGGACTGGCTCTGGCTGATACGTATTCCTTATCCCGACTGCTGGCAATGGCAGCACTCCATTCTCAGGGAGCACATAGCAATTTTACTGCTCCCCCAATAAAAGTACAGACAACTCTGTGAACTCACAGTGCATGTTCCCAGACAGCACTTTATTTTGAGCAAAGAGGGATATAAAAGTTACAGGAATATTGAACACAAGAACATTAAAATGATTCTTCCTAAGTTTGTACAGCAACCAGTGCACAACCTAATCTGCTACACTCTTTTTAAAACCAGAAATGGGATTAAAATACTGTGAAAGACTGTATGACTTTGTGGTAATGAGTTTACCAGCAGAAACTTTCTTTTATCCTTCAATTATTTTCTTGTTTCTGTGTGACCCCTGTACAGCACGGAGGGCTTACAGTATTTCAGCATTGAGGAAGAAATGCAAACACATATAAGTTAAAAGGTAAAGGTGCTACAAGAACATGAGAAAGTAGACTAGTCACAGGCCAAAAGGGACTAGAAACGGGAAGAAAGCTGAAGTCTCAAAGAAAGGCTCTTCTGAAACAGTCTTCTAGTAGAAGTATGTGTTGGTTTAACACGGCCTGGTTTTTGGTGGGAGCGAGAGAAAAGCTGCTTGAAATTTCTCTGTCCAGCACAGAGCCAATCGCTGAAGGCTCTGACGATGGGCAGGTTACTAACCCAATTAGACAAGTTGTTAATGCCTGTGTGATGACATATTTTAAGAAAGGAAAAACTGCAGGAAGTTCTCTTTTTTCTTCTCCTGAGGGGTGGTGAGGCAGTTGCTGGGACCCTTCCCAGCAGGGGCCGCTGGGGACTGCATGGCCTGAGCCCTCCTGAGGCCGGGACTGTGCAGCCGGGGCCCTCCTGAGGCTGGAGCCACCCGTGCAATGCCAGTGAGGACCATGCAGCCAGGGCCAGCTGTGCGGTGCTGGCAGGGACCATGTGGCCAGCAGAGAGAGACATGGTGAGCAATTCCCTGATGCGGAGCCTGGAGATGTTGAGATCAACATCTCAACTGCAACTTAGAGATACCGACTTTCTTCCAAGTCAGAGAAAAAGGAAAAGTGAGGACACATGAGGAAAACCAACATGGCGGCACCAAGGTCAGTGAAAAAAAAAGGAGAGGGAGGAGGTGCTCCAAGCACCAGAGCTGAGGTTCTCCTGCAAGCCATGGTGAGGACTATAATACAACAAACTGTTTCCCTATAATTGATGAAGTGCATGGAGGGGTGCAGAGATCCACACGCAGCCCGTGAGGAAGAGTAAGCACGCTGGAGCGTGTGGATGCTGAAAAGCTGTAATCGAGTGAGGAACTCAGAGAGGGATGACCCTTGCTTTTAAAGATGAAGGAAGAGAGCCTTTGCTTCCAAACTAGAACAGCTCATTCTTAAAATTTGACGAAACCCCATGAGCTAAAATGACCTGTGCTGGGCAGTTGTGGGAAGACTGCTTGGCCCGTGGGAGGGACTCATGTTACAGTAGGTTCGGGCAGGACTGCTGCTTGTGAAAGTTAAAACCATGCTAGAAAAGTTCACAGACAACTATCTCCCGTGAGAAGGATCCCATGGCACAGCAGAAGAAACTCTTAAAACATACTGAAGAAAGGTTTTTAAGAAGTGAAATATTGACCAAAACCCTATGTTTTGTTTCCTTGTGCAGTCGGTGGAAAGAGGGAGGGACTGGGAAAGAAAGGTGTTCTGAAGCTTTGCTTTGGTTCTCATTACTGTTTTTACTTTTAATTCTGTTAATAATAAATCTTCTTCATACTGTTTAAGTTTTAAACCTGTTTTGCCTTAAAGTGTTTTTATTTTTTTTTTCAATAATCCTTAACTCACAAAAATGAAGTTCTCAATTCCCCCTCCTCTGCTCAACTATAGCAGAGGAAAATAAGTAGAACTTTTTTTCATGAGTGGCTGGTGGTTAGCCAGCTTCAAACCACGACAAAGTATTAGAGACAAAACAAACTAACTAGTTTTAAAAGAGATTAATCACTAAATGAAAGAAATGGTGGTAGAGTGTGCATAATCCCAGATGCCTGTGTCCAATGGCTATATCCATACACTTCCATCCTAACTGTTACTACCCTGTAGTATCTTGAAGTATCTTTGTACCAATCCAGTTGTGTTCACACTGTATGACAAGGTACATAAACCACAAATATTCTGCATGCTTAACTAGCCCATTTTGTAACTCATCCCATGCTGCTTTACTTTTTTAATGTGTTGGAATCTGACTCTAACAGTATATACATGCAATGGTCTCATACTTTTTTCTCAGCTTTTGCACACTTCCCTTAGCTTATGTATTTCCTTATGAACAAGATGGAGAAAAAAAGAATGTGAGGTTGGTTCTTTGTGACAATACTATATATGACAGAGGGCGGGTCCATTCAATCTTTGCAATAGGTAATGAAGGAACTCCTATGGCTTATATTCATTGGGTCTGCATGCAAGAAAACAGTCCTGTCAGTAGAAAAGCTGCATACCTTTTGCTATACTGTGTTGGCAGAGAAGCCAGACAGATCACTTTCGTGTGAGGTGAGATCTCCTCATCCTTTATCATCTGAAATCTTAAATGATTTTATCTGTCTGCCTTTTCCTTCCATTATTTCAGACTTGTCTCTTTTGTGGAGGCAGAAAAGTTGCACATTTGCCACTGTAATACTGTGGTTATTTGAACACCATGTGAAAAACACAGGCTGTCTCCTGGCATCTTTCCAACAGGGTTCAACAGGAAAAGGGGTCCTGCAAACTTATTCTCTGCTGTCATACAGAAATTTCTTCAATAAAATAACTTGGCCACTTGCAGATAGCAAGCTGAGAACTTGTATCAGCCAGGGTCTCACTGATAAAATAGCCAACCATTTCTTAGGAGAAAGTGCAAAGATCTACCTAGTCAAGTATAATCACAGGAGGATTCATAGGCAGTTTATCCTTGTTCTTACAACTAGTCACTGTCATACTTGAAACCAACATTATTTCACTACTTTTGATGTTTTGGAGGTTTACTCTGAATACCAGAGGTGTGTTAAAACAGACTCCACAATTATGCCATGTAGATTCAGTGTAAGGCCTGTCAGTGCTGATTATTGTGGTATGCACCCAACAAACAGCACAAGTAAGCTTTTTATAGTTAATAAGGGCTATACATTATTATTATCTTAACGTTCCCAAAAATATTTTTTCAAATTAATATCATTGTGTTAAATGTTAGTAGCAAGCTGACTACTTCTTACATGCTTAACATGTCTTTTTCTAAAACGCATTTATGGCCAGGCTTAAGGAAAATATCATGAAATGATCCAAACTGATTGGAGATTTTATCTGTGAAAAAAAAAAATTTACATTTCCAGTGGAAGATCGAATGTGATCACTGAAGTGCTGTTAATTAATTCAAATTTGTATTTAGTATTAACCATAGAAAGCCAAGGTCTTCAAGTCCTGTGCCATCTAATTGCTTTGGGCTAGCTGTTTATGTTTGTGCTCAGTGTTGCATTGCTATGTGTCTAAACCTTCTTGCAAAGGTGGCAAGGTGTGAACAATCTAAGTGAGATGGGGTCATCATTTTTGTAAAGCCTTTGTGGGAGAAGAATTCAGCTTTTAGTCATCCTAAAGTATCTCATGTTCTGAGTGCCCTATTGTATGGGAGAATGATGAATAGTCCATCTATAATTAGGAATGTTTTGAACTTTCTATTACCCTAATGCACTTTTCTTTAGAGCAAAGAGAGAATTGCTCTTTCTTTGTTCCTGACTGATACACAGCTTTGTTAAAAAGCAGATGGAAAATTTTTCTAACCTTTCTCCGTATCTCCTGCTGGAGGCTAGCGTATTGTGTCACAAATTACTTGTGGCTCTGGGATAGATGAATTTGCAAGTATAATATGCTCTAGACCGAATAAAAATGAAACCATTGAAAAATCCTACCAAAAGAATGTTCTAATGGCCTTACTTAAAATACAGCATTCTTTTTTCAAATAAATATTTGCATGTGTACACACAAGACCAATATGTGTTTGCATATTATATACAGAGAGAGAGAAAGAGAGAGCACAAGATCAGTGTGAGTTTTTTGAAATCAAATCTAGTACCACTGATTACACCAGTTGCCCCAAGGTGAGCTATTTAGCGAACTAGCACCCAAAAGGCTTAAGTGGTGAAGCAGAATACATTTTATGAGCTTTAATGTGAACAACATTCCCAATAATGTTAGCTGGGTAGTAGCTCAGAAAAGAAGTAAATTTCTTCATTCTCTTCTTCGATACATATATCACATTACAGAATCAAATAATGGGACTAATGTATGAGAGAAGATGCAGCGAAATACTCTGCCAGGGAAGCATAGGGAGGCTCATAATTATGAAAGGCATTAAAAAAAAAAGGAAAGAAAAAGGTAAAGGGGGTAAGGGAGAAGGAAAATACTATTGGATGTGACAAGAAACTGCTAAGTTTCTGAACTAGAATAGATGTGAATCTCATGATGTGTCACAAGTTAATTTTCTGGTAAGTGAAAGCAAAACCCCGTCTGCAATGGGTAAATCAGGGATTTTTAACCCTTCAGCTGTAGCTATTTTGATAATAATACTTCTTTGAAGTACTGTCTCACTTCCCACACATATACATGACAAGTCTTTCAGACAGAACTAATATCAATACTTGTCATTGCCATTATCCAGCATTTCCTGTTACAGAAGGTTGTTCAGCATGCCATATATCATTATCAATTTTTACATTTGACCTGAAAGTATGTTCACTACATATATCTCTACAGGTGGTACATTAATGTAAAATGCTTTTAATATCTGTCCCATAAAAATTTTCTTAACAATCTAATTGTTTTAACATTATAATCTAATATACTCTGGAATATTCTGCTAAAAATGTAAAAAAATTCAGTTACATGTTCAAATTTTATTAATCATTGTTGGAAACTGAAAAGACAAGCAAACTTTTGAAAAGAAAAGACAGAAACATAAACACAGAAAAGAGTTTTCCCTCTAGCAGTGTTGGAAACACCGATATCCCCTTGTTGCATGATATCTGGTAGATATTTTACAGAGAGACAATGCAAGTGATTTCATTTCCTTGGACACGACCATTAGAAATAAGAGACACAGGGAATCATACAGACTCCCTGAAAGCTATCTTCTTTAAAACTTGAGCAAATTGCTTCTTCTGAGCTTTTTCATTAAGAAAATAAAAATAATACCTAATACACTTTATACAAGAATTAGAAGTATTTCACACATTGCACACTCTGCAGTTTCCCTTATTGGTTCTTGCCATCAGAATTGCTTCCAATCCTTTTACTTGTTTATTTTAATTTTTTTTTTTTATTTCATAGAAAGCTACTTTTATGTCTTTTTATTATAGTTATTATGAGAAGTGCTTCCAGGGGTTGTGGTTTAACCCCAGAAGGCAGCTACTACACCCCGCAGAGCTACTCACTCACTATCTCCTTAGAGAAGTTGGGAAGAAATTCCACAAACCATCTTTTAGTAGGGTATGAATGCAGCACTGCCAGGGAGTTCAGTTGAGTTGGTCCTCCTCAGAGCATCATTTTGCAGTTAGAACCTTTCCCTTAGTAACTCCTTAAGGAATTGGAGCCCTTGCCGTATGGGATGAGTGATTATTCATTCTGGGCCACCCTCTTAGGTCAATCATGTAGTGCCAATTCCATTTGACATCATTAATCTTTATTCGAATGTAGATAGAGCTTTAATTAGTGTAATTGGTTTATTTGGTAAACTGGTTTATAAATAAATCTCATTTGAATATATTTTTTGTTTCAGTTTTATAAACCTCCATGACATTTTAATTGGCTTAGTTAGCAGAATGTCAGTAGAGGAATTGTTATGGAGGCATGACTGTACTCCTTTTCCTCCAGGAATTAAATGGGTAAAAGGGAAGTGGGTCAGCATGACTGCAGAAGTAGAGAGGAAAGAACAATGTTACAAACACAATCATGATGGTAGAGGCAAAAGAACTCTGTGTGCCATCTTGGGGATATGTCTGATCCAGGCACAGAAGAATTTAAGAAAACAGCAAAAAATAGATATCTGTCTGAAAAGGAACACTGAAAAGAGTAAGACAGCAGACACATTTCTTAGAACAGCAGACTAAAATCATTATACAACACACACAAAAAAAAAAAAAAAAAAAAAAAAAAACCAAAACCCCGCAAAAAAAAAAAAAAAAAAAAAAAAAAACAACCAAACCCCTGCATTGTACAAATCAAATCATGGGAACAGAATCAACGAATTGGGTTGGGGACATTTGGGGAAGATCTGACTAAAATGGTTTAGAAGAAGATGAACCAGAAGACCAGAAGACAGGGATGTGCAACCCCTTATAAAAAAATGGAGATCCCAAGTCTCCAAGGTGGTCAACTCCATACTGCTGTCCATACTGATATATGTCCATATTGACATATGTCCATGAACAGGACCAGAAACTTGCTGAACTACAAGCTAAATTCTCCTGTTAAAAGAAGGGGAACAGAAAATGAGTATTTAAGGGGAGTTTCTGTGATGTGCGTGCATTGGATAACTTTAAGTAATGAAGAAGTGGTTGGATTCTGTGATGTCCTCCATTTGTCATTATTTCTGATCTACACATTGTCATTTGTCTTAAGCTTCTTTCCTGTTCCTATACTGAATTCAGAGAAGGAAGTATATAAAAATAGTTTTGTTCCTGAGACTAATTTAGATGAAAATGGTGTCTCAGTGAAATTTTGCATTAATAGATCTTGTGGATATGAAGTAATACTCTTTAGAAGTACTTTGCATGTAAATTTAGAAAGCCTTTCCTGAAAGAATTTGGATATAATCTAAAATGGATACACAGTCTTACGTTCATTAGAGGACTTCTGGTGAATATGATTTGTAAGCAGCAGCACACATAAAAAGACCTGCAACAGTCCAGGTATAACTTCATGGGCCTGCACAATATAAAATCTATTACTTGCTTAACTTTCTATATTTTATAAATATAGATCCTGTACTTACTAAAACATATTTCCTTGTCATATTAGAAGTGAAACAAAATTGTATCTCCAAGGTGGAAAGGTAGCTGTGTATTTCTTTTATGTAGAAGTGTCAATATGAAACCTACAGTGTTGCAGTGACCGCCACTGACCACTGCCCAGGCTAGCTCCTGTGGTATGCGACAGGAGTGGGGAGCAGCTGGAGGCTCTTGGCTTTCAAGCTGCTCCTCAGGAGCTCAGCTCTGCCCACGGGAGCTGAAGCTGCAGGCACAGTGGCTGTCAGCAGTCCCGACGAGGGAGAGGATAAAAAATAGCAAGGAGGCTTGCCGCACGGAATAATCCAACTTTATTGGAGGAAACTCCCAGGACATAAGCCTCGAGCGGCTCCAGGGAACCCCTTAAAAAGGGAGGTGTTACAATGGGGATGGCTTAACTGGGGACAATAGAAATCTCTAGGGGAGGGATATGGACGAGGATAGACATTTCCTTGGGCCAATAGCCTCAAGGGGAGGAGGGAAAGGGATCACATGCCCCAATGGGGCATCAAGGTTTAGGGGATTTCCAAAGGGGGAGGTATCTAGAGGGGTAGGGTCTCGGGGGATTGATGGGGACCATAAAGGGTAAACTGGCAGGTTTCAGATGATGGACACGGGACCTTCGGGAACAACAGGAGGGGTTTGGGTGGTTGATAGGGAAAGGGCTAGAACAAGGAGAGGAGAACAACCATGTAGGGAGCACCGGGGGAGCGGCTTGGGTCTGGGACAAACCAACTGGGAATAGGAGTGGGGAAGGTAGGGATGAACCATTGGGGTACAGAAAGCTTATAGAAAAATACAATAAAGGTATCGTATCACCACACTACAGTACAAGAATTTGTATTTAGATCTAGTTTCCCAGCTACAATTACCATTAAAATACATAGAGAGCACTAATTATTAATAACTCACAAGTCATATGTGAGTCTTAGAGAACTGCATATGAATAACATGAAATATTAAAATAAAATTATTTTCCATAAAGAAAAGAAAATTATTTTAAATGCAAAAGGTATAATTTGGCACAAGTGCACGGAAGTCTGAAGATATATGACATCATATAAAAACAAGGACCATTTGAAGAGCCTGCTAAAGGACTTAGAAAAATCAAAAGGAGCAGCAAATCATGTATGTAAACGGAAACAGGTGTTCACTTGTCTTACTCGGAGCAATTAGCAGATGTGCACCTTAGGGTCCAGGAGGGTTTTGGCAAGGAGTGCTGATGGGGGCTGGGGGCAAACAGGCAGGTGTGCCCTGCAGATTCCCCCAAGTTGCGTAAAGGCGAGCCAAGAAACCGTGTGAGGGTTGGGGTGGGCGGCGGAGCCACAGCGTCTGGGGCGAAGGTGCTGCAAGGGCCTGCTAAGGAAAGCTCCAGTTGCCATTGGGACACTGGGCAAAGGACAGAAAGCCCCAGTCCAAGAGGGCATCTCACTTCCTTCGGGACAACCCAACCCAAACCCATCTATGCTCCTAGGCCTATCGTGTGTCTCGTTCTTCGGTACTGAGCATGAGCAAATCATGTGCTCTCTTGCTTTGAAAGACAGGTGTCTGCTAAGGGAAGGCAGGAGCCTCCCTTGGAATGGCAGATGCAACCCCCCCTTCCCTTTGAGTTATTACAGTTTTGAAATCATGGGGCTTTCAGGCAAAGATATGGGAAATAGGAATAACAGTTCTTTACTATGAGATATCTATATGTGTATAACCAGTCAAACAAACAACAATAGCTACGGCAGTAACAGCAAACAATCACAAACCCAGTCCCAGCCTTCTCGGCTGTCAGGCCCTTTCCCCTCGGGTGCAGTTCCTCTTGCAGTCAGCAGGGGCGCTGGCTCCGCAGTGAGCTCGGGGAGCACGCGGCACTGGCGGCCTGGGATCCCAGGGAGAGATGGAACAAAGGCTTCACAAACCCCTGGGCAGCCGATCCCGGTGTTCAGCCGGACCCTCGGAAACAGGAGGCTGGAACAGCAGCGATGAGCACAAATCCCGGGTGGCAGACGAGATGTATCAAACTCCGGATCTGCGGTGGGAATCCCCGGAGGTCTGGGCAGGCAGGGCACAGCGGGGTTGCAGAGTAGTGAAGGCTCGAATCAATGGCGGGAGCAGGGTGGCCGCAGCCTGGCTCCCAGCGGGGCAGGGAAAGGCGGGCTTGGGATCCCGGGGTTTCTCCGATAGAAGGAAGGCAGCTGAAGAGGCAGCCTCTCTCTCCATCCAAATGCTGGGAACTGACTACCCACAAATCTAGGTGAAAGAGATGCACCCCTCCCCCTATGGCCAGGTCCTTTGTTTTCCCGAAGCACCCAGTAATTAGTCCCGCTGGCAACATGTATGGGGAAAATTCCTATAAGAGAAAAAGAAAAACAGGAGGAGAACTAAATCCCCAACACCTGCCCGTCAAGAGCCGCCCTTGAGTTTTAGCCTTGGCCTCCAGAGCGAAGGCAAGGTTGTGCTTTGGCCAGATGATAAATTCCCTGCACCTGGTGAGCTAACACAATGATTGTTCTCCAAAACTACTGGCCTATGGAAACTGCACAATGCCCATTGTGGAAGAAGGAGAACTGGAAGTTCACCAGCCTCAGTGTTCTGCCAGCTCAGCCAGGTGACCTGGAACACTGGAGTCTACAACCCCCAGAGAGACCTCCCGGGCAGAACGCATGCATAAAGGGGAAGGGAAATATGTGAATGATTTTGGGGAAATGATTATCATATGTATGTTTATTCTGGGACAATCAATGAATATGTATGTAGAATACAGTATATAAACAGAAACTTCCCTGTACCCAGTATGCACAGCTCTGGGAGGAGCTATCCCCCTGTGCATCCAGCCCAATAAAGAATGCTTCTTAATGCTACATTGGTGTTAAGGAGTTTTTTAATTTCACTGAATTTTTGGTAACACTGCCGCCGGTGCAAGCACCATGAACACAGTGAATGTGCTGCCTAAGAAGGTTGGCTATGGACTCTCTAACAATCCAGGGCACAGTACAATCCAGTCTGTTGTGAAAATGAAAGTTTTAACTTCATCTGAAAGTTAAAACAGACTGTTTAATGGAAGGATTTAGATTTAGATTATATTAATTACTTATAATTGAAGAATCAATGAAAACTTTTTCCAGGCTTGTTTTCTTTCTTACATATTACCTATGTGGAACACTGATTGAAGGGGAGTGAAATACTCTGACATTTCCACAAATGGCTTTACTGTGACCTTACTAAACTTCCTCCCCCTTCACTACAAGAATGCATGACTGGAGTGCTGCAATGGAGGCCAGAAGGTCTTCAGAAGGGACAAGGAAAGAAGGGGAGGTGGTGTACCTTTGTACATGAGAGAGTATTTTGACTGTGTAGAGCTTGAGGACAGTGACAATAAGGTTGAGTGTGTATGGTTGAGAATCAGGGGAAAGGCCAACGAGGCAGACATCCCAGTGAAAGTCTGTTATAGGCCACACAACCAGGATAAACTCTTCTGTAAGTGGCTGACTAATGTTTCACAATAGTGTTGTTGTGGGAACCTTCAACCTGCCACATACCTGTTGGATACTTAACACAGCAGAGAGGAGGCAGTCTAGGATGCTCCTGGAGTGTGTCAGGGAGGTGCCCCACTGGCACTGACTCTACTGGGGAAAGTGCCCCACTGGACCTGCTGCTTACAGACAAGGGCCAGTGGGAGATAAAGTGGTTGGAGACTGTCTGGGGCACAGCTACCAGGAAATGAGGAACTTTTCAATACTTGATGAAGGAAGGAGAGAGGTCAACAAAACCTCTGCCCTGAACTTCTGAAGGGTGGACTTCGGCCTATTTAGGACACTGTTTTAAAGAGTACCTTGCAAAGCAGCCCTTAAAATCAAAGGGACCCAGGAAGGCTGGAATCTTGAAGACAGAGGAGCAGATTGTACCTGTCATGCTGAAAGATGAGCTGATGAGAAAGTGGATTGGACTGGCTGAGCAAGGAGCTTTCCCAGGAAGTCAGGGAGTCAGGAAGTGTTCAGGGATGTTATCAGGTCGTGTAGAAAGAAAGTTTTTACACTGCTTTCTTAAAGACCTTTTTAGCAAAAGCACTGCCATTTTATGTCTGACATTTTATTCACTTTCCAGAAATGAATTGTTATTTTATTTGCTCTTTAGCAGTGACTATCAGTCTAATTTGATGTGACCCTATCTATGAATTACAGCCTATGCCTATGAGAGAAAAGAACCTAAGTCCATTATACTAACTACAAACAAAATAAGAAGTAGATTACTTAAAAAATATTAAAATATAAATGCATTTCTAAGAGCAATAGGTGAATGTTTCAGGGCTTTCCCGATGTTCAGAAACATGAGTGTGGGCTGCTAACATTTTTTTTCATGCATTTTAAGCCCATAAACTCAAAATGTTCTATTTTTACATAATAAAAACCTAATGAAAAGTTATGTTTACTTATATGAAAATGTATGCTTTATCTTCAAAACACCATACCTTTTCACAGTTCAGGTTGGAAAAAGAAATCTCCTGTATTCAACACACTGTACCTAGATTTTTAGAGAATTATTTGGCTGTCACCCCTTTTTTTTGGTTTTATTTTTCAGTCTTTTCTAAACAGTTTCATTAACTTGAAAAAGTTTTCAACTACACTTGAATGCCTACAATATGTTCCAGTGTATATTGTTACAGAGCCTTGAATGACTTGTGAATTGTCAGCTATACTAGGTCTTCTCAACTGTACAAAGAGGCAAATCTTATTAAATAGTTCCACTGCAGGTTTAAGTTTGGTTTTACTGTGCTGCACTCTCTTCCAGTGGATAATTTGCACTGAACAACAGAAAATTTGGTGGCTTCCACATGGTGCCTGCTTCTCTATCACAGAAGTATACACTATAAAAAGACTTATTAAAATTATCTACTATGACAGACAAAAATTTATGTGGTAAACCACTTCCTAGCATTACCAAAGCCAATAGGGCCACGATGCTAGAGAAAGTCAGTAATAGGCCACAGAGGATGATTATATTATGGCAACTCTGTAACAGGATTTTAGGCACTGCCTTAACAATCAGGAGCCAATATATTAAGTGATGCAGGCAGAAATATTTTAAACTCTGAAGCTCCTTTTTGCATTGTTGTTTGTTTTTTATGAATAACAATAAATATGATATTAATTGATAAGCACTAGAATGTTTCATAATTGTTAATAAGCATGCTACCCAATTGATTAGGAAAAAAGGAAGGGTTTTGTATGTTCTTTTATGATTACATATTTCTATAGAATTCGACATTGTTCTTTCATTTAATCTTTTGCAAGATTAATTCAATGATAATACATCCTTTTATAAAAGGTCACATTTTAAAAAACTTTTATATCAAGTGGATCATGACTGCTCAATATGCCTATTAAAATCAGAGATTTTGTTCATTACTGAAAAGTACTCATTAACAGAAAGACACTCTTATGGGTTTTTTTCCCCTATTAAAATGAAAACTAAACCTCCTTGTATATCTACAAAGAGGCTAGCAAGAAATTAACCGGTAAAACTGTAGAGCAATACTTTCTATTCATTCCACATACAACTTTCCATTAAAATTAGAAACTGCATTTCAGCTCCTGGATCCTGACACTTTATGTGGAGTGAAAGTCTAAGAGGTATGCTCTGTATTCATTCTGTGTGCAAAATTGCCACAGATGTCAGCAGAAGAAAACAAATGCGTTTAGGATTTACCCTGCTGGTATAGTAAGTCAGACTAATAAGTCATTTAGAAACTATCCCAGGCCCCTGAGCATCTGTGGAGTTAAGACAAGGGCAACTTTCTTGTAACCTCAGGGGAGAAAGTAACCCCTATCTTAAGCTAATGCAGATACCTATATTTTCCTTCCCTTCCTAAGCATAGTCACACTTTCACTTTAGTTCAAATACCACTTATTTGTCTCAGAGGGATGTAAATGGACTGAGCATACACAATATACCAATGAAATATCAGGCAATGGAACTGGAAAATGAGCATTCTTCTCTACTAGCTAAGTGACAGGTACCTTAAGTTCTTCAAGGCTCTCTAATATTTCCCAAATGACAGCATAAAATACAGCTAATGAGAATTAATATCTGCCATAACAGAAATAGCTACTGCTAAGCAGACTCCTCTTTTTCTCCCCTCAGTGGTGGACCTCTGAGGAGCAAATAATTGTTTACAGACTACAAAAAAGCTTGGAAATAACTTGTAGGAATTTATGTTTATGTGCACGAACAACTCCAAACTTTAAAGGTGAATATTCTCTAGCTGTCTTAGCCATATGTTTGATCATTGCCACAAACTCCAACTACAGCTACTCTTAATCTAATATTAGTTGGCCTTGATCAGTAATCTTTCCTAGCAGCCAAATTGCTGATGTGTCAAATTTTCACTTTGACTTAAAAGTAGTATAAGAATTTTGATCTATCACTTGGACTGCTTAATGTGATCAATTTCCTACTACCTGACAGAGAGACCAAGAAGTAAATCAAATGATTATGGATATCTCTAGATAAGAGTGGCAGTAACACAGTTTGGTAGGGAAATAAGTGTCAAAAAATATGTCATTCACATGTGTTGAAAACTTCACCTCTGCATTTGAGAAGCATCCACATACAAAGTATAAAACTACTATCAATTTTCACTTCAGAATTTAATATTATCAATTCCACTGAGGTCTCCAAATGCTTTAGAAAACATCAGATCCTGAATCAGGTCCTTGAACTGCTGAATGTCCTTGAACTCTTCTTTTAAAAAAACCCAATCCAAACCAAACCAACTAACCAAACCAAACCAAACCAGCCAGTCAATCAACCAATCCAAAAAACCCCTCTTAATGCACCCCCTGCAAAACCAAACAAAAAATAAACAGAAAAAAGCACTCCACCTGACACCAGACAAGAAGAAGTTACTTAGCACTATAAAATCAGATATAACAATAAGGCAGTATTGGATGTAGTTGTCAGTAAGGATGTAGTTATACAATACAATTGTAATGGTTCTGGACTATGAAGGAAATAATCAATCTGAGGTAGAATGAATTTGTGGTTGTTGTGGTTTGTTGCAGAAATCATAGATTATGGTTACTGTAAATGCTATGATAAAGTTTATAAGCTTGCCAGGTAGGCTGCTGATACCAAGTCATTTGTCATAATGCTAATAAAAATTTAATGCAACTTTTGAATTATCTCACGTAACCAGATGGGCTAGATTTGTATTTTAGTATCTGTTGTTCCTGTTGTTGTGTTCTGCAAAAAGAATAGGCCAAAATGATGTCATTTGGCACTTCTATGCTTTCTTCAAGATTTAAAAAAAAAAAAAATCTGTGAATGAAAGAGCTTCTCAAAGATACAAGCAGGGGATATTTTCTCTTAGGTATACTCATTTCAGAGGAAACACCTTTCTATGGGCAGCACTGGAAATAAATATGTAGCTAATGAAAACCTCATGAAAACCTATTGTGAGTTTGCCCTTATTAAGGATGCTATCCAGTATCTTCTTGTGTTGTTTAAGAAAATGAAGGTAGCAATGAATAGAACCATCTTTATCAGTTCATAGTCCTTTCAATGTCTCTAACACTCCTGTTTCAGTTTATATTCAATTTCTAATTCTATTCAGCTAGCTAATAATTCTTTTCTTAAGCAAGAATGTATTTTCAACCTGTAGTCAGTCAGACAGACTTATTTTCATATATTTTAACCTGCTTTTAAAGCTGTAACTTCTAAAGCTATGGCTGTTGAAAATCCTTCTTGAAGGAAGATGATTTAGAAGTATGTGTTGAATTTTTGATAGAAATGTTGTATGAGTACACAATATTTGGTAACTTTTTATTTTCCTAAAGAGTTCAGTTTTTCTGTTTGGAAACATCATTTGACTATTTGCTGCTCAGCATTTGGTCAAAAAGCATAAAAAACAACCTGTAATTATGCTGACAAATCCAAGAAAGCCTTCATCACTTTCTCCTTCATCTCAGCTTGCTCTTTTTTTCTTTGTACTCCCAGAGCATCCATTTGAATTACTTGGCAAACTCTGTGGAATGAAAATCAAAATTGACAGCATCCAGAAAAGAACAGTCTACCCTTGCATACTTTCCATCCCAATGCTTATTTTAGATTATGAATACAAATATTAGGATTTTAATATAAGTAGAAGCTTTAGTGATCCACTTAGGTGAGACCCAAAAACCTTCCTCGCATTCAGGTACATTTGATGTGAAATATCTTTTGTGTCCTGCTCTTATTAGAGTCTCTTAACATGGATAGGCTGTCTTAAGACCTAATTTCTTGCCATCAAATGCAGTCACTAATGTGATTTTTGGTTTGTATTAATCAGATTTGATGTAGATTCTGTCTCAATATAATTAGAGTTTACAAATGTTCTTGTAATAGCTCACTGATATTATTAGAACTGAGAAGAACAGAATAAATCTATACAGGTGATAAAGTGAGAGCTGAAACAGACACAAGCTTTTGAAAAGATACATTTTCTTAAAGACCCGTAACTCTTTTCCATCTTCTTTAGGGCACAAATTACATTACATTCTGTTTTGATGTTTGCAGGTTAGAGGAAAGTAATGTACAATTCTTTTGGTTTTTTTTTTTTTTTGTTCAACTGTATTGAAGGTAAACATAATTCAAATGTGTTGATGATGGCACATCTGCAGCAGAAGTAGTGTCTTGGACCATCTGCATTTAGATACATGCTTGCTGCATTTTCCTCTCTCAAGAAAGGTTGAAAGGTTTTGCCTAATAGACTGTTTTTCTTCCTTCATATCTGGGTTAGCAATAGGACAAAAAAAAGTCATGGATGGCCAAAAAGGAAGAGTCCACTTGTGAGTTCACAAAGTACATCATATTCTGGGTGCCAGGAGCACTTCTGTTAGGAGACATCAGCTCCGTATTGCTTGGTTTAATGGTGCACTGAGATAGAACATACTCAGCTAAAATACTTCAAAAGAAGATATCTAAATAGGTTTGAGCTGCTACAGAAAATTAAATTTAGTATATGTAAGATGCGTGGGGTTTCTTTTTGTTGTTTCTTTATTATTTGGATGGGGTTTTTTTCTGAACTAAACACATAAGGGTGGACTCACCACAAAAATGAAGAATTACCTCCACGTTTCTGTGTCAGGTTCAGATTCTTAGTCTGAGGTACAGAGCCACGACTACTTTTAGAAGGGAAGTTCAGCAAAACTGTTGATAAGATAAAACAGGATATGTTGATCAAGCCTTTTTCTTTCATTTACTAAACTTTCCAGAAGAAAATCTCAATCCACCTTTTGCTTAACAACATTTGAAACAATATCCCACAATGGAAAATACTGGGTCTCCAGTTATTTGGAAGTAGCACTACTTGTTATCCACAGAATATACTCACACAGCTTTTTTTCTTTATTAAAACCTAAATGAAATTAATTTATGTCATTGTTTTGTTAACAATTAAATCTCTAACTATAATTAGGCAAGTTGTGAACAAAAAGACCCTGAAATATAATCACATCAAACTAATTTTGTTTAGTTTGAAGAACTAAATTCTGCTGCTCTTTCTCTTTACATAACCTTTGTAATACGTCAGTCCCAGAGAGCATATCAAGAAAAGAAATAATTTAATAAATTTTGTTATAACTTCATCTTGCATAGATGATGGACCATAGGTTAAACTATCCTACCATTTAAAAGCATCTCCAAGAATTAATCCAATATTCTTGACTGGAAAAATATCAATCTTCCATTACATTTGCACTGGTGACAATTAGCAAAATCAATGCACAAAGAAAAAAACTATTATACCTCCCCACCCTTTTCAGAAATTCATAAACAATTAGATCCATGGAAGAGATTGTTCACTGTATGCATACAGTTTTAGAGGTAAATAAACTACTACTTATTTTGTAGGAAGCAATAAATATAGATTAATATCTAAAGCTAACTGGCAAGCAAAGAATTACCCTTTTTCAAGTACTTATAATTCTGCAGATGCTTCTAGTAATTCATCAGTTAGGCTTCAGAAGTGGACTACTTGTCTGGGGGATATTAAAAACTTCGCTGTCAGCAACCATCACAAGCCTGATAGGAGAGAAATAACCCAGCAGTTGGAAGCAAATAAGCATGAGTTTGTTAAGATGGGACAGTATATTGAGTGGGTTATCTCCATTTTCCTTCTCTGACATATAGAAGGTGTGTTCCGGTTTGGCCAAATTTAGAAATATATCCTCTGAGAGAAGGCAGGTTACAACCATCCCTCCCCCACCAGGTTCGGGAAAAAATAAATTTTCCTCGAAGGAAAGTGAAAGACATAAAAACTATTTATTTAACAAACCCACAGGAAAAGGATAATGATGCTAAATGATAAAACTTCCCGCTCTGCTGAGAAAAATCCGGGGGGAAATTCAGAGTCCTTCCGTAGATCTCTCTCCCCCTCCTTGGAGCTGGGACAGGGTGATGGGCCCACCTCCAGGGCCAACGCCTTGGTGGAAAGTCCTCCCGATGTATTCTGATGTTGAAACAGTCCGGCAGAGAGAAAAGGGAAAAAACGAAGTCCCAGGAAAACAAAAGTCCAACTCTCCAGAGGAAAAGGAGCTGAGGAAAAAAAACAGCTGAAAGCTGGCTGGAAAGAAAAGCAAGCCGGGTGCTTCCCTTCCCTCTCGCTCTTCTGCCGCAGCTGAAAAAAAGTCTCTATCTCTGTGTGACCGTGAACAAGCTGCAAACTGCTCTGAAAAAGTTTTGCTCAGGTTTTCCTCCTGCCTCTCAGGCTCAGTTTAAAGGCATACAAAGGCACAAAAATTCATTTCTGTGCATAGGGCAGCGATAGGGGCTACACATCATAAAGTCACCACAAGACAAGGTGCTGTGGAAAAAAACGAGATTTTACTGGACTGGGTTCACAGATAGACGTAGATATCTATGGCGAGAACTATGCTGACCTGAAACACTTACCCATGGAGAAGGAATAGGGTGAATGGTTTATATCTATATCCAGTAAGGATCAGGAAACCATTTCTTAACTCAGCCTAACAGAATATCAACTTCTTATTGGAGTTTTTAATAATATCATTTGCAATTTAATATGAAAACATTTTCCAAGGAGATGGTCATGTAAGCCTAAATTCAACCTTCCATTTGACGAGGTCAAAATTACTCATGAAAAATGTTGTACCCACCAGACATCTAGCCAATGCCATCTCATCACATTCTTTCACTTTCCTTCTCCCTGCCTTATGAATGCTGAATTCCTTCCTGGCAGTTGCAAAGAATCATCCAGCATGGTGGAGCATACTCCTGCCCAACAGGTGACTAAACAATTTTGTGAAGCCGTAGATTTGAAACTTCTTAGGCAAAACCAGAACCTGAAGTGAAACGTCCTACTCTGCAGTTCTCTAAGACATTTTATTCTTCAATAAATACATAGAATATAATAGATAATTTTCTTATTCTGTGTTTTATATAATGACAGTAATCAATATATTTTCTAAAGTGTTGTCTCATACCTGATATATTAGGTGAGATCTGAGTCAAGTGCAATGCCTAGTTTTGGGTTCTGTCAGATGCAGGTAAAAGAGTTGCTGGACTGTTCAGTCACACCTACAGCAGCACACACCTATACAGAGCCACAACTCTAAAGAAGGAGAGGAGAGGAGAGAGAGAAAGAGAGAGAAAGAGAGAGAAAGAGAGAGAGAGAAAGAGAGAGAAAGAGAGAGAAGGAAGGAAGGATTTGGAAGGAAGGAATTCGGAAGGAAGGAAGGAATTTGGAAGGAATTCGGAAGAAAGGAAGGAATTTGGAAGGAAGGAAGGAAGGAAAGGAAGGAATTCGGAAGGAAAGGAAGGAAGGAAGGAAAGGAAGGAATTCGGAAGGAATTCGGAAGGAATTCGGAAGGAATTCGGAAGGAAGGAAGGAAGGAAGGAAGGAAGGAAGGAAGGAGAGGGCTTTTTATCTAATGAGAATTTCAGTGCTGTAGATAGAGGGTGTTAGCGGGAGCACTGCTCCTCAGTTTTTATGCCTGAGTTTCTTTCACAAGTAAGTCCAGTGAACTGGAGAATAGTACAGTACCCTGCGCAGTGTGGAATTACATCCTTGGGACTTGCTCATCCATAAGAGCACTCCCCACCTTTAGAAAAACACATGTTAAGTGGGATTTTCATGCTTGGAAATGAGATGCTGGTGCCTGTGACTCCAAGGTCTTATCTGGGTTGGTATCTACAATATAAGTGTTACTCAGTAACTGTTACTATCCAATAAAAAAGTGACTTCTGAATTTTTAGGAATGCCAATCCAAATGCTATACATTCATTTACTTTCTTACACTATTAAATATTGGCAAATGCAAAACATGTTGGAGGTTACTGACTAACAAGGACAGTAGCCCAAAACTTTAGGTTTTGGTGCTGATTTACTACCAAGTGTTTAAAGAAATTTAATTTAATACAGCTTAATAAAGTGAAAAAAAAAATTTGTCTCAGTATTGAGTTGGCCTTCAAGGACAGGCCAGGAAGGGAGATAAAGGGATTGCCTTCCATATAAAAAAAAATTTTGACTGCACAGAGCTGTCTTTGAAAAATCATGATGAAGGAATGGGTAAAATTTAGTGGCCAAGAAAACAAAGGAAATTTCCTGGCTGGTGTTTACTACAGCTTGCCTGACTAAGGGGAGGCTGTTAACTGGAAGTTATCTTGCTTGCAGACTCTGTTCCTGCTGAAAGGCTTAAATCAGCCTGACATATGCTGGAAAAGACACACAGCAAGATGTAAGCAGTCCACGGGATTCCTGGAGCATGCTGATGATAATTTTTAATCCAGGTGATAGAACACATGATTAGAAGAGAGAAATTACTAGGCTCGTTGCTTACTGACACGTTAACTAATTAGAGAGGTCAAGATTGGTTGAGCCTGGGCTTAAAGTATCATGGCCTGCTGAAATTCACATGTTTGAGGTACATGGGCCAGGTGAAGACTAGGCAGGACACTGAATTTTCAAATAACATCTCATCAATTGTTTAAGGAAAGGGACTCCCTGGGAAATTGGTCTCAAGACAAAAAGAGCTGAACAGAGCTCACAGCTCTGTAAGAACTTTGTTCTTAAAGCTCAAGAACTCTCATTCTCATTCCCACATATTCCCAAATGTAAGAATAAAACACATAGGCAGAGGCAACCGGGATATATGTCCTATGAACTATGTAGGGAGAGGAATGACAGGGCACAGCTGAAGTTTAATATGGCAAGGGATGCTAAGAATAATAAGAGTTTTGGTCAGAAAATCAAGATTAAAAAATATATATCTGATGAATAGGATATGAGAACTCGTGACAATTGACAGGAAGAAGGCTGAAATACTCCACAATATTTTTTATTCTGTTTTCAAGGGTGCTATCTCTTCCTACATCTTAAGATCCTTAACATTAAGGCAGGGACGGGACAAAAAGCAAGTTCAGATTTGAGGCCATGTGAGTCTCCTGAACATGCACAAGTACATTCCAAAGTCTTGATGAAGTCGTCTGTATTTGCCAAGCCACACATTTGAAAAGTCACGACAATCATATGAAATCTATTCTTTCTTGCTAATATGTAAAAAATCCTAGAAATCTGGAAAATGTTTAACCTACCACACAACCTCAGCTCCCTGTTAGCAAAATAGCTTGTTTCTCTCTGTTTCTGTCTTGAACAGTATTGAAGAAAATAATTATTTAGAGCCCAGGAAGGAATTTGTACTATGCAATACTGGTTTGTATCCTTCTGAAATGGTTTCCCTAAATACCTAAAGATTTATTTTAACTGATTGGAAAAATTAATTACAGGTTTTTCAATAGATACTAAAATCTCTCTACAGGAAAATGTAATCTCTTTTAATTTAAATTTAAAAAAAAAAGGAAAAAGAAAAGTAAGAAATAGACAAATCTAACTACCTGCTTCAAGCTTATCTAGATTGAAATACTCCACATATTCCAGTCAAACTGCTGTGTTTGATTTTGGGTTTGTCATACCCATTCAATGTTTCCCTCTGCTGACAAAATGCTTGATAGAATCAGTGTTTCACTTGTGTCGTACTTTTCTTCTCTCCCAAGGTCTAGTCATCCTGCAGCTGGAGTACAGCTACTGTGATATAATGCAGACTTCAGCACCCTGAACTACTGCAAGGCATTAGTGTATCCCAGAATTTATGAGCTGGCTGAGGAGCATCTATTAAAAAGAAGAATGTGGTTTTGTGGCACCCAAATGACAGCCAGATCACACCCAACACTACAACTCCACTGAACAGTAAATAAAGTTGAGTCATTCTGGGATGCAGGGTTTTAAAGATACATTGAACAAGCTGAAAGAAAGTATTTTTTATTTCAGGACTGTCACTGGTTTTTTTTAGTGGACACGAAGGCAAAATTGCTCCACATGTCCTTCATACCTCCAAATATCTCTAGGATCCATACATTTTAGAAAGTATGTGAAAATAATTAATAGCTTTATTACCTACTTTCTATAATATATGCCTAGTTACAGCTGGAAAAAATGAAAAAGATACTATGGTGGGCTTTCAAACAAAAATGTGTTTTGGAATGAATAGGGGGAAAAATGGTGAGTACCCTAGTTGTAAAAAAATGTGCATTATTTTGAATTCTTTATGGTAAAAAAATATATGCTTCAAAGCATATTGAGCAAGTACGTTTTTCCTACAGGACAGGATACACCCAACACAGAAGTTATCTACTGAGAATTTTTCATCCGTTCAGATGAAGATCATCTTTTAAATATACGCAGTAGCTCAGCGGCTTTAATACATGGATAAAATGAAGGCTGCCATGCTAGTAAGTATGAAGTAAGTTTCTGCAGAGCATATAAGGTTATTTGAAATCATTAAGATAAATGGGTCTACTGATAGGATGAAACTTTAACTTAGTTTAGCATCTTCTCAAAATTATTCTCAATTACTTTGCACACACAAATAACAGATACAGAATATAAATAAGAAAAAAAGACATATAGGCAAAGAAAAAAATAGAATGAAAATAAGTAAAACAGGTTTGGAGGGGAATTAAATATATATCTGCAGATGGACTACATTAAAACAATATAACTTGAGGCTTTCAACAGATATAATGATACCTGGAAAGAAAAAAAATCCAAACTAAAACAAAACCATAAAGAAGCAATAAAACAGGTGTATTACTGTTTTTCCAAGTAATTCTCCTTTAAACTGCTGAAACGAATTTAACATCTGTTTGGAGATTCCTTGGAATGAATAAATTATTTTACTTACTGATATTAAAGTAGACTGGGATAGATAATTCTAAGAAAAACAAATCTTTTATACATATACAGCGTGTTTTCTGATGTTCTTCACTGCAGTGTTTTTTGGTTTCGTTTTTTCTGCAGAAGACAGAAGAATGGCCTACTCCAGATGTCACTGAAAGGCAGGGACTGTTTCACTTTGATTTGACTGGGGTGGGACAGCTGTACAAATGTGGTGGCATAAGTCTAGTTTGTTGCTGTTACAGCAAGCATGAAAATGTTTAATTTAGTAATGAGGGAAATGTTAATGCAAATTCGTAAGTCACATCAATCGTTGACACAGTAACCCTAAATTTACAAAAATCAGGAGTTACACATCCTATCAGTGTAAGCAAACAGGCAGACCATAGGATTTCAGTTTGCTGCAGGGCCATCAGCCACAAAGCAGAGATCCAAAAGATAACAGATAGGACATTACAATAATTTAGTTTGAAAAAGGCTTTTACAGTCATGAATTCCAACACTGCTGGATCCACCACTAAACCATGTCCCTAAGTGCCACCTTTACAGGTGTAGGTTTGCCCTCTGAGTGAAAAGATGGAAAGAATGTGAAGAGCGAAGAACAGCCATGAGCAAATTGAAAGCTGTTTGTTGCTCCAGAGACTGAGGCAACCCTCCTTTTTGTTGATCTAAAATATGTTTTAAAGAGTGGTGTGTTCTTTCAACAATAGCTTGACTTGTGGGAGAGTAAGAACACCAAAAGTGTCCCAAACAGCACTTCAACAAGCTTAATAGCATTGTTGCTCCAGAGACTGAGGCAATAAAGGGACCCTCATGGTTGCTGTCTACTACAGGCCCCTGATAAATGGGAGCCTGTTCTTGCTTCAGCTGCAGAAGGCAGCAGGCTCCAGCCTCTGGTCCTGCTGGGAGACTTCAACAACCCAGACATCTGCTGGGAAAATAGTACAATGAGCTCTAGGGAATCCAGGGTACTTGTGGAATGCATGGTGGATAACTTCTTAAGCCAGGTAACAGCCTAACCAGGGGTGATGTGATGCTGGATCTGTTCGTCACCAACACAGTGAGCTGATCAGAGACACCAAGATTGGAGACAGCCTGGGCTGAAGTGAATGTGAACTGGTAGAGTTTGAAGTCCTGAGGGATATGGGTCAGGCAAAGAGTAAAGTCAGGACCCTGAATTTAGGAAAACAAAATTCCATCTGTCCAAGGAGATAGTGGGAATCTACTCTCAGGAACAAGGTAGGAGAACAGACTAGGAGGTCCTTAAGGACCTCTACCATTGTTGCAACAACCAGTGATCTGGAGGCACAAGAAATCAGGCAAGGAAGGCAAGAGACTGACATGGCTGAGTTGGGACCTGGTGGTCAAACTTTAGGGCAGTAAGCAAGTGCACAGGAGGTAGAAGCAAGGACAGGTATCCTGGGAAGAGTGTGGCAGTGATGTTCAATTGTGTTGGGATGGAACGAAGAACCTCAAGAAGGAGCTGCAGCTGAACTTGACAAGGAATTCAAATAACAAGAAGGGTTTCTACAGGTAGGTTAGACAGAAAAGGAAGATCAAAGAAAGAAGGTGTACACCCACATGCTCCACTTCCAAAAAAGAAGGCTGTTAAACTGGGAACGACCGACAAGAAGGCTGAGGTACTCAGCAACATTTTTGCCTCAGTCTTCAACGGCAATTTCTCTTACACTTCTTGAGTGGGTGGATTGCAAGACAGGAACTGAGGGAACAAAGTCCTTCCCATTGGAAGTGAAAATCAGGTTAGTGGCCACCTGAGGAAGTTGATGATGGCACATGCATCTCTGGGACCTGATAAGATGCATCCCAGAGTCCTAATGGAACTGACTAATGTAGTTGCCAAGCCACTCTCTATGACACTTGAAAATTTATGGCAATCAGGTAAAATCTCAGATGATTGGAAACGGGAAACATTGTACCCATCTTTTAAAAAGGGTAGAACGGGGGACCTCAGGGAACTACTGACCTGTCAGCCTCACCTCTGTGCCTGGGAAGATCATGAACAGATCCTCCTAGAAACTGTACTAAAGCACATGGAGAAGAGCGAGGCGATTTGGGACAGTCAGCATGGTTTCACCGAGGTGAAGCCCTGCCCAACCAACATAGTGGTCTTCTATGATGGAATGACTACATCAGTGAACAAGTGAAGGGCTATAGCCTTCTGTAAGATCTTTTATATAGTCCTACTCAACATCCTCTCTACTCAAAGAAGGAAGGATTTGACAGCTGGCCTATTCAGTGAATGTTGGGGTCCCTCCCCTGCCATGGAGCCCTGGGAGAGGGGCCCTGAGGGCACAGACACGGGGTTTCCCTGCCCCTGCTCAGCCTCGTTCCCATGGGTTGGTTTGTGTTCCCTGCGCGGGCAGAAGGACCCTTGGTCCCGTGACTGGAACAGTTCCTGGGCAGAGCTCCGGCCATGCGGCTGGAGAAATAAACATCTCTGAAACATCTAGCAAGAATCTGTCTGTCCGTATATATTTCCTTTCCACCGGACTCCTGGTTTGATACATGTATGTTGCAGGATCCCCACTGCAACAAATGGTGGAGATTTGTGAGCAGAACGATCCCCGATCCCTAAGCGACTGATTTGTGTGAGTAAACCCTGGAAACTTTGGATTCCTCTTCTTGGTTTTGCTTTGCTATTCCATATCTAAACTATGGAGGAACCGTGGGAAGACTCTTGGCTCTCAGAGCCGCATATGGACATTTATCTTAAACTTAAAATGATTCTTGAACAACGATTTGTAAATTTTAGCTTGATTCAAGCTCAAAAAGAACTGAAACACTTCCTGGCATGGTTGTTTAAGAACTTTTTCTATGTTTCTTGGGATTTAATTCTTACCAAGGGCTTTTGGAAAACCGTTTGGACACAGTTAATATTGGAGTCAAAATATATGCCGATGGAAGAATATTTTCATGAATATTATTTAGTTACCGAGACTGTTGAGCAATGTCAGCTGTGTCCTGGTGAAGGGAAGCCTGGCGCAGGGACCGTGCGGCCCAGGCCACGTGCACCGAGCGCTCTGCGAGCAGCAGCGAGGCAGTTCCCGCGCGCGGGCGGAGCCACGCGAGCCGCAGTGTCGGTGGCGGAGCGAGGCGCGGCGGGACCTGGCAGTGCCTGCCTGGCCGAGCACAGCGTGTGGTGGAGCGAACCCCGTGAACGCCCGACCGAGAGGGGCGGCGCGCGGGCGGCGGCGGCGGCGATGGCGGTGGAATGGAGCCGCGCCCAGCCGAAAGGCGCGCTGGAGCGAGGCGCGGGGGAGTCATTGCTCGGGGGCCCGGCCGAGACGTGGGTACAGCGTCCGGCAGCAGCAGCGAAGCTGCGACCAGAGGAGGCGATGCACGGAGAACTGAGCGGCACGGCCTGGCCCGGCCCGCGCAGCCCCGAACGCGACCCCGGGAAGAGCCCGCAGGCACCAGCAGCCCCGACAATTCCAACACGGGAGCGACTGAAGGAGAGAGCAAAGACGCAGCGAGACAGAAAACAGCAGCCACTCGGAAAAAGGAAAAGATCATAGTAACTAAGATCTTAGGGATAGTAAAATGGTATAATGTTAAGCAAAATTATGGGTTTATAACAAGGTGTGACAACCAGCAAGACATATTCGTGCATAGAACTGCTATTAAAAAGAATAACCCTGAAAAATACATCCCAAGCTTGGGAGATGGAGAGGTGGTGCAATTCCAAATTATACGAGGTAGAAAAGGGTTACAAGCATCGCAGGTCACTGGGCCTGATGGTGTTTCTGTGAAAGGCAGTATATATGCAAAAAATCGTAGTCATGTTAGACAGTATCTCCATTGTAAGTTCCCCCTACAGTCTCCCTTTCCTAATCCCACCTTTCCCTTTTACCCTATGTCCTATTACCCCCAGTGTATTCCCAATCCGTTTTTTCATCCATGGTTTCCCTCACAAAACCATGCTTTTGCCAACTGTTTCCCCAAAAATCCCTTTCCAATGCCGAGTGGAGGATGAAAAGGGGGAAGGAAGAAGTTAAACCCTCTCCTGCCTCAGTTTCCCCACAAAGCATGCTCAGAGAATTCTGTCTCCCTTCTGTCAGCCCTAAGATGTTCCACAGAATCTGTTTGGACATTTAAAGACTCAGGAGGGTGGCTTGTTTTGTTTTGAAACTGTTCTTGTTATGTTTATCCAGTTGTTTCCATTCTCCTTTTATTAAAATAAAACGGGTGAGGTGTTGGGGTCCCTCCCCTGCCATGGAGCCCTGGCAGAGGGGCCCTGAGGGCACAGACACGGGGTTTCCCTGCCCCTGCTCAGCCTCGTTCCCATTGGTTGGTTTGTGTTCCCTGCGCGGGCAGAAGGACCCTTGGTCCCGTGACTGGAACAGTTCCTGGGCAGAGCTCCGGCCATGCGGCTGGAGAAATAAACATCTCTGAAACAGCTATCAAGAATCTGTCTGTCGGTATATATTTCCTTTCCACAGGACTCCTGGTTTGATATATGCGTGTTGCAGTATCCCCACTGCAACAAGTGAATGAGGAATTGACTAGACAGTCGCATCCAGAAGCTTAATGACTGTGTTCTGATGGGCCTTGTGACAAGTGGTGACCCTCGTGGGGGGGGCTGTATTGGATCAAATCCTTATTAATGTCTTAATTAAAGACACAGATGAAGGGGTTGAGTGCACCCTCAGCAAGTTTGCAGATGACACCAAGCTGAGTGGTGCGGCTGACATGTCTGAAGAATGGGGTGCCATCCAGAGGGACCTGGACAAGCTCAAGAAGTGGCCCATGGGAATCTCATGAAGTTTAACAAGGCCAGGTGCTGGTGCTGCACCTGGGTCAGAACAACCCCTGGTGCCAACCCAGGCTGGATATGAACAGATCGAGAGCAGCCCTGCCCAGAAGGACTTGGGGGTGCTGGGGTGAGAGCTGGACATGAGCCGGCCATGGGCACTCCCAGCCCAGAAAGCCAAGTGTGTCCTGGGCTGCATCCAAAGCCCCGTGGGCAGCAGGGGAGGGAGGGGATTCTGCCCCTCTGCCCTGCTCTGGTGAGACCCCACCTGCAGAGCTGCCTTCAGCACAGGAAGGACGTGGAGCTGTTGGAATAAGTTGGGAAGAGGACCACGAAGACGATTAGAGGGATGGAGCACCTCTCCTTTGAGGAAAGGCTGAGAGAGTTATTCAGCCTAAAGAAAAGAACCGTCTGGGTTGACTTCGAGCAGCATTTAAGTACCTGAAGGGGATTTATAAGAACACCGGAGAGGGACTTTACAAAGCCATGTAGTGCTAGGACAAGGCACTAGTAGTAAACTCAAAGAGGGTAGAGTTACTCTTTACTTGCCGTTCTGTCTATATTTTTCTCGACATTAGACACTCCTACATTTCTATACCATTATGTGACTTAATTTTCAATAGTAGTTGATAATCACAGTAAACCCTGTGTTTCCTCTTCAGAAATTTAACAACATCTTGGTACACTTCCTAGAAAACAATCTTGGCTCCAACTCCTTTTTTTGTTGTTTCTTTAATTCTTTGTTTATGGTTGGGTTTGGAGCTTCCAGTATTCTTCTTACTGCTTGTTCTCTAAATGTCCCTTTGTTGGAATCACTATTAAACTCATGAGTAAGAAGTAATGAGGTACTCTATGATGTGCTGAAAAAATCCATTGACTTTGATAATTCCTAATTCTAATATATAACAATTATGCTTAACAGTGACAAAAAATTTAATGTGATACATTTTCTAGTGCTTTGCCCAGTCAAAATTTCATAGCTTCTGACATTCTACTTGGAAAAATATTAAATGGATTGATATATTCAACTGTCAAAGAAGTGTTTCCTAGTACTCAAATATTTTAATTTTCCAGCTGCTCAAAAACTAATAAACTCCCTCTGGTGTTTACAGTACACTTTGACTGTTATTAAGATTTCTAACTGTATCTCCCTCATTTTCATGGCTAATTTATACATATTTATCCTTCTTAATTTTTTATGCTACTTTCTCCATTCTGATGATAATTTTATGCTGTTTGCTAACCTTCTTAAGAGTTTAATTACCTCTCTCTTATAATGAGATGTCTAGGGTTGAAGAGATTTCCAGGAGTCAAGAGAGCTAGAGAGCCAAAGGAAAAAGAATACTTACTTACTGTATTATTCTAGGTTGTGATGTACTGTTTATGATATTATGCACCAAAATTATATTAAGATCATCTAAGAAGCTTTCTAAAGCATCATTTTAAAAGAATCATGTCTTGCAGAAGAGCCAATGCAAAGAAAGTTTGAAAGAATCATGTTTATCCTTGAATAGCAAATACGTGAAACTCAAAATTGAATGGTGAATTCAATTGCTAATTCAATACTGTTCTGTGTCCCTGCTACAGAACATTTTCCATTAACCTACATCCCATCATGTTCTGACCATACCAGAAGAGATCTGCCACACAGTGAAATTTCTGCAAAGTAGCAAAGTAGTCATTACTTCTATCAAGTTTGTGACTTCATTATGAGAGTTTTCTGGCATTTAGTTTGCAGATCTTTTTCCCTTAAGTCAATACAAAATTGATAAGTAGTAAGACTTACCTGATCCTCGAAAAATTATGCAATCACTTACTAAATTATAGCCAGAGAAGATCATGCTTATTATAGAAATGATGCTGTCACAATCTTGCTCAACCATGATTTCACTCTATCTTCCCATTATAAATTTGCTTTCAACTGGAAACTAAAAATTGACTAACAGAAGTATAAATGAGAATGGCTAGTGAAATCAGTTATGCCATGCTGTGTGATTAAGAAAGGTCTAATAAAACTAGCTTCTGAACTGCTGATGAAGACACATTTCTGTTTAAGTCAGGGGCTATAGCCTCAAACTTTTTTTCCCAAATAATATTAAAAATCTTATTCTGCTGTTTTCTGTGTGGAAATGTAGTTAAACGCCCTTCAGAAAAAAAATTTTACTTTGGTATGCATATACAAAAGATCATCTATGTATGTAACATTTTTCATTTGTGTGGATGAATTCACCCCTACTTGTATTTGGACTGTTACATCTTTACTATCTATAGGTCTGTGTAGGAGAGACATACCTACAAGAAGTAGGAAGACAAGAAAAGAGAAATGAGAATATGGAATTTGAAGGCAAGGATTCACCTGTGTCTATCTTTTCTAAGTTATTTTACCTTAAAATAACTTGGGGTGGGGTTTATTTCTATTTTTCTTACATAACTTTTATTTGAAGACCCCTCTGAAAGTGTCATCATCTGTGCTGTGGAACGTTTTCTAGAGCTGTCTATGAAAGCAAACATCTTTGGGATTTGTTATTCTGCCTTCTCCTTCCTATCATCTGCACATCATCAGCAAAGCACAGGTATCCCCTATTTGTCTGATTTTTGATCCATATATTAATTTTTGGTGTTAAGAATTACTCTTACCTTCTTAGGTCATCCTTGTTTAACTGAATATATCACAATGTATTTAAAGTACCCCAAATGAATTTTTCCAACATCATTCTTTCAGAACTTTTGTTCTTGATAGTATCATTCTTCTAATAAACAGAACTATTTAGTTTTCAGTGTATGTCTCCTTCAATATCAAATTTTATTTTTATAAGATTTTATTCAATGTATATACTAAATACATAATTTTTAAGTTTAGTGAAGACTGTCAGTCATTCAGATTTGAATTTTGAATTTTGGGGACTAGTGGGGATAAATATGTTTTAGGAACTAAAATCAGAACACAGTATTTATTTCTCCATTTGAAAACAAAATAGAATTTCAATTAAAGTCTTTCAGGGCAGAAAGTTAATTAAATGTGCTACATTTCTTAATGATCAGTGCAAACTCTGTAAATTAGACAGAGTTTAATACAATAATAACTAAAACAGAACAAAAAGACATAGTTTCCAAAGTTGGATAATACTTCATGTTGTAAATGGTGCATGTGTAAGACTTTTATTAGGCATTTAATATAGCTGGATCCCACTGTTCCATCTGATCACTACCAGTTAAATAAAGGATGTTAATGTTAAGACTGACTACTTAATTAGCACTATCTATTTCATGGTGAGATGCCAGCCTGACAGCAGCAAATGAGTTGTGAAGATGATATTCAAATAAAACAATTAGGTTGTCTCATAAAGCTTTGAGGCTGACATTTAGGTAGGTTCTCATGATCATAAGAATTCTGAATACACATAGGCAGAGCACACACAATGTGATCAAGTCATGAGATATATACTTAAACCAAACATTGTTTTGGGAAACATGTTTGGGAATTTTTATGATCCACCTGAAGGTGAATTAAACACATATTAGTGTTACAATATTAAAAAAAACCCCAAAAACTAATGGTGTATTGGGCTGAATTGGACCACATGAACGTGTTTGACATGGAGTCTACCAAGATGTCACAGTTTCCTTATATACACTTCATAGAATCAATTACAGAATCATAGAATGGCTTGGGTTGGAAGGGACCTTTAAGATCATCTCATTCCCACTCCCCTGCCATGGTCAGGGACACCTTTCATCAGACCAGGCTTCTCAGAGCCCCATCCAACCTGGCCTTGAACACTCCCAGGGATGGGGCACCCACAGCTTCTCTAGGCAACCTGTGCCAGGGTCTCAGTACCCTAACAGTAGAGAATTTCTCTCTATATCTAAGTCTCTCCTCTCTCAGTTTGAAGTGACTGTCCTGTCACTGCAAAGCCTTGTAAGAAATCCTTCTTCAGCTTTCATGTAGGCCCCCTTTAGGTACTCCATTCTCCTTCAAGTCTGTATTTGAGCTTGGAGTTTTCCCCAAGCCAGATGCAGGATTTCGTCCTTGTTAAACTTCATGAGGTTCACATGGGGCCAACACTCAAGCCTGTCAAGGTCCCTTCTCCTGACATCCCTTCCCTCCAGCATGTGGATTGCAGCACACAGCTTGGTGTTTTCAGTAAACTTGCTAAGAGTGCACAGATCCCACTGTCCATGTTACTGAAAAAGAAGTTAAAGAGCCACTCCCAATACCAAACCCCGAGGAAAGCCACATACCATGGAGCTCCACTTGGACATTGAGCCATTGACAGCAGCCCTTTAAATGCAAACATCCAGGTAATTCTTTATCCACGTAGTCATCCATCTGTCAAATCCATGCTTCTCCAGTTTAGAGATAACGATATCATACTTGTAAGCAGCACCAATCCTGAAATCAGTTTTATGGGGCACCTCAGTCCAACCATGGATCCATACCCCAGCCCAGCTCCGCTGCCTAATAGTGGGCCCTGAGCTTGGTATCCTAAGTGTTCCCATTCCAGGATGACTACAAGGCAACGCTGATGAATTTTATTATCTCAACACCGAAGAAAACCTCATTTCCTTGCAAGAATCTGTTCTGTCTTTGACATCCTCCTTCAGCCCATTCTATCCCTTCTTGTAGCTTGGCCTTCTTACTGTCTGCGCGAGGTCATTTGTGCCAGATCACAAATTCCCACAACTGAACAGGTATAATTAGAATCTCCTTTTAAACTTCTTGGAGAGTGTTACAAGAGTTTAATACACGTTACATCTTTTCTGAAAAAGAGCAGTCTGACAAACCAGGAGCCCAGTGTTTGATGATTTTTGAAGAGTTGCTTGCAAAATTCACAGAAGCTGAAGAATCTCAGGATGAACACCTTTTAAGAAATGCTTAACTGACTTTGAAAAATCCCGCAGTAGCACCAGTTACTAACTTCGGGAAAAGATTTGTTCACCTAATATAAGAATGGCAGAAAGAAACATCTTGCCTCACTATAGCACCACTCCTCACAAATGGCAAAGAATGTGCACTGCTGTAGTACAACTACATATAAACCAGGGATACTGTCTTTGATAAGACATTTTTAATGCTGGTAGGACACAGTTAACTGGCAGACCAAATAGGAACAATTCTACATCAGAAGTTTCTTCTGCATTTGAAATTTACACTTGAATTATGGAAGTTTGTCAAAATTAAAATTTGATGCAATCTATCTTCTTTTATTTCAAAACCTGCACTATTAATCCTTTGGTATAATTAAAAACATTTCAGCTAAATAAAATTATAACCTAAGTTTCACATTTATTTGGTCTGAATTGTCTGTTTGCATTGAAGTCTCTCAAGATGATTCCATGTCTTAGATCTTCACATGTTGTATTCCTTTTTCTTTTGCTTTCCTAAAAATAGTGAAAAAAATTCCTAAATTTAGTAAAAAAATAAATGATTAAAAATATAATAAATTATATGAAAAAGAGTACATTCATTGGTTCCACAGCATGATCTCTCCTTTGTACAATACATCAGTCAACCCTGCCCACTCCAACCCATTTAAATTCAATTCAATTAAGCTTGAAAATTTGAATTAGAAAGTGGTAAAATATCTCATCCTACAATAAACTTTTTTTAGGATGAAAGTGCTATCCTGGGATGTTTTTTTTCACCTCTCAGAGTCATTGGTAGTACATTTCAAAGTGATGTAAATATTTCTTGAGGAAATTTCCTATATAGGGTAGAATTTCCAAGAGACCAACCACTGGATATGTGTCCATTCTGAGGGAGTGACAGAAGTTTTTAACATGAGAAGACTGAGGAATTCTTCTCTAAATGTGTTACAGTTAACAGCCTTCTTAATGTCCTATACTTAAAAAAAAAATATTTATAGATACTATTACTGCTGTAAAATACTCTTTCAAAAATAGGGAGGAAGGAACATACAGGTGGCATTGAGGAAATGCTAAAGTGTCTTTTTCTAATTCATTAAGTCTTGCAGCATACTTGTACTACTAAATTTCTTCTATCTTTCATTCAGACATTTTCTAGTATTATGTAGTGTGACAGATGCACTGGATCCCTTAACCAAACAAGCAGCGGTTTGGTACTGGTTTCAAAGGAGGCAAAATCTCAAGCTATATGTGTGCAAAGCACTCCTCTAGGAAAACCACAAAGGAGCAGAGTGGCTCAGTGAACATCCACGCTCATGAGCTTGGAACACTGATCATGAAGTTAATGCATGAATAGTGTGTGGCTTTTCCAAGACTCATTTATCAAGGAACAAAGAAAGTTATGGGCACAAGGAATTTCATGGATACTTCTCCCATTGTGAAATAAACAGTCAGTCACCTGAACAGGTTTAACTGATTTTCTAAACAAAACCACAAACAACTGGAAGTGGGGATCCAGGATAGGCCCAGGACCCCAGAGACAAAGCAGAAAGGATCAGCACTCTCAAGAGTGCTGGGTGCTCCCCACACGCAAAGGTAACAGTAGGAAGATGTGGGGTGAAACCCTGCAAGAGTTCTTAATAGTCTCTGGTTTACCATGATTGGTTCTTTTTTCAATCCGCTTTCCCATTGGTCCTTTTAGGGTCTTCTCATTGGCTCATTTCAGGAAGCGTTCATGTCCAATAATTTCCTCCATTCTCCTTCTCATTGGTTCTTTGAGTCTACCAATCATGTCCCAGGATGTTAGGGTGATGTAAGACGCCTCATAAGCTGTTGGCATCTAGTGGTTACATGGGAGCGTTACACCTGTATACTTTGAGTGCTGACATTAATTAACCTTAAGTCTTATAATTAACCGGTCACAAAATCCACCCCCACCATAGCCAATTAACATTTAACATCCACGAACACGTTTATAACAATTGCATGCAATTTAACTATGAGCCAACCACTTTTTTCTACAAATATTCCTGCCTAAGTGAACCTTTGAGCTCTCTTGTCTAGGCAGTGTGTCTGCATGGTGGTATTCTCCACTGGAGTTAGGATGCTTCTCAGGATTCTCTTCCAGGTGGAGAGACTTGGTAACAATGACCAATTTTTGGATGACTCCAGTTTGAGTTCTCTCTAAATTATAACTACTGCATGCAGGGCAGGGCAGGGCAGGTGACTCACCCTTTGAGCAGGCATGACTCTCGAGGCAGGAGATTCTTTAGTTGAATTTAAGATATTCTTTCTTGCTTAAGACAGAGAGATCCTTGGTAAGTGACTGACAACATACTGAATTCATGCTAAAGAAATCCATTCACTCAATAGTAACTACTACGAACCTTGTGCAGATAACTCCTTTAGATGTAAACCATTGTGCAAGTCTGTATATTTGTGATGAGGCAGTGAAACAGCTTCGAAATGCAATACTTCAAAAAGAATTTTTTAGACACTGCATGCAGTACTGTTCTGTATTTCAGGCTGTCTGTACTGCGTCAGTATTTTCTGAGTTGATTTCTTTTATACTGTCACATAGATAGATAGGTAAATAGATACACAGATAGATAAACTTGAGTTGAACATTCATAAGCATTTCAGAAAATTTCCACTTGAAAAAAACCAGCATGAATTCTGCTTGAATCATGTGCTTTTAGTGATTCTGCTTTTTCAATTTTCTGGCCTCGGTTATCATCAAATAATTAATGTTTTCCAATGTGAATTTATTAAGGCAGTCACTTGTACAACAGTCCACAGCCTAAAAACACCCAATTACTATTATGTAGGTAATCACTTCAAGATTATTTTGTTGTGGTTCTGATTACTTTATAGAGCTCCTATTAAAAGTTTCTGCAGGCACACTTGTTCTTTGTACTATCATTCAAAGCACTGGTCACCAAAACTGCATAACTGTAGCTATCCATTTAGGCAAAAATCACTCATGTAATCCAGATTTCAGGAAGACTAAAAAAAAAATTCAGTGGGCCTGAATTTTACGTAGCCATGTTCTTGAATAATATTTTCTACCTAGTTTAACTCCTGCAACTTAATTGATTCATTTATTAAGATTAACCTAGTAGTGGACAGTTCATTTTAAACAAGAGTTCTTCAATGAATCCAGACAAATAATCAGCCCAGAATGCTTCTGAATACTTTTCTCTGTGACCACAGATTTGCAAAGTAAATATTAACCTGGATTTAAGCTGGACATTTGATACCTAGAGAAAAATAAGCGGGAAGGTGAATGAAGCAGTGGATACATTTCTGAGGAATTAAGTCAGTAGATTGCAAGTGACAGGTTCAATTACTGTTCTGTGGACCAGTGACACATCTGCCTTAAACTCTGAGAAATGGGCAGTGGAAAAGGGATGAATAACTCTTAAGATTTGGAGAAAATATGTAACCATTCAGGCAGAAAATTAGCAATTACATTTGGTGCCATCAGTAATAAGTATTTCAACAAAGATCTTAGGTTAACATCAGACCGTGTGACAGCATATCAACCATTACACCTGTGTTCAATCAGCAACCACATCCCTCAATGTGATACTGAGCTGCTTGGTTCAAATGTAGCTTGTTCCGCGATAAGTAAGATCGCTGACATCTGCTAGAAAAAGTATTCAAAAGCAATTTATTTCATTGTCTTGATAGTGACTGTTGAAAGATTTTATTACATTTTTTTAAATGTATGCATTGATAATTTATCTCTTCATGCTCTTGTTCTGAAATCCTCTTCCTCTAAAAACATACACTGTCACATATGCCCCTCATAAACTACTACAAATAGATAATTGTGTTACATATGCAAGCAATAGATTTGCTAGTAATAACTATGCAAGTAATAAATCAAGCTACTGAATTCAGAAAAATGGAACCCTCTTTTCACCTTGATATGAAATCTAAAGTCATAATATGGAAGCTAAGTTCATTGCCTTCATTAGGCCATGAAAGAATAAAATTTACTGTCAAAAGCCAAACTGAAGACTATCTGATCAATATAAAATAACACATTAAAATAAGACAGTTTTATAAATTCTAAAAATATGCCTCTGTTTTCACTTTCTAAGCTAAATATTTTTGACGGAATCTCAAAAACTACTGAGAATGTTTTCATCAGTTTTCATTAGAAATGAGAATGTTTTCATTAGTTTTCACCCCCAAAAAATTCTACCTATACTAAGGTGTGTTCTACCTAAGCTAAGGACAGAAATAGTTTCTTCATGCTGGCTGGTTTTCAACATTGTTTGTTCGGGTGTTCTTTTTTGGGTTTGTTGGGGCTTTTTTCTTGGTGTGTACTTTAGACTTTTTTGTTTTGTTTTTTGTTCGTTGTTAATTCCTACTCTTAAGATTTTTCAGCACATGTTCATATTGCTGGCAGAAGTGAGTTTGCAGCTTTTGTTATCATACCTGGCTAAATGTAAAACACACTTGTTACTACACCTGTAGCACAGAGGCAATTCCAACTAGTTGTCTGTTGGACTTGGAACACTACTCAGGTATGCTAAGCTCCACACCATTACAGTTTCATTGACAATAACCTTGCATTGAGGTATCACTAAAGCATGTGGTGCAGACATACTCTCAGTATATTGCTCTCAGAACACATCTCGGTTTGTTTGGTATGAACTGCGGATCACAAAAAGGAAGACAAACAAAAAACTAAAACAAAATAACACAACAAAATGTAAGCAATTAAATATATGAAACTCATTTATTTCACTGAGAGGTGTGAAACACTCTAATCAGCAATCCTAATCCCAAAAGTTATGTTGCTCTTAGATTACTCCACAGTAAATGTTTTTACACACACACACCCACACACATCCCCCACATTCCTTTGACTCTGAGGAAATACAAGAATTCCAAATGTTCATTTCCTGTTCAGGACTAGCAGATAAAATTAAATTACATGTGGGATATTTCTTCACCTGACTTGTACATACTCCTGTTGTCTTCAGATATGTGAAGCCACAAACCAACAGCAATAGCAAAATTATTTTTTTACTGGTATAGCAATCCAGAACAGAATTATGGGCATTATGTCCCTCAAAAAGCTGAGTATGTTTTCACAAATACAGCTAGGTTTTCCCTTTATAAAGGAAATCTGGAAATTTTTTTAAAAATTTGTTTATTTTTATGTCTAATAGCCTATCTCTACTTTTGTTTGCAAATGCTGCATTGATCTATCCCCTAAGAAAAAATTTCCCACATGAACATTGCAATTTGTATAAATAACGTTTTTTACATTTGTATTGAAGTAAAAAAGGAACTGATTTTTTAACTAGTTACAGCGTGCAATAACAACAGGTAAAGAATTTTGTAAATAAAAGCTTTGGCTTTTATATGTAGTATCTTTCTAGCACTGTATTCAATTAAAGTTACATTTTTATTAAAATGTGTGAATACAAAATGACAGATGCTGTGATCTTTTGAAAAAAATCTTAGGAATGGACTTTTTCTAACCTTACCTTATTTGCCTTTTCATTTTAGCGTCATTTTAGAAACATAAAAATTATGTTTTTTCAATACCTCAGTTGGTAGTATGTAGCAACTGCAAGAAATGCTTGTTAGAAAAAGTAGGTTGATGTCTACCAGCACTAGGATATTCTCTGTAAGAGGCGGGAACCAGTGGTCAGATGGGACCCACTATTGGCTCCTTAGTTCCCAAATCACCTTGACATTAGCCTTGAGGTTTCCCTACCTGATGACAACTTACTGCACAACACTTGTCACACAGAAATTGTTTTTAAGGATATATGCTTTTTTTTCTATTGCCTTGTTGATTTTATCTTGCTTCTTGACACATGTCTGTGAGGTGGATAGGTGCAGATGAGGGGCATTTTACGACCACAGATTTATAGGTGTTACACCTTTCCGCTAGCAATTGGCAGTTACAAAAAGTAACTTTTCTGCCTTTTCAGCGGCTCAAAAGGAGTGGTACCAGAGATGAAGATGCCATTCACTGTTTCATATAAAATCTTTCTTTGTAGATAGTCACTTATTCAGCTTTCTTTTTCTAGGTATGGTTATCAGAGGCTCTTTCTTGGCTGGAAAAAAGCCCTCTTTGAGCTCTGCCCAAGAATGTGCGAAAGCAAATTGCATTCCTTTGTTGCTCACAATATGCAAAATTTTCTGCTTTATGGACAATAAATCCAAGAGTTTCCACCAAATATAAGTTCATACTGAGGAGAAAGTCATGCTAAAGACAAGTGCAGTGAAACCTTCACAAAAGTGAATTCACCAAACCGTTTCGTCAGGCTTTCAGATTTAGGGCACATTCAGTCTTCCAAACAGTCTCCTGACTGCAAGAGGATTGAAGAAGCAGCTGCAACCTTCCTTTCCATTTTATCCATTCTTACTGTTCTTTGCCAAGGTTAGAAGAAGTTAAACTTTAGGTATTCATATTTCTTTCTAGACACATATTGTCACCTATTATTATATTTCAGTGTTGTGTAGAACTTTTGAAGTAACTTAGCTTTCTTAAGGGAAAAGACATTTATACAAAAGCTAATCTTTAATTATATAACATTTTAAGCAACTGCCTAAAGCATTACATATCTAATTGATAGTTAGTTCCCTTTGCTCATCATCAGAGACTGGAACAGCTGCCTCATTGGTCTGCAGATTCAAGCAGCTTTTAACTTCAGGACCAAAAAATTTAAAGGATGAATTAAAAACAGTAGAAAACCATTAAAATCCTCATACACTCTAAAAGCTTGTTCTTCTATGTGCAAAAATTTTGGTGGTATAATGGCATTAACATTATATAGCTCGCTATCCAATTACCAGCAAAATGACAGTGTGTTGCACCATACACTTCTGATATAAGCACAATCCTCTCAAAACCTGCACCAATGCTCTCTGGTAAACTGAGTTGATGACACAGTCATCTGTTTTCTTTTGGGTTCCAGCCTGTATTTCCCAGAGCAGCTGACATCAAGTGTCAATGTTCCAGCCCTTTTCAGGGCATGACCTTGCACACAGAGGGCCCTGAATGTGCTTGCCGACATATCTTCCTCTGTAACTTCTCTGTAACTTTCATACAGTCCTTATTTCAACTTAATTTCAACTCATCTCAAAGCAGTTTCTCTAATGACATGAACTTTTTCTTTAAAGCACAAGTGCACTTCTGTCTGAAATTTTTCTCAGATGACCTTTCCATTCTCACTCCTAGCATTCATAACTGTGATAGTAACACTTCTAAGTGTAGATAAAAGGTTATTTACAGCCAGATAATGCAATGGAGTAGTTCTCACTTGAGTAAACATATTTGAATATGTGACCTAGAATAACACATCTGTCCTTTCATCTATCCACTGTTGAAAAAATTGAGGGTCTGCCTCTGGCATTTCTACAGAAGTCAGTGGGTATGGGATTGTGACCCAAGAGTAAGTGATCTCTAAGCCTATAACAGCTTTTGCTTAGATGTGTAAGACGCCTGCATAATGAGTGATAATGGAGCAGAAGGACAGAAATACCACAGTTAATGCAGTGCACCAAAATCCTGCTTCAGCATGGGAAGATAAAACTAAAACTGACAGTATAAACCAGATTTGTACAAGCATGAATAGCCATTTAACTCTCTTGTAATACAGGTAAGAGATGTGAATATGTAATGTATCTGCAGCTTCCCTCAAAAAGTTATTCTTCCATATGACTATATCAATACATTGTTTTCTTCTGTCAGACTTTATTTTCTGGAATCAAAGATGACAGTTCTAAAATATTCAGGTTAATAATACAGGATGCATTGCGATAAAGTATGCTGTTTATTCTGCTTTTATTTAATTAAAGTTTTTATTAACTAAGACTATGGGATATATTCTGTTTAGAAAATATATTCAAAGTTTAGGGAAACTTTGTCTGCAAACCAGTTGAGATCCAGTGCATGAAGACTGGAGAAGACACGAGAAGGTCACACAGAGAACTGTGGTTTCTGAGTTGTGTGCACATGTTCTCCATGAGTCCTTACCAGCTGGTAAGATGTAATGGCAGAGAATGAACAGACAAGGAATGGAACAGACAGTTTTCCTTTATTCTTCATGGAAAAATCATAGATTGATAAAACACTTTGGTTGGAAGGGAACTTAAAGCCACCTAGCTCCAACCCCCCTGGGACAACTTCCACTAGACCACATTGGTCAAAACCCAATCCAGCCTGGCCCTGAACACTTCCAGTGATAGGGCAGCCACATCTCTGGGCAACCTGTGCCAGGGCCTTACCTCTGTCACAATAAAGAATTTCTTCCTAATATTCCATCCAAATCTACTCTCTTTCACTTTGAAACCACTCCCTTTCCTCCAGTCACTACATGCCCTTGTCAAAAGTCCCTCTCCAGCTCTCTTTTAGGTCACTTCAAGTACTGGAAGGCTGTCCTAAGGTTTCCCCAGAGCCTTCTCTCCTCCAGGCTTAACAACCCTTAACTCAGAACCTGTCATCACAGCAGAGGTGCTCCAGCCCCTTCTGATTATCTTCTTGGCCTTCCTCTGAATTAGGTCCAGCAGATCCATGTCCTTCTTATGTTGGAGACCCCAGAGCAGTGTGCAGTAATGTAAAAAGACGTATTTAATCTGTGCAATGCAACAATAAATATAGATAAAACAAGGGCTTCCTAGTGTGAAACATCTAGATATATATTTTTCCATATGTGTACTTTTCCCTGACAAATAACTCCAAGCATCATTCTAAGAAATTCACAGGATTTTGCTACATATCTTGGCAACCATCTTTATACCATAGATTACCAATTTCTTATAATTTTAATTTGTAAATATCACTAAAACCCAATTTTGTGATGATGAGCATATGTATAATTTTGAAAAAGTATATGTGATGTGACTTTTATGTGTATTTTCATTCATTACATGTATTCTTTACATTAATTGTAGGATGTGATGCCAGCTCACATATGAGGATACAGCTGAAACCTATAACATACAAACATATTGTCGTCAACAAAATCCAAAACTTCTGTAAGAAGGATCTATGAAAGATTCCTGAAGATTTTGTCAACTAATGAAGGTTTCTTGACACCCCTGCAAGAGCAGAAAACAAAGACAGATCTGGCTGTGAAGTAACAATGCATACCTACAGAATTAAGTTTTCCTTCTAGAATTACCTGTTGCATTATTCCAGCCTCAGGAGGATTACAACAGTTAGTAAGCACAAATGGGCTGAAAATTTCTCTCAAGTGTTGGAGAATAGATGCTGCTTTTAAAGCTTGCTTTTAAAGCAAGAACTCATGTTACTTATGTGTTTAAATGTTGTCAGGTGACCAAATCCTTTTTAGGGTAAGTAGCTTATCTTGGCTCATCATGGTACCTCTATCAGTTGTAATCTTTCAGATGCACAAGAATGACAGATATTTTATCTTTATTTACATTTCTCTGGCACATTACCATGTAATTCTCAGATAAGTCTGGGTGTTTCTTTCAGTAATGATAATTTTTAACTTTATAACTTACTATTTGTAAGCAGGCACTAGAATATTTATTTTATTAAAAAAGGAAGATGATTTTGTCCACCTCAACATTTCCCATGCGTATACCAAAGCCCCAGATTTTCCACGAAGCCCCATGATTTTATCATGTTTCTTACTCTTTTCTGAAATAAGAAAGCATGATGTCTCATGAATGCATTTCACCTGTCATATCAAGGAGTTGTGCTCCCTGATTACATAGTCAGTGCTTTCTTTCACACTTTGCATTAAGTAGTCATTAATTCTCTAATTTTACTCTGTTCTTAATTTTGGTTTTCATCCAGAAAGGCACTTAAAAATGGGCTTATTTGCCTGATTTCAATGAAACTACTTATGCACTAGTTACGTCCTTGCTGGAACAGGACCTTCTGGTTATAAGCCTTCATTTTTAAGCCTTCTACAATTACGAATAATTTATCTCTTTTATCATTCACTTCTGGGACTCTAAATATGTAAAATGCTTCACAGACTTCTGTCTCTTTGAAAATAAACACAGGTTGCTTCTCCTTTTTTATAATACATGGCTTTATTGGCGAGACAAAACAAATACAAACTGTCATTTTCATTGAATTATTTAATAAAGGCAAAAATAAATGAAAGGAAACATTTTTCTTTGATCATCAAGCAGCTCAAGAGACTAGAAACTGGCAAGCATAGATTTGAGTATGACACGTGATGTACTGACAGCAATTCATTATCATCTCAATAGCATCTTTGTTACCATCTTAACTGTTTGGCACAAATTCGAAGAAAGTTGAAGGCCTTTACCCGATTTATAGAGGACATGTCAACATCAAAAATCCACCAAGACAACAGTTGATCATCTCAGGAGACAGTCCAAGAGCTTAATGTTTCACTTTTCTATTCATTGCTTCTGAGTGCGGTCAACAGCTATAAATGGAGTGAAAGACAGAAGGAAGAAAATAGTAGTAGGTAATATTTACTTGTTTAATCCTTAACCAGAAACTCATTGAGAATACTTCTAAAATTTCCTATCTGAATTTATCTTTGATTGAAAAAGCAAAAAAGCTTATCTTTCCTTTTTTCTCTTTAAGAGAGGTGATGTGCCTTACTCTTAACAGACTGCAAACAATGAAGCTTGCATGGGACATAAAAGTTTGATTCTAAACAAATGTTTTAGACACTCACTTGCTGTAAGTCTCATGAATTTCTTAGAGAAGAAATACAGTATTTAAATATTTAGCGCTCCTTTTATGCATACAGAATAGATTAGAGTAACAAAGATTCTGCTATCTTTTTAGGCTTCAAGGTTGTGCTTGGAGAACATTTTGTGAAAAGAATGCACCCAGAGATCATGATCATGAACTGCAATTCTAAAAGACCAGGTATTTAATCCCTCATTCCATTGTGTATTGTTTGAAGCCTACATGAAATCCTCTAGAAACTAATGCAGACCTGTACAGAACATTTCAATTATGGTGATACAGTCTCCTCGAAATGTCATTGCTGAGTAAGGATGATTGAAGCCCCAGACATAGCAATCGGTTTACATTGGGGAGTTTTTCTGTTTTATTAGAACTTCACGGGGGATTCACTGCCCACGCAAACTGCTAACTCAGAGGAACATTTACAGTGACAGAAGATTCAGAGGTCTGGCTGGTTTCCATGAGAGTAAGAAAAACAATGCATTAACACACATTCCAGAATTCAGTATTTGTCACACAGATGAACTTGGTATCCTTTGTCTACTGTTGCGCAGATATGATATGTTTTAGTTTTCATATGTCTTATGTTCCTATAAAATCATGTGCTACAGAGACAGGTTGAGTTTAACCTATCCCCAAAGATGTTGGGCACATAGTGTGATCTGTCAACAGTTAAATTCAAGCTTATGCATTTCAGCAACATGATAGACCCATTGGCCTTCTTTCCTTTCTACTTATTAATCAATTAATTAATTAATTGGTTTTCTTTATCCATTTTTTTTCTCAAATAACATGTGCAAAGTTCTCAGACAAGTAACTGATCATGTCCTCTGGTGAATTATCTATAAATTGCTTACATATTAATGTGCTTTGTAGACTAGCCATGTGCTACAATGATGGGAGGAATTTATCTTAGTATAAAGACTTCTGAATTTTATTTATTTATTTAAAATTGAATATTGTTTCTACATCCCATTCTCAAATCCACAAAAAACCTCAATCTAGCAATTAATTATTAATTAAATATTTAACAAAACTGATCATATCACATCATGAATTTGTACTCCAAATTAAGTGTGTTTCTAGACTGTATCTGCTGCAACAAAGGGAAAAAAAGGCTATTGTTCAATTTTTTGAGTCTATTTATAAGAGGAGGCTAAATGGTGTACATATAATAAAATGTTGATGCAGAGTCAGAAAATATTAACTCCCATTACTCCTGTCCCCAGGAACAGTGAGCTAATATTCAAAGTTATGACGATGCAATTATAATTTAAAACCTACTGGATACAGTTATTTAATTTCCTATAAGTACAAATTAAAATTATATACAGATACATGCAAGGCTAATTTCTTAAAAAGTAGATGTCTAGTTAAGGACATTTGAAATTTAAAATAATTTAACTCATCTCTCAAAAGAAGTTGTCAGTGAGGACAGCGTTATTGCTGAATTAGATTTTTCACATGGTTTTAGAGCTCCCACACCATACAGAAAGGGTTTAATCTTTGTTACATTCATTACATTGGTAAATCATCTCTTTCTAGATAGACATGAGGTTTTCATCACTTGCTGAAGTGAAAGATTTCAGCCAGGGCTTGGTTGCTGGACCTATACCATCAAAAATCTTAATAGATATAGAATGCATGAGGTGGGATTTATTTCCCCTGAAAGTCTGTTTGTATAAGTCCTGTAAAAGATAATATAAGAATTTGGGAAACATCCTTTTAGTAGACAGTTTGTGAAGGTGTAAACTGTCTTGGGGAGATACCAGCTTATTGTAACTTCTATTTCAATTTATTATAAATTAATTTGTGAACAAAGAGCATTCTGAAGATTAAATGACTTACACTTTTTAAGACATCAAAAATAGTATGAAAACTCTTTGAAAATTTACTGTTCTTGCTGAGTAATTCTCATAAGAGAAAGACAAAGTTTTTGGGATCTATTTAAGAATTTGCTTGGCTATGTACTTTTCTCCTTTCACAGCAAACTTTATAAATCAGAATTATTCTTCCATTAGGAAAAAAGTGCATGAATTTTATTGAGTGTTACTACATTTCCTCTCTTTTTCTATTCACATTCAGTCTTTTAAAATGTTAGGTTGTGCTGTAAGTTTAATTTGAGACTCAATATGAAGTAATTTGACTGTAGTTTTCATATTTTATGTAAGGATCAGTCCCTTGCTCCTTACTCTATGCTTGACAACATTGGAAGTGTAAGGTGCTTATTTAGTTACTGATAATTCAACATCAGGTTTCCAAATCTCATTTGCAGTTACGAATTGTTAGTAAATTTAGAACAGATTGTGAGAAAGTTCTTAGTTAAAGAGATTTAATATTGCTATTCTTGAAAGGGATGCTTGATTCTGTGCAGGTCATCAAACATATTTGGTCTTAGAAATAGGCATTACCAAAAAGAGAAAATGGTATGCGTAGCAAAGAAAGAATAATATGGACTCACCTGATTCCAACCTGCTGAGTTGGAAGAGACCCAGAAGGATCATTAAGTCCAACTCATGACCCTGCACAGGACCACGTGCCTGAGAATATTGTACAAATGCTTCTTGAACAAGCTTGGTGCTGTGACCACTGCCGTGGGGAGCCTGTTCCAGTGTCCAACCACCTTTGGGGGAAGAAGCTTTTCCTGATATCCAACCTAAACCTCCCCTGAGTCAATTTCAGACCGTTCCCTTGGATTCTGTCACTGGTCAGTAAAGTGATCAGTGCCTGCCCCTCCTCCTACAATGAGGAAGTTGAAGACTGGAACGAGGAAGTATGATCCTTGTATAGGTACCTCATGGTAGCTTTGTACATGTTACTGTGGTTTGTGGTTTGGGATTCAAAGACACCTGAACATAAGCACTGGCTAGAGGTCTGGCCATATATGTGCTTAGAAGTGACTAGAGGACATAAATGGAAGAAAATTTGTATAATGCTGGCCAAATATTCTTGTTCAGCAACAGACATTCTGAGAAATACCCATTTTTAATCTGGATATATTCAACTGATTTCTTGGCAGTGAAAGCAGTGGTGGCACTGCTCTCAAGGGAGAGAGTGTCGGCACAGACTAGTTCACAGTCCTCAAGAGTCTGTGAGTATAAGAATGTGCTCTGTGTCATTCAGTATTTTGTATCACAGAAGACTTCTCTGGCGGCTCTGGAGAAGTGATGTGATACTGAACATCAGAGAACCATGCTATTATCTCCAACTACATCTACCTTTCCATACAGCTTTTTATGTTCCATCTGTAATTTGCCCCAGCATCTCAGATCCACAAGTAACCTCCATAAAACAGACGTGAAAATTGTGACCAGCCTCTGACCTCCCTTTAGGGGATTTCTTAGATAGAGGTTGCCCTGTTTGCCCTAAGAAAACCCAGTGAACTCTGAACGGATGGACAGATAGCAAGCATCAGTGAATTCAAGAGTAGCTCTCTAGTACGTCCTGGAACCACTTGCTTTACTTTCATGCTGATGTTTTAAAACCATGTTTCTTTTGTGATTGTAATTTGTCTGTTTCACTAAGGCCAATGTCTCTGCTCATCGTCAGTAACAGTCCGAAGTAATTCTGTATTTGCATAACTGGTAATAGGTACAGGCACTGTTCTCATCATTGGGTTGGAAATTACTGAAAATTCAAAAATATCCCTGATTTCATTTAACAGGAAAAAGTTCAAGAGTTGCAGCTGATGGCAGCAGCTATATATGAATGACAGACAGTGGGAAAGAACTGCATATTCTTCCTTCACCTCTCATTTTTGTCTAGCCAAAGAGTGCTAAGAAGAGATGGAGAAAGCAACCTTTCTTATGCATATTCCAACTATCATGACAGCTTAAATGAATTAGTGACTACTGGACTTCTGTTATGTTTTTTTAAACATGTTTATACAGTGATCAGCTAATTAAAAACAGCTTCCTTTTTTTCTCTTCACCTCACAGATATGAATAATATGTCTCAAGTGTCTTACAGCAAAGCCATTTTCCCGAGTATGATTCTATCTTCTGCTACACCTAACTTTAAATTCTTCAAAGAGATAAAGCTTTTTTACTTAAACCCTATGTTTAAGGATTAGAAAAAGTGTATCTTACTGATTTTCTACTGATATATGGCACAAATTTTTTCTTTTCCTATTAAGACTGCTTTATTCTAATTCATGGCTGAAGACCTGCTCAGCATCAAAATTCCAAAATCACCGTCATCAAAAGTCTGGATTATCTTTGAATCAGTATGCTGAATCCATAAGAAAAACATAAACTCATCCAAAGATAGAAATACGGAATTACATTAAACAGAAGTGGAATTTTCCGACTTGATTTCAAAATGAAAAAGCATGGTTGAAAACACTTTGGATGGTTACTTAAAGTTTGCTGAAACCTTTTCAGATTCACAAATGTCCTCACCTTCCACCTAAAAAGCAATCAATTACCATTCTTTTTGAAATCAAACAGAAACTTTACTGCATTTTGCAAGAAAATAATTCATTATACTTTTCTGTATCATTTAAAGGCTTTCCCACACTATCCACGCAGCCTTTGAACAAACTGAGTAAAATCTCTTAATGTTTAGAAGTGATGGATGCTTTTCTTCTTGAAATTCCCTGAAATATTATTTATAAAGGATAACAATTTAATGAACATTAACAATGGGAAAATATAAACAAAATAAATACATAAGCAACTTAGGTCTGAATAGAAAATTTTTGTTTTAAGCATTATTAAACAAAAATAGTTTCAGAATCTCATTTGTTTATGCTTGGGGTTTTTTGGTATTTTGACTAATTTCAACAAAGATGCATAATCACATTATCTTTTTTCTCTATAGTTTTACATTACAGTCATATTTAGAGATGAGGTTAAATAAAAAGGCAGAACAGTTATCTTGAATTGATGATTTATGAGAGTTTATCAAGTATCAGAGAAGAGTGTATTGAACAATTGCAACATTCTGTAAAAAAATATATTTTTTTATCGAAATAGGTATGAATTGACCAGGTGGACCTGACTTCATTCGGTGCAAAACCCCCATTTCCTCCTCTAGAAGGTAGAAAGGATTTAAATGATAGAACAGTTAATTTTTTTCCCTGATAGAAACCATGAAGTGATTATTTTACACTTACTATTCAGAAAAATACTTCTGTATCAAAAAATTTATCTGTACAAAGTGTGGTTAAGTATGGGCAATTTTTCCATCTCTATTCAATTCTCTTGCTTTCACTTCCAATCTCACTTCTGCTTGGGCCAATTGATTCCCTTGAGTGTAATTTGTTCCTGAGTTTCATTAAAAAATATTGGTGCAAACCAAGAACTTGGCATGCAACAAGAATTTTTCTGCATCTGTCATAATTTTATGTCCACCTGAACTAATATGATTATTTCACCTTTAAAACTTTTCATGTTAACTGGATAATTCATATCCTCAGTTCATTTTTTCTAAGAAGTAGCGGTAAAATATGCATCAATTGATAAGTGCCCTGATATTAGAACTGTTGACTATTCAGAAAACCTCTTGATTACATCTTTCATGTGACTGGTTAAAACTTTTATCTCTTTTTTTTTACCATGCTTATTGTGAATAGTTATTATTTTCTTTATCAGAGCTAGGTAAATTTAGAGTGATACGATATCAACAGAAAAATGTATTTTAAATGTGTAAACTTTATTTAGGCTCTTAAGTTTAAATCAGACATGTTAGAGAAGTTTAAGATATAAACATAAAAATAACATCTAGATAAGAGAATTAATTTCTTTGGAAGCAAATTCTACAATAGAATCTCATGCTTGAAAAAAAAGACATAAATTGCCTAATCAACTTGTCTCAAGCTGGACTAGCAAAGAAGAATTTGATATCTTGGATTTATGATTTTGTTTTATCCATCTCAGAACACTGTACGATCAGAGGGAAGCATTAATTTAATAGCAAGGAAACAGCAAAGGAGAACCATGGAAAAATAAAAGATACAAAATTTACATATTCCGGTGTAGGCCTGAGAGGATGCAGTATCAATGTTAGAATATTAGAGAAAATATCAGTTTCAGAAGTAGTTTGATTAATTCCTCTGAAACTGAGTCTTCTCATTAAATATTAAACATGAAACTGCCTGAAACATGAAACCACTTCTGATCACATAACAAATCTATGTGTGAGGTCCTACTGAGCTCTACAGTGTGTCATAAAATTTATGATATAATAACATTGAATAATAATGAGCATTACCTTTCATGTATTCTTCATATTAACATTTGCCACTCATACAATTTCTAATAATGCACAAAAGTAATTCTAATTACAGTCTTAAACACAAAACCTTAGCCAGTAACCTTAAGTAGGAAAATAAAAGTTGATAAATATATGCTAAAGTTTGGTGATTATCTCTGAATAATACAAAATGGGAAGTAATTTGGAGACTAAAGCACAAAAATAGTGTGGAGGGGATAAGTCAGGTTGTACATACTAGACTGAATGACTTCTTGACTCTAAATGTTTGAGTCTACATTTGATTTACTGCTACTCTAAGCAAAGTTTTCTGATTTCATAAAAATAGTAGAGGTTTTATTTTTACTCTTCCACAAGTGAATGGAAAGGAAAGGAGGAAGTCAAACACAAGGCAACAAAAATAGATCAATCAAAACATGAGCAGTTAAGGTTTTAAAATTCAAGAGCTCAATAAAACACATTTGTAAGAAAAGACACATCATTTTGCATGGCAGGTTGCAGTCTTCGGTCTTGCACATCTAGTCTCTGCAAAAAAAACCCCCCAAACATCCAGAATTTTTCAGAATCTCTTGCACAATATAATTGGTGTTTAAAATTTCTCCAACTTAAGCTATGAAAGCATCTTAAGACCTTGCACATGTTGTCATCCTGATTCTAGGCCAAATCATTACAGAAAAAAGGCTCACAGTAACGAGCAAAATTGCTCTGTTCCCCTCAACCATAAAAGATTAGGACTAGTACAGAATAGTATTTTCCCATTCTTTTCTGTGTCATTATGTGAAATTTCTGAAAATATGATTCTGTTTTGTCCCTGGGGATTATTTGGCCTACAGAAACAAGGTATTTCTTTTCTTTATGACTCCCATTACATGTTCTAATGAAACTGTCAGACTAGTCACAGGATGGCCTGCACTAGAAATATTAAAAGTGTGTTCACTGAAGTTTTCTTAGAGGCTTACAAATCATGACATTTCAAAAAATATTTTAAAAATGTAACTTATCAAATAGCAGTATTTAAAAATTATATCATTTACAATTAAATGTTTTGTAAGCCACTTGTTACAGTGAAATTTAAAGAGATTTAATAGCCAAGTGTGGTTACTACATTCACTGCAGTTTGGAGTGACAGAAATTTTTTAAAAATCAATAATTACTTATATCGTGTAGAAAATTCTTTTATGGAGTTGACTAGACACAAATGTGCATTCTTTTAAAATAAATAAAAAATGGCATTTCCTTTCAGGGACATTGTTTTTAAATAGTATGACTGAATCAATGCAGTCATATGTCCTTCAAAGATTCAAACCTGATCAGATTTTGCATCAACAAAATTATGGCTCGACATATATTTTTAAATCTCCATCCAGATGAGAAATTCTGTCTACCAACTTCTATGTATGGGTCAATGCATTAAAAGGACTCCTGCAGGGTTCATCTGCTTGGTCAATTCTGAAGAAATACAAAGTAAAGTCAAGAGTATTACTTCAAGAATAATAGTACTGCATCAGTATACTAATCAGTGGAGACCCACAATACCTCTTCACTGTATGAATACAACACTATTACTGGTAGATACGTGACTTAAAAGTCATTTCACATGTAGAGTTGACAGACTTATATGTGGCTTTAACATGAGGTCCTTAACACAACTTAGTTACAATTATAACGAGGTTCTGTACTAACAAAATATAGTAAGGTCATTAAAAAACTAAGATGCTAGAAGAAGAGGAACTTTGGTTTTGTAATGGTGGTTTTTTATTACAATACCTATAAATATGTTTTTATTTTAAAGGAAAGAAGAAGAAATCATGCCATGGGGATTCAGACCTACCTTACATTTCTTCTCTTTTTATTTTCTGAAGTGATAAAGTTCCTTTTTTATAGTGTTTAATCTTCAGCACTTTGATCCTAAGTTGATTTTTAGACTCAGCTACAATAGTCTCATAGGTAAAGCTTTAAAATGTCTCAATGGAAATGAGTGAACCCACATCTTCCAAGTCATTCTTGAGAAGTCAACTCTGAATTTTCACATTACTTTCAGGAGAGAGACCACATTTAAAGATTTATTTTTTAGTTTTTATTGCTTTAGCTTTAAATATTGCTCTGGATCCTTGCTTTACTAATTGTTCCACCTCTCAGTTTAAAAGCTTCAGCTACCTCAGGGAAAGAATATTACTATCTCCAAGTTGAGAGAATATATTTCAATTTCAAAACAAACTGAAAAGCAAAATAGCACTATTATTGTGCTTATTTTCAAAGATTTGGGGTTATTTCCACTTTTTGCTTTCTTGTTTGTTTCTTTTTTTGTTCTGAGCTGGTATTTAGCATATCTTTACAAATGAAAAGCTCTCATAATATGTGCAGTTGGAGATGGACTTAAAACCATTAAAAATATACATGTTCTCTGTGGCATACTGTCTGTGACCTATGTCATGTGAAACACACTCCTATGTAACAGAAGTCATTGAACTTAAAGAAACATTTTCAATCCAGTGCTCTTTTTCTAGCTACTATCACTTCACTAGATGAACCACTGCCAACACTTTTCAACACCTTTATTTTGCCCCAGAAAATTGTGCATGAGAATTTGGGTTCCATAGAAAGAAGCCATATGAAGTCAAGTTACTACTTAAATACAGTGGTTCTTAAAGACTTTCTCAGGCATTGACTCAGCACAGCGTAATGCTAGATTATTCTTTTAATCCCTTTTCAAGATGCTGTCCAGGATTACCAGATGAAAGCTACCTGCAGATTGGACTTTGTGATTGAAACATTTAATATATGATACAGAATCACTGAAACCAAATCTTAAGATTGTGATATTGGATCTAAAGCCTACTGAAGTCAGTAAGAAAGAAAGAGAAAAAAGAAAGAGAAAAAAGAAAGAAAGAAAGAAAGAAAGAAAGAAAGAAAGAAAGAAAGAAAGAAAGAAAGAAAGAAAGAAAGAAAGAAAGAAAAAGACAAAGAAAGAAAGGAAGACAAAGAAAGAAAGAAAGAAAGAGAAAAAAGGAAGAAAGAAAGGAAAAGAAAGAAAGAAATAGAAAGGAAGAAAGAAAGAAAAAAGGAAGAAAGAAAGGAAGAGAAAAAGAGAGAGAGAGAAAGAAAGAAAGAAAGAGAGAGAAAGAGAAAAAAGGAAGAAAGAAAGGAAGAGAAAGAAAGAAAGAAAGAGAGAAAGAAAGAGAAAAAAGGAAGAAAAAGAGAAAGAAAAAGAGAGAAAGAAGGAAAAAAGAAAGAAAGAAAGAAACGAATAAACAAAGAAAAGAAAGAGAAAGAAAGAAAGAGGAAGAAAGAAAGAGGAAGAAAGAAAGAAAAAGAAAGAAAGTGAAAACACTCTGCACTGATCAGGTTGTGAGGCATTGAAAAACTCTGGTGAACAGACACAAATTAAGCATGGCAGGGCTAATTATGGGCAAAGGGAGAATTCTGGAAAGGTCACAATACCAGCCTGAGTTGGGATGGGCCCCAGAAATAAAGAAGGAAAAAAAAAAATCAATCACAACTAGATTTCCCAAGTCTTCAAGACAGCAGCGGCTCATAAGTATCCCAGTTCTGTGTGCAGTCTTGCTGGCAAATAAAATCAGAAAAAGAACATTTCATTGAGGCTTTCTGTGAAAAACCAACCCAACAAATATTCAGAAAAGCCACCTATGGCTAAAATTTACGGAGGTATTTATTTCATTAATGTGAATATTAATATTTTTCTGATATTTTCAAACTTCTTAATAGATTGTGCCAGTCTAGTTTCATCAAAAGACATTACCTCCGTATTAATTTTCAAATATTCACTGGGACCACCAGGCACACTTTAGACGTGGTGCTTGAAAGCTCAGCATTCACTCCTCATCCAAAAGTTGTTATTTATTTGCTACACAATGTCTGGTACTATTGTGATCTTCCCTCCCTGAGCTTGTTGTTGCACACATACTCATCTATTTCTCGGGGAAAGTAATGTACTTTAAACTGCAACAGGAAACACAGATGTCTCTCATAAATTGTACTTAGTCCTGTAGTTTCTTTCATGTTCTTTAGTTCAGATTAAAATTCTTTGTTGAAGAATAGTAGGACATTTGTTCCAGACTGTGTTTAAATCGATGACACACAGAATTTTGGGGATGAGTCGAGGTATAATGTTATGTTTTCTCCTACCGGTAACTTTTTAATCAAAATGAGGTAAACACAGAGGAAACCACTCTTTTGAATGGGAAGAGTCAAGTGGAGAATCTTCTACTTGCTTTATCTAATGATATTAGAGGGCCATGACAGTGTTTTATGTCGGCACATTAGGAACTAGCTGTAATTAAAGTGCCAACATATGATACTTAGTTGTACAAAATATTTCACCACAGTTTGGACCATAAATAACACTTGTGGCATTCTTGCCTTTATTTAGCTGAGTTTTCCATGTTCTAGCTTTTAATGCTTAGGACAAAAAACTCACTTGGGCTTCAAATCTATGCTTCAATTTATATCTCTCAGGCTGCATCAGCACCACTGCTTTGTCAAAGTGCTATCACAGATTCCTAGGAAATACAAACATTACTTGACCATGAGGAACTGAAAACATTATGTGAAAATACCAACTCTCTCATCAGCATGACATAATTGATATTGTTAAATTGTTGTTAAACTGAGGTCTTGAAATTTGCACAGTGCATATGCTATTCTTATTACTATGGAACATATTTCAAATTTTAATTAAATTCAATCTGGTAACAGAATTTTAAGAAAGCCTACTGGAATGTATGGTTTTTACTCATGGAAAGTGTGCTGAGAAGAGAACATTCCTTCTCAAGTCTCTGAGATGTTTTGCACTGAGGCAGTGTAAATTATTTTGGCTTCTTAGTAAGAAGGGCATAGATATTCAAAGCTAGCTAACTACATAGGATGGAAGTTATAGGAAAGGTAATAGCAATCTCACATGCATTCTGCTTCTGTGAGTGCTGACTGTTGCAATATCAGATGAGCCCCTCCTCACAGACCCTGATGTGCTGTGCAGAGTTCTCATTCATTATGAGGTTCACCAGCTCCAAGTTTTCTTGTACTTCTGTAGAGTTTTTCTCACAGTACAGAAACATTTGTCACTGATCACAGACATGTCTATGTGGACTTAGTTTTGAAGATACCCTTGGACAATATGCCCCAATACAATAAAGTCACGGCTCCCCAGGAGGTGTTTATCTCATGTCAACCAGAAAAAAAAACATTTTATAGTCAACTACACATCCGAATAATGTATATTGCTCAACTATGCATTGCTTACGTGTACACTGCTTAATTACACTGTTCAATAGAGCAGTCGTATGCTACCCATTACATGGAGGAACACACCTGAGCAATCGGGATACTTTGCCCCACCTGGCTGGGAAGTTGACACAGGCTGTTCATGGTGCACCTGTATACACAAGAGGAAACCAAGGACGTGGATCACCAACTCTGCGTACAATAGTCTTGTAGAACAAACTGCATACTGACAGAGAGAGACTAAACACTGTTCTTTCTCCTTGTCTGCACATCCAAATCACCAGTTTTTCTGCAATTTTACCCCTTTTTAACTGTGGGTTCAGCTCTGCACTAATTGATCTATCCTGGCTATTTTAATATTCGCTTCAATAAAATAAAAGGACTAAAATATCCCAAGCTGGATTCAATGTGTTCTGAAGATGAAAAACATCATTTCATAGGTGGTTTTGCATACTTTCAAGAAAAGAAACATCCCTTCCAATGTATCATAAAGTCTTGCAATAAACCCCATTAATGTCTAAACTATGAACCCAGCAAGGGGTAGATCTGTTGGATTGAATTAGCAAGATATTGAGCACATTTTTTTCTATACAGACAAGGGAAAGATCATGACGAAATCATGGAATTCATTAAAAATTTAGTCAACAAGTAATTTTCAAAGGCTGAGTACAAAGAAGGACATTTCATAGGACTCTGCCAGTATGCACTTTACTTTCCACTCAAGAAGTGAACTGAGATTAAAAATGAAGAAGTTAATTTAGGACAAGTGCAAAACACATCTCAGAAGAGAATCCAAATTCACAAATCAAAAAGTAGAACAGCTGGTTAGCAAAGCACTAAAGAAGTGTGTTTAAAGAGCCAGGAACAGGAGTCATAGTAGATCAATGACTGAAGGCATTTTTGTGGTGGTGTTGCAGAATAAAAAAGTTTCATTAACATATATACCCTAAAAAATGTGATTATTGCCAGGGCAGACCCCAAAAACAACAGAAAGGAAAACGTATGATGGGAAGAATCTAGCAGGCAATAGCCCAAGGAGGCTGAGTAAAGTCATAATATTTACAGAACACTATTCTTTTAAAGGGATGTAAACAAAACTCTGACACTTTTTCTTTCTTTCCTTTTTCCCTTCTCTTTTTGTTTATCTTGTTCAATATAGCAGGGCTGGAGTTACAGTACTGTATTTTGATACCAGAGCTTAGTGTCACTCAAACTTAAGTCCAAAGAAATGAGACACATGTAAAGAGAAGATTGTAAATAAACTGTGAGGAAACATTCAACTAGGTTAATTAAAAAAAAAAAGGTAAAAAAAAATCAAAAAATAAGAAAGCTTGTAAAGGCTGGCAGAGTCTCATAATTTCTATGTAGAAATATATAGGATTTCTATTTTATAGAAGTTTTTATGTGAAGAATGTAAATATTAACTGTTCTTTCTGTCCACTAAAGGCACATGCACTTACAGTAAAGGTTACAGGGAACAGGGAAGAAATGGAACTTTAGATCCAGTTATGCTATGCTATGCTATGTTATCAAAATGCCTGGGAATTCAAAATCCAATGCTCCTACTCAAGATGAAAGTCGTATGTGAGTACTCTGTAAACAAAGGGCTCATTTTCCTTCAAAATGCATTGGTCAGGTGCATGACTGCTGAGCAGTGAACCCTGATTAGATAGTTTGTGTCACTTTATATACCCTTTTTCACTTTCTCTCTTAGACTGTTCCTCTTTACTGCTGTTATGCCACTGTCTCACTTGCCCTGTTATTATATCCAAATTTAGGTATTTACATTACGGTTGTTTCAGCAATCCACTTTAGCCAGGATTTGCAAAGCTTTTGCAAAACTTTTGTTTTCTTGGGTTCTACTGGGGTTTCTCGGTTCGTTGGTTGATTGTTTTGATTTTTCTTTAATTTTTCTTATCTACATTGTGTGGCCATTTCTCATAGTTTTAAATCATCCGGGTTACTCATCCATATGGACATTATCTTCTTTCTGATTTTAGGAAGGATTTATCATGTTAGCATAGATATATAGTCAAAATAGACCTTTGTTCACATAGCAGAGAAAATATTTGATAACAAATATTTTCTTTAAGATTTAGATAAATCTTTCTGACAAAGTTAGACAACAATGCAACTGGCTAGAGAGGGAGTTTGTTGAGCTGATCTCACTGAAAAATATTCAAGTATTTAAAAATGTTTATTCATTCATACTTATCTTACTCTAAAAAAGGATCAAAAATCCTTTCAAGACTGTAACTCCATGGTTAGAGTTATAAGATCTAACGTTTGATACAGAAAAGCAGCTTTATTCTATTTAATTACCAAGCATCTTTTCCAATACTACTTTTTTCCCCTTTAAATCCTTCAAAATGGATTTTTGAAGAAAAGTTTCATTTTTCCCTGAACTATGCAAAGAGATGCAATGGATATGACTTCAACTAAACATTGCTATGTTTGCAATATATGCAAGCAAGATATTTCATAAAGAGAAAAAATCCTACTTTTTAGGGCACACATTAGAGTGCAATAAAATAATAAGAAAACAAGCTGTAAGAAACACAGATGGTATGCCTTGTTCAGATCACCTTATTTACTGCATAGGCCATAATTTAGTTACTGGAACAGATGTGCCCACTGCACATAGCATAACCCCCATTTCCCCTCATCCATTAATGCTGTCAAGTGGCCAGATGAATAACAGACACCTGAGTTTCTTTATAGAACTGATAGAAACTAAGAAAATGTAATTTACTGTGGCTAGTCAACTTACTTAAAAAATGGAGTTAGTTATAATAATTTGACCGAGTTCTACTGAATATCCTACACTTCATATTTGTTAGTTGGTCTGTACCAGCTGGTATAAGCAAATTCGCTTGCACCTGCCTGTACACTGTACCAAGCTACCTCCAAATTCTGCTCACTGTGATGATGGGAAACAGATGGCTCAAAGTTTTCAGTTAAAATTGTTTTGACAGAAAACTGGTTTTCAGCAGAGTAATTCTTGTTTGTGTGAAAAAATGTCTGCTTCCTGTGGAAAATCTCATCATTTTGTCTATAAAACACAGCTCTCCAAACATGATGATACAGAATATTTTCCAGTAGAAGTCCACAAGCCTGAGACATTGGATTTATTGTGCAAATGCTTTGTATGCTCAAACTTCTGTTTGGGCCAGATCTCCCAGATGGATTATATCTTCTATGATGCAATAAAATTTCATCAAGTCTTCACTGGCTGAAAGTGAAAGGTCTGTAGAATGACATGAAACAAAACATTTGCTGAGGGACTTCAGCTGATAGAAAATAATGTATGCATAAAAAAATTCAACAGCACCTTTCATAGATTGATTGAGCACTTGCAAATCAACATTCCTCCCCCCTGCTATTCCTCCATACACTATTTTTTTCCCAAAGCTTTTCTTGTGGTGGCCCATATTCCAGAAATGTACATTTGCCAGTTGAACAGAAACATTGGCTTCTTCTTTAGAAAGAGCCTTCTGTCTTATCTCCTACGCACATTTGCATTTCCTTTGTTTTAAAATAATATGACTGCTGTTCTTACATAAGCATGTGATTTGTAGATGGATGAGAAGTAGGATCTATAAAACTACACATATTATCATTCTGCTTTAGTTTCCTGAATTCAAGCCTTATTCCAAAGACTTTCATTCTTCATGTTTTTTCTACTCTTTCCATTCTCAACAACTTTCTCTTGTTGCACTGATCTAGTCAGCAGCTTTGATATTTGAACCAGAGACAATGGCAAACAATGACTATTTATTATTTGCTTTTAATTTTAAAAAACAAATTGGACATTTATTTTCAGCTAGTGTACTCTTAAGTAAATTATTTAAGAGATATTGATAAGAAAAGATGAGAGAAAGCACAATCTGGTAGCTCATCTACATAGTCAGAGAAGATTCCTTTCTTTTCTGATTTATGTGACCCGTTTCACCAATAAGATTTTAAACAGCAACATTTCCCCAGAATGTTTTAATGACATTCTACCATATGTAAAAGGAAGTCAAGTACTGTTATACCTACAAGCCAATAAGCTTGCTAAAATATTTTATTTAGAATTTCCTCTAAAACTAAATTTGCTAAAGAAACAGAGAATAAAATATCAATGATCTACCTAATAAATGTTTCTTCATGAACTTCCAGTAACCTGTGGACATGTAGATATGAAGTATCTCAGGAGGTTAGGTTAGAATTAATATTTTTTTCATAGGATAAAATACTAGGATATTGAAGAAAAAATTGAGAACAATTGGAATATATTTAGACTGTTTTCATTTCATTATATGTACAAGGAATAGCAATTGTGAATTTAAAAGTCTTTTTAACTGGTTTGCTTGTTTTATCAAATATATTAATTTGATGTCCAATGTTTGTCGTCAACCAGAAATAGATGTATTCAACACTGAATAGTAAGTAGTCACTGAAAGACAAGGTGTAGTGGGACAATACCAAAACCAAGTGAAAACCAAAAAACCTCATCTTATTACTCTTAGGGTAAACTTTTAAAGTTCAGCTGTTACCACCAGAGATTTTAAGACAAACTGAGACTGTCATATTCTAATCTTCTTTCTTTAATTATTTATTTCATGAGCAAATAGATCTGCCTGAAATAGGCTAGTTGTCAAGTACATTACAAGCAGAAAAACAAATCCATTATTTGTTGAATATGATTTATATAGTACTAGTCAGCATGTAATTCACAATTCATCAATATTAGGATAAAGCATGATACTTCTTTCATCTTTGCAGCAAGTTTACTGGACTATCAGTTTTGTAAAATGTCCTGTTCATCCTATGTCAACTGATGATACTTCATTCCAGCAAAACAGTTATCAGGATTAACTGCATTGTAGGTTGACTTCTCATGAAAAAAAATAAATGCTATCTACTTATTTTCCTTTATTTCTCCAGGAAAACTGTGAATTAGATCATATCCATTGCTAGGTGACAGGACCAGTAGGATGAATAACTCAATTACAGAATCACAGAATAAACTAGGTTGGAAAAGACCTTTGAGATCATCAAGTCCAGCCTATGACCTAACACCTCCTCATCAATGGAGCCATGTCCAGCCTTTTTTTAAACACGTCCAGGGACGGTGACTCCACCACCTCCCTGGACAGACGATTCCAGCACACAATCACTCTTTCAGTGAAGAATTTTTTTCTGATGTCTAACCTAAACTACCCCTGGCACAGCTTAAGACTGTGTCCTCTCGTTCTGTCAGTGGTTGCCTGGGAGAAGAGACCGATCCCCACCTGGCTACAATCGCCTTTCAGGCAGTTGTAGAGAGTGATAAGGTCACCCTTGAGCCTCCTTTTCTCCAGGCTAAATAACCCCAGCTCCCTCAGTTGTTCTTCATAGGGCTTGTGTTCCAGGCCCTTCACCACCCTTGTTGTCCTCCTCTGGACACATTTGAGTGTTTCACCATCCTTCCTAAATTGAGAGGCCCAGAACTGAACACGGTACTTGAGGTGAGGCCTCACTAGTACTGAGTACAGGAGAAGAATGACTGCCCTGGTCCTGCTGGCTGCACTATTCCTGATACAGGCCAGGATGTCGTTGGCCTTCCTGGCCACCTGGGCACACTGCTGGCTCATGTTCAGTCGGCTGTCGACCACTATCCCCAGGTCCCTTTCTTCCTGGCCAGTGTCCAGCCACTCTGTCCCCAGCCTGTAGTGCTGCAGGGAGTTGTTGTGGCCAAAGTGCAGGACTCGGCACTCAGACATGTTAAACTTCATGTTGTTGGACTAGGCCTATCGATCCAGCCTGTCCAGGTCCCTTTGCAGAGCCCTCCTACCCTCCAGCAGGTCAACACATGCTCCCAGCTTGGTGTCATCTGCAAATTTACTGACAGTGGACTCAACTGCCTCGTCCAGATCATCAATAAAGATGTTAAACAGGACTGGTCCCAGCACAGATCCCTGAGGGACACCACTAGTGACTGGCCACCAGCTGGATGCAGCACTGTTCACGAGCACTCTCTGGGCCTGGCCATCCAGCCAGTTCCTGACCCAGCAAAGAGTGCTCCTGTCCAAGCTGTGGGCTGCCAGCTTTTCCAAGAGTTTACTGTGGGAGACAATGTCTAAGGCTTTGCTGCAGTCCAGGTAGACAACATCCACAGCCTTTCCTAAACTCATGCTGGCTGTGTCTGATCCCCCCAGCCATCCTCCAGATGCTGTGTGAGGGCACTCAGGATGATCTGTTCCATAATCTTGCTGGGCGCTGAGGTCAGGCTGACAGGCCTGTAGTTTCCCAGATCCTCCTTCTGGCCCTTTGTGTGGATGGGCGTCACACTGGCCAGTTTCCAGTCATCTGGGACCTCCCCCATGAGCCAGGAATGATGGTAAATGATGGAGAGCAGCTTCGCAAGCTCATCTCCCAGCTCCCTCACCAACCGAGGACAGATCCCATCTGGTCCCATAGATTTATGAGCACCTAAGTGACTCAGCAGGTCTCTGACTGCTTCCGCCTGGATAACAGGGGGGCTATTCTGCTCCCTGACACCCTCTACCAGCCCAGGAGGCCAGCTGTCCTGAGGACAACCTGTCTTTCTGAAAACTGAGGCAAAGAAGGTGTTAAGTACCTCTGCCTTTTCCTCATCTTTAGTTACTAAATTCCCTTCCGCATCTAATAGGGAATGGAGGCTGTCCTTGCCCTTCCTTTTACCCTTTATGTATTTATAAAAATATTTTTTATTGTCCTTCACAGAAGTGGCCAGATTGAGTTCTAACAGGGCTTTTACCTCTCTAATTTTTTTCCTACATGACTTAGCAACTCCCTTAAGCATTTCCTGAGATACCTGACCCTCCTCCCAAAGGTGATACACCCTCTTTTTTTTCCTTAGTTCCTTCAAAAGCTCCTTGTCCATCCAGGTTGGTCATTTTCCTCATCAGCTCATCTTTTGGCACACAGGGACAGTTTGTTCCTGTGCCTTCAGGATCTCTGTTTTGAAGCACGCCCATCCTACCTGGACTCCTTTGTTTTTAAGAGCTCCTTCCCAAGGTACTCTCCAAATAAGTCTCTTGAATAGGCCAAAGTCTGCCCTCCAGAAGTCCAGTGTGGAAGTTTTATTGATGCCCCTCCTTGTTTCACCAAATATTGAAAACTCTATAATTTCATGATCACTATGCCCCAGATAGCCTCCAACCACCACATCTCCCACCAGCCCTTCTCTGTTTGCAAACAGCAGGTCTAGTGTAGTCCCTCCTCTCACAAGCTCGCTCACCAGCTATGACAAGAAGCTCTCCTCCATACACTCTAAGAACCTCCTAGACTGTCTCTTCTCTTCTGTGAAATAACCAGCAGATATCTGGCAGGTTAAAGTCACCTACAAGAACAAGGGCTGCTGATTGAGAAACATCCTCCAGCTGCTTGTAGAATAAGTTATCCACCTCTTCATCCTGGCTAGGTGGTCTATAACACATTCCCACAAGGATGTCAGCCTTGTTGGCCTTCCCCCTGACTCTTACCTGTAGGCACTCGACTTTATCATCATTAATCTCAATTTCCATGGTGTCAAGAGCCTCCCTAATATAAAGAGCCACCCCTCCACCTCTCCTCTCTCTCCTGTCTCTTCCGAAGAGCTTGTAGCTATCTATTGCAGTGCTCCAATCACACTGAGTCATCCCACCACATTTTCATAATGGTGACTAAGTCACAGCTTTCTTGCTGTACCATGGCTTCCAGCTCCTCTTGTTTGTTACCTGTGCTCCATGCATTAGTGTACATGCACTTCAGCTGGGCTGCTGATTTCACCCCTGTTGGAGGTTAGGGTTTTTCCTTTTGTTTCTTTCTCTTAGGGAATTTTCCCCCATTTTGTTGCTAAGGAACAATAATGACTGGGTACTTAAGAGAGACAGAAGAAGTTGCCAAACTCAGGGGAAGAGGGCACCTGGCTGCACTTCTCTTATCTGAGAGTTTCTCTCAGAGGGGCAGAGATACCGTGAGAATGGGGCTGGGAAAGAAGGGGCTGGGGCAGCTGCTAGCTCCTTCTTGCTCTCTCGCTATTCAGAGGGGAAGAAGGCTGCCCTTGCTGTGGGAAGAATTCGCCACCACTGCGGGTTTCCATCTCCTGCAGCCTTTCTTCTACCATGAGTGGAGCTCTACTCGAGAGAGTAACTACTGAACTGGAACCTTAGTAACAGCCTACCTCACCAGAGGACCCTTCACCATCTGCTGGGGTGCCTCAGGGGAAACCGTGGGATCCTTAAGCCCCTTTCCTCCTCCCAGGGAGCCCCTCCCTGCCCTGTTCGGGAGCCAGGCGGCCACTGCCCAGCCCCGCTGTTTCTCGGCCACTGCCCAGCCCCGGCGTTTCTCTGCCACTGCTACGAGGTTTCTTTGCTACACTGTAGCCCTTCACCCCCTGCCTCTGGGGATGCCCCGCGGTCCCAGCTACAGCTGCCGAGTTTCTGACATGTCTCGTCTACCACCCTGGGATTTTGCTCGTTCCTGCCGTTCCAGCTACCGGCTTCCAAGGTCCCTGTTACAGCTCATTTCTCTATCCAGAAGGGAACTGAGACCGACTCCCCTGGGGGTTTGTAAAGCAAAGCCCCTTCTCTATCCCCTCCCATCTCGGCCCAGCCGCCATCACCGTGTGGTCTCTGCGCTGGCGCCGCAGCGCCCCCTGCAGGCGCGGGGGAATCACCGCACCCGCCCTGCCCGGCCCGGAGCCACCAGCGCCCCTGCCGGCCGTGAGCGGAACTGCACCCAAGGGGAAGGTGCCTGACAGCCGAGACAAGGCTGCTGCTGCCTTTTGGTTCTGTTTGCTGTCGCTGCGTTGCTGTTGTTTGTCTGCCTTGTTATACACATACATGCATACTAGTAAAGAACTGTTATTCCTTTTCCCATCTCTTTGCCTCAAAGCCCTTTGACTTCAAAGTTATAATAATTTGGAAGGAAAGGGGTTATATTTTCCGTTCCAAGGGAGGCTCCTGCTTTCCTTAGCAGACACCTGTCTTTCAAACCAAGACAAACCCTGACTCTGTCTTATCACTCTTGGCCTTGTTTCTGGACAGCCTAATTGCATCCTCTTCCCCCTCTGAACCTAGTTTAAAGCCCTCTCAATCAGTCCTGCTAATTCATGGGCTAGAATCCTTTTGCTCTCGACTGGTAGATGGAGCCCATCTGGCTCCAGCAGGCCAGGTGCCATAAAAGTTGCCCCATGATCAAAGAACCCAAAATTCTGCTGATGGCATCAGCCCTTAAGCCACTTGTTGATAATGTGGGTTCTCCTGTTCCTTTCATCATTTGTCCTGCCACTGAAGGGACTGAGCAGAACATCACGTGTGCTCCTGCCCCATCAATCATTCCACTCAGAGCCATTAAGTCCCTTTTAATTGCCCTGGTGCTCTTCTTTTCAATCCTATCACTACTAGCCTGGAGTATCAGCAGTGGGTAATAATCAGAGGGCTGAATCAGCCCAGGGAATCTCCTGGTGATATCCTGTACCCGGGCCTCAGGGAGGCAGCAGACCTCCCTGTGGGATGGGTCTGGACAACATACGGGGCCCTCTGTTCTCCTCAGAAGGGAGGCACCTAGTACAACTACCCTTCTTTCTTTTTAATGCTAGAGGTAGTGATCCATCTGACAGATGAAGTGTAATTGGGAGGCTTTTCAGGGCAGATTATTTTCTTCGATGTCATCTGGCTGAGCCTCTGGATCCAGGGCCTCATACCTATTCTGAACTGGCACCTGGGCAGGTGGTGGGAGTTGGGAAGAATTTTTATTACCTCCCCAAGTAGGGTCCCTTCATCTACTAGGTCTCCTCCTGGCTGATGGTAGGAGGCATGGGAGTCCTCTGACTCCTGGTGGGCTTCTCTCAGGGATGAAAGGGTGAAACTCCACCAGTCAATTTCCCTTTCACTTTCCCTAATACTCCTTAGTCTTTCTACTTCTTCCTTAAGCTCAGCAACCAGACAGAGGAGATCATTCACCTGTTCGCATGCAGGTATCTTTTGCACCGTCCCCTGGTACTACTGACAGGGTCAGACACTCCATTCAGGAAGTGGTCTGGACAGATGTCTCCTTCTTGGACGGTCCTGTTTGGCTTGGTACACTTTTCCTAGCTATAGCTTTTGATTGTTTGGAGACTGTGGGAGACAGAGGAGTAGAAACTCCTGCAATTAAAGGAGACTTTGATTTACAACCCTGAAAGAGACTAGGTCTGGCTTAATTTACAGAGATTTGTGGACTTTAAGCAAAAGGATTACAAACTTGTATTCCTATCATTATAAGTAAAATTGTACACTGGGTGTTTTGGTGAAGGGTTTTAAAATATAATAGTGTGGTTTCATATAGTTTAAGTTAAGAATGTAGATGGTATAAGAGAGACAACTGTGTGTATGTGACATGAGAAGTTATTGGTCAAGACACAGCTGCATTGCAGTGAGAAGTGCCACAGGTGATAGGTCATTAATCTAAAACAAAGTGTCATTTTAAGTATCTATTGGATTAGAAAATTATAAATTACAATGTAACCCTAAATCTTGTGACTAGTCGCCATTACTCGGAGGTGTTGTAAAATCTCACACCTCGACTGATGTGTTTGTTATTTTAAACAATAATTTCGTGTGATTGCATAGTCCCATCCCTTAAAGTTATTTTCCTCCGACATGTGAAGTGCGAGAAACGGACAGGAGACCACTACTGAACAAAAAACCCAAAACCAAAAGAACAAACAAAACCCCAACACAAAATAAAAACCCTACTGGGCAGGAGGATGACTGCAACCCTGCTGGCCCTGCCTGCGCGAACTGCCACGCAAACTGCCGTGCTATGCCCTCAGAGACATGCCACACCCCTGATCACCTGCTCCTGTTCTCTGCACTGCGGGTTGCTGCACTCCCTAGAACCTTCTTTTAATCGCACGTCCTATGGCTGGAAGAAGCACCTCTCTGTGCCTGAATGGCTAATGAGAGCTCTTAATTCACTGTGACTGAATTATCACCCTTTCAACTATGAAAACTGTGATGTGAGACTTTACTTTGGAAGACGCCACAAATATAATTTGTGAGGCCTCAGTACACAGTCTGTGCAGCCTTTTAGATCTTTATAGTTTTATACAAAGTTATGACGATTCAGGGATACAATACAGAGAAAAGTAAGATCATATATTCCCCATACTAATGATTGTAATTTCCTAGTTGTACTCATATCTTTGGGGGGCAGTTGGTTGGTTTGCTTGTTTGTTTTGTTGTTTTCATTTGTTTTTTGACAGATCATGGTTGTAGAGCCTAGAAAATTAAGGGAATTATACAGTGTGTATAGTACTGCTTATGTAATGGAAAGTTTATCCCTTCAGAAAGAAAACTGTATTTATACATTGGCTTCTTGCTGGATTACCGTATAGTGGTGTTTTACAAGAGTTCGGTTTCAATCTTCCTGAAAGATGAAATTAGAATAGTCTGTGATAATGAAAATATTGGCACAAAAAATTACTTATTCAATGTAAAATGCCTTTGGAGATTACCTTACAGCTATATTTTTAAACTATATGCAGAGCAATCTGTTCTTCTGTCTAATGCAATATTGATCAATCTAAGAAGAAAACAGAATAGAAAGAGTCTAAGAGATTGATGGGCAGCAAGAACAACATCCTGAGTGGCAAAAATCTTGCCATAAGCTGCAATGCCTATGGGTCTTGGAAGCTTGCCCACAGTTGCTTCTTTGAATCAGAAAAAAATTAATTAGAACATGTTGTTAGTCTACTGGCAGGTAGACACAGGTCGATATTCCATTCCTGTGCCTGCTTTCTTTTTCCAGCTCCAGTTTGCATATCTAATCGATCTCTTTGCCTGTATGATTGATCAAAAGGGAGTGCAATGCAAAAGGAGATGCCAAAGAGATATGCAAACGCATGTGTTATGAGAGGTGGAAGCTAATGTCACATCATGCAGTAATTTTCTGGCACCTTTTTCTTGCTGGGCTGCATTACAAAAAGATGTACATCTTGCTAATATATTTCTGTTCTGCCTTCTGTTAATTGCTGCATAACTTTATCATTCAGCACTCTGTGATGAGCTGTCTCCTTTGCTTCATGCAGAGTGACAATACAAGGAGCTCAGCAGTGATAATAAAGACATGATCTAGTTTGCCATTAAAATACCCATCCTCACACACTTCTACAGACTGTTTCACACCTGTGTCTGAAAGCAGAAAGACAGGAAGTAGAGGAGTTGCAACAATAACACCTTTCTTCTTATGCAACAGTCAGAAATGCCCCCTCCTGTCTTTAATCACAGTGTAAATATAATGCAGTTATTTCAAAGAAATAGAAAGGGTCAAGTAAAAAGTGAATAGGGGTGACCTAAACTCTACCCAGTACTCTCCGAAACCCATGTGAGTCATGGACAAGGGCTTGCCTGTCCTACAGATTTTTTTTTTTTTTTAAACAGGAAACCTTTAATTTGGCATTAAAAACCTCTGCACTAAAGATGCACAAATAACTATTTTAGTTAGGAGAATCTAACTCTTTCCAAACTTAAAAATTTATGTATTATGCCTCCTGTTGTCTGCTTTTTTCCTAAAAGTATGTTTTTGATACTCTGACACAGTTCGTCTCTTCACAATTTGAAAACAGACAGTCAAGGAAAGCGCTTATGGCTCATGCTGCCTTTCTGATAGTGAGTGGTCTCATCTTGTCACACAAGATGGCAGCCAAAAATTGACTTTTCTTTGCATTTATTCTTTTTAAAAAAATAACAGGAAAAGTCATCTCAGAAACAATTCTCATGTGAAAAGGGCTATCACATATCCTGGAAAATAAATCTTGTTTGAAGTTCTTACTCACTTAGCAGTAAGTAATGATATATGTTTAAAATAATTGCACCCTTTGCTAATTGATATCAAAACCTTTGAAATTTTATATAATGCCTTCTATCACAGATATTTCCAGCCATGGAAGAATCTTAAAATTTGTCATCTTATCCACTAAAATATGTATTTTACAGTTCTCTTCACATGATGCTTCACCGAACAGCAAGGAATGCTATCCTGGAGGAGTGTGAGGAGCAGTAGTGATGGCAGTGGCAGAAATCAATATGAGGAATACATATGAAGAGGTAAACTGGCACTCTTCCCTGATCTGGTCAGACTAGACTTATTTATTGTTCAAGCCAGCAAGGGACTCAGCCTGCACCAATCAGGTCAAGTGATTTAAACAGAATTAAAAAATCAGTCCAGTTAATTTTAATAAATGCATACATATATATCTCCCAGCAAGCAAGTATGTGGCAACATGATGATCACCAAAAAAACCCCATGTCCTCTTCTTCTCCAGAGCTCCTAGACCCAATACAGATGCACAGACAAAGCACCTGCCAGGGCATGCAACCACCTAGGTTTCCGGCTGCAGGGTGTGCCTGGAGATGGATGGTAATGGGACCACCTTCGGGAGGTACACTCAGGTAGATGAACTGCTCTGCTTGGTCACTGAGCTTTGGGAGAAGGAGGACAGACTAAGGAGTATTTCAGAGTCTGAGAATAAGATAGATCAATGGAGACATAGTCTGACATTTCTGATAAGTAACAAGTCAATTCAACATAGGTAGGTCCAGTATCTGTTTTGTGTCAGGGTGAATATAGTATTACTAGGGGATAATAGGAAGTAGATTAGTTTGTGGGGCTCCCAGAGGAACACCTCCTTATCTCCTCCATCCCTTGCCCTTACCCTCTTATACCTTTATAGAATAGGTATTAGGCTCTATGAATGGTCAAGGAAGGACATGGCAAGGTCGAAAAGGATGAATCTGTGTAAGTACTTTCACCAAGGCCAGATTAACCAGCCCTTTTGCCGAGAGCTGCATTAAGACTAGCACAGAGAAGAAAGGTCGTGTTATGGTCATAGGTGGCTCCCACCTGACCAGAATGAAGGCATCCACCTGCGACTGGGCTATCTTTTCAGGGAACTCTTATGTCTTCCTGGGACCCAAATCAAGATTGTTACCAGACAACTGATGAGCAGAGTACAGTCTTTTGATTATGACACACTCCTGCTCTATTACATGGATACAAATTACATTGCAATAAGAAATCTAAGGTCAACCAAAAGACATTCCAGAACCCTGGGAAAAATGATTCAGGAGCATAGGTGGTGGTCTCCTTAATCCTCCCATTAATGGGGAGAGACATTGGAAGGCACAGGTATGCATCAAAACCCAGCTCCTGGACTGGTGCCTCTTCCAGAATTTTGATTTGTATATTGATAGAAGAGACTTTCATGTGCCAAGTGTCCTGGGGCCTGATGGGATTCGCCTGTCCCAATGGGGTAAATGTGCCTTTGCTTGTAAGTTGGCAGGACTGATTAACAGGACTTTAAACTACAATTTATGGGGAAAATTAATAATACCAGGAGAACTAAAGATAAGCCTAAGTTTGGTATGGCATCACCTCAAGGTGACAATGCTAGTGGAAGCATTTATACTTATTCAGGGAACACCTAAAACAAAAGTCATACACCAAAGCATATAATATGAGAATCAAACAAATAGGACTGGAAGTGTTAGTCTGTTAAAAAAATCTGTTATTTCATTGATATTAGTGGGAGTTGGTAGAATAAGCCCCTTGACTGGAGTACTGGGATGGAGAGCTGTTCAAGAGGGACAGGCAGGGCAGGGAAAGTAGAAGAATTCCACTATATGCAAGGGAGAGTTTTGACTGCACAGCCCCTATAGTTAAGGATTGGAAAGGGATGGAAAACAATGCAGATGTTGTAGAGTGTGTTTGTGACAAATAACCAGGCCAGCACTGATGAGGTATTCTACAGGCGAGCACAAGAAATTTCTGCATTGGTAGCCCTTGTCCTTTATGGGAGTTTTCAACTTCCAAGACATCAGCTGGAAATACAATACTGCTGTGATAAGCAAGTCTGCAAAATTCCTGAAATTCATTGAGGATAATTTACTGTCACAAGTATTCAGCAAGGCATCTAGAAAAGATGCTCTCCACAACTTGCTATTTGTGAAAAGGGAGATGTGCTGGTAGGTTGGCAGTCTTGGCCACAGTGATCAAGAGGTGGCTGAATTTAAAATTTTTTGTTGTAAGGGGGAAAAAGATCAACAGAGTTTCTATCCTGGATTTCAAGAAAGCAAACATTAAGCTATTCAGGCAGCTACTTAGCAGTGTCCTCTGGGAATCTGCTTATGAGGGCTTGGGAGTCCATAAGTAGATCAGTTTTCAGGAACCACTTTTTAATAGCACAGGAGCAGACAACTCCCTCATGTTACAAATCAAGCAAGCAGGGCAAAAAACCAGCTTTGCTGAATGAGGAACTCCTCTTGAAACTCCTAAGGAAATAGAAATGGTATGATTTCTGAAACAGAGAAAATTACAGAGCCCTTCAGGGAGAAGTCAAAAAACACAAAAGCAATGAAATAGCTTTTTATCATATTCCAATCAAATATAACAAGAAATTTGTTCTCTAACTACCTATTTTGATAGTACTAAATAACCACCTGAATTAAATTTGAGTCTTAAACACATCCATAATGCCAATATGGCCCTTTTACCATTCTGGCTTTTTTGCAGACATTCATAAACATTAATATTTGTCAACCAACAAGAATAGTTGTAGCACTCTAAAACTGCTTTGGATTGTATTTTGTTGTCCTTTCTCTATATTTGACTTTCACTCATCTTTTACTCATCTTCCCAGTCATCTTTCAAAATTATTGGATTTAGTTCTTTGATGTTTAGTGAGAAATATTAATAATCCTCCTCGTAAATATACCAAATGGTTACACTGCATATTAGCATATAGACCTGATAGAATTTTACATGAATTAATGCTGAAAGTATTAATAGCATTAGATGCCAAAAAGATGCTAAAATTGAAAGATACAGTTATGAACACTGACATTTTGATTAAGAAGTATGCAGGGAATTCTGAATCACAAATTTAACGTCTGAGTATGTTACAATTCTTGGCATTGTCAAGGACAGTATGTAACGCATTTCCTACTTTGTTCTACTTCTGTCAGATTTGACCTATTATTTCAGTGCAAATTCATCCACCGGATAACAAACAGAAAGAAAATCATTACCATCATTATTTTTCCTGAGGCTACCAAAAGCACCTACAAAGTATAATGTGGCTTGGAATTTGAAAGGAAAGTATGAGATAAAAATAAGATTAATAATCCAAAGTTATGACATGCTACTATTACTATGACATAATTGGCAAAAACACCATTATAAATTATAAAATATACTTTCATCTCTTGAAATGTCTCAGATTTCCTCAATCACTACATTCAAATCCAACTTAAAAAGAAATCAAGTATTGATTTTTTTAAGTCTAAGAAACTTGGGCTGAGGGGTTTCTTTAAATTAAATATACCAGTTAAAAATAATTCTATAGGTATGATTTTTGTATAGCTTATTCATCTAGCTATCAGTACTAAATTAATTTTCTGAGAGTTTAAAGCCAGTTAGGAGCTAAGGAGGAACACTAAAAACCAACATGATTACTTATTTAAAATTTTATTTCAAGTTAGCTAATTAGTGAAATAATGGCTAGTTATTGATTGGAATTCTAGCTTATTAAGTGTTTCCACAAATTCTACAAAACATCAAAGGAATTCTGAAGCAAGTTTTGGCCTAGCTGAATATTCTCCTCTGTGTGGAGATGGTATTGGAATGACAGAAGTGTTGCAGGCTACTCTGCCATTCCTGTCTGCAGATTTTTCTCCACGTCCAAAAGTCTAAAGCCTTACATTGTTGGGGTCCCTCCCCCGCCGTGTAGCCCTGGGAGAGGCGCCCTGAGGGCACAGACACGGGGTTTCCCTGCCCCTGCTCAGCCTCGTTCCCATTGGTTGGTTTGTGTTCCCTGCGCGGGCAGAAGGACCCTTGGTCCCGTGACTGGAACAGTTCCTGGGCAGAGCCCCGGCCATGCGGCTGGAGAAATAAACATCTCTGAAATATCTAGCAAGAATCTGTCTGTCCGTATATATTTCCTTTCCACGGGACTCCTGGTTTGGTATATGTATGTTGCAGTATCCCCACTGCAACATTACATATTGGATATTGTCTGCTCTAAGAAACAAAAAAATTGAAGTAAATAGGAAAATCACAGAATCACAGAATATGCTGAGTTGGAAGGGAACCATGAGGATCATTGAGTCTAAGTCTTGGACTCTACAGGACCTCCCCAGCAACCCTGCATGCCTGAGAGTGTTGTCCAAATATTTCTTGAGCTCAGTCAGGCTGGTGCTGTGACCACTGCCCTGGTTTCTGTTCCTGTGTCTGTTCCAGTGCCCAAACACCCTCTGGGTGAAAAGCCTTTTCCTGATATCCAGCCTAAACCTCTCCTGACACAACTTCAGGCCATTCCCTCAGGTCCTGTCACTGGTCACCACAGAAAAGACATCAGTGTCTGCCCCTTCTCTTCATCTCATGAGGAATTTACAGACTGTGATGAGGTCTGTCCTCAGCCTCCTCTTCTGCAGACTGAACACACCAACTGACCTCAGCCACTCCTCATACATCTTCCCCTCCAGACCCTTCACCATCCTCATTACTCTCCTTTGGACACTCCCTAATAGCCCCAGGTGTAGGATCTGGTTCTTTCCCGTGTAAAATTTCATGCTGTTGGTGATTCCCCATCTCTCCAATTTGCTGAGATCTCTCTGCAGGGCCTCCCTATCTTCAAGGGAGTCAGCAGAGCCTCCCAGTTTTGTATTGTCTGTGAACTTGGTAAATTTGTGGGTTAAAAGGACTCAAACAATAACAATAATAAAAAAAAGGCATTGTGGCAAGCATCATGTGGAAATTCAGTAGGAATGTTATTGCAAAAAATAATAGATACAACTAAATTATATCTAAACAAAATTTTGAATAAACAAGCATGAAAGTCAAAATAAAAGAAGTCTTAAAATGAACGTTGTCTTGCTTTGGAAATTTGGTCCAGCTCATTTTTAGACATTGTATTATATATAGTTTGGTCATGGATTTGCTGGAGACAACAAAAGGGTTGTAAGTCCTCATAAACCTGACTGTACAGTCCAGTCCCTCTCAAGCTCTATGGTAACAGTTTAGGCTCAGACACTACCCATCACTCATTTTCTCCATCACAATGACTCAGGCCAGAATTACATCTCATCTTCTGAAAAAAATTCACTACAAGTGGAAAAAATTTAATTTATTTTCATGTGGTTTTAGGGATAGGTATATGAGTCCTAATAAAGTTTAAACTGTTTTTATTACAATCCGTGAGTTTCTCATGGGCTCTTTCTTTTACCTTTCCAAACCTCCCCTCCCACTAGCATAGAGGGTATTGAGTGAGTGGCTGTGGGGTGCTTAGTTTCTGGCTGGGGTTAAATCACAACATCCAAGGAGGGAAAGATACAGGAGTCAGTATTTCTGTGACTATCAAAATCTCTTGTGGAGGAGAAGAATTCATTTGTTTCATGGCACATCTTTGAGCTTTCAACCATTTGCCACATCTGTCTGTCCCGTTCATGAAAAAGCCCCATCTATCTCACTGTAAAATATGTTCTTTTGTTTCCTTCATTTTCAGATAAAAAAAGCATTTTCACACCACTCTTTGTTTCTTTCTACCTTATATTTGGCATCTTAACAGTAATAGCATTCCCACATACATCTTTAGCAGCAAAAGAGATTATTGTAAGAGAGAAGGTGGGAAATATATTGCACATTATTCTTTCAGGAGAAAAAGTAGGAAGAGACACAAAAAATGAGCAATGAATGCAATAGAGATGAGTTAGTCAATTTATGAAAAGAAAGGAAGAAAATTCTAAAATAGTACTAGCTGTTCATCAGCTATAGTCATACCAATAAATGCTGCCCAGAAAAAGTGAGGATTCCTGGATTTTTCTAACCTTTTCAAAGACTGCCTGAAGTGTATTTTGGTAGCTGGCTTAAATGTATTTCTCTCAATTTCTTTCTTGGTTTTAGTAATGCCATGTTGCTCTGCTTTCTGTCATTCAGACCTCCCTATGCTTGCCCTGAGGGCTGAATAGTTATCACCAGCCCTACAATGTGAATCTCTCTCTATGTGAATCTCTCTCTATATCTAGAACTATCTGTCCTTTGGAACAGAGGAAAAGGAAGAGAAACGAACACTGTTAAGAATGAAGATGTGACTGATTTTCCTGTTTTCAGGGAGACACAGAGGAAAGAGGTGCCTTTCCCTTGGTACCAAGTAATGCCTCTGCCTCTGGCCAGGACGGGATTCTGCACAGCACAGGAGCATCATATAGTTTTCATCTGTGGCTGTACTCTGTGTCTAACACAAAGTAGGTTAAGCAGCATGCGGCCTTCAAGGTTTTACAAAAACATGAAGAATCCTTGACTTGTGACTACAATATACGTATATGTCGATGTATATGTGTAGGTATATAAAAAGCAGATGGTTCTTTCTCTTAGCAAATGTTAGTAGCCCTTTGGCCTGTGAAAGACTCTTTTTAAATGCCAAAAGCATAGCAAGCTTAGACAACCAACATAAGAATCTATTCTTTGATTTTCCATAATTTCTCAGTGATATTACTTAACAGAATAATAATACATATACAATACTGCTGTGGCTTTCTAGGAGACCACATAAGTGTTAAATGCAGTGGAGATGAAGGCTGGAATGAAAAGTGAAAAGTAATCATTGGCAATAGTTTATGGAATAGGATTAAAAGGACAATAATAAAAGCAATCCGTAACATGTGTCTAAGGTCTGTTCTACTTACAAATGTCAGATTCTACTTTTCACCTTAGAAAATATTGAAAGCAAAAGTCATTAGCTGAGGCAAATCTTAGGAAAGGAGAATAGATCTTAATTTTTATTAATATTACTGCAGTAAGATCCTGAAAGTAAGATATGTTTTAGTTCAGTGTTTTACAACTGACTCCAATAGCAGAGTAATTTGGAATGGAAAGGATGTGTATTTCCCACATGAATAACTTAAGAGTGAAAATATTGGTGAAGTTATGAAACAAGTTATTTAGACATGTGTCAAACTATAAGCATGCCTTTTTGTTTGAGGGGATTTTTGTTTGAGGAGAAAAAGTAGGAGGAGACAGGACCCCAACCAGCCAAGACAGTTTTTTGCTGCTTGGGTTTTTTTTGTTGTGTCCTCAAAGAGAGAAAATGTAATCTTTGTGACTTTAAAACATATGGATTTTCTATACGGTTTTAAAAACTTACTTTCTCCTGGACTCAAAATATTGCCAACAGCAACTTGAAGGAAAGTGCAATGAATTTACCTGAGATCTTCCTGCATTGGTAAAATTAACTGCTCTCTGTAGTGAACACTTCCTGTCTCTGCATTTTCATGAAAGGAGAAAGAAACCAAGCTAGAATGTCAAGACCTTGAGCCCACAGTTGTCCCTAAACAGCAGTTTCCATTGTTTAGTGTTCCTTTTGCATTTATCTCCCTAGTTTAATAAACTATTCAGAAGTAATCTTTGACTTTCCAGTTTAAAGTAAATGAAAGTATGAAGAGTCTGAAAGTAAAATGGCTGATGATAACCTATGGCCAGTGTCATAGTGGCTAGCAGCAGTCAACAGAACCTCTTCCAAAACAAAGACTGTGTTGCTGGCTCCCAAATCACACAGAGCAGCTGCAGGTGTGTACTGCTGCCCTTAAGCTTAACTGAGTTTGGAGCTGTAAGATGTCCCAGTATGCTCCTGTATTCTGGCTCTCAGCTGCAGGTCATCCAAAAAGAGACACAGTGCTTTAATGTTTACCAATTATTTTATAACAGTTTGCAAGAAGCCAGGTTTAAGTAAAAGTAAATTAAAACTACTTTCCCCATCGAGTTACAAAGATTTTTAAATAAACAGGTGATATAAAAGAGGAGAAAGTAATTTCCTCTGTTTACCCCAATGTCAAACCTGAAAGAACACTCTCTCCTCCTGTTTCATCCAGATGAGAAGCTGTAGATAAATTACCTGAGTAAGTTTTTTTGTACCTCTTCAATACTAGCTCTGTTATCACTAAAGAGAGCATCTGGCTGGGGAAGAATGCCATTCTTTACACTCACAACCTTGTTTGGGATTTAGTCCAGGTTTCATTTAGATTCTAATCTTCCCAGACTCATTTTCTTTTCAAGATTATTGATACTTAGTTTATTTCAGGGGACAGTTTCAGCCCTGTCATCTTGGATTATGTATAGATGGTTTATCTACTCATATCTGTCATTTTAACAAGTGTTTTACTCTAGAAGTGGGTACAACTCTTCTTTCCGTTATTGTAATGTGACAATTCTGAGTGAAGCCTCTCATCCCAATTTACATAAATGTGCATATCAACCACAATACTTTCCCTGCTAATTATTAATTAAGACCAGACAGAAGAGTTATTCACCACTCTGGAGCAATAACCTCTTTGAAATCTTTAACCCATTATATCTTTCAAGACAAGCAAAACTCAAAAATTACATCTTGGCAAATTTAGATTTCCCACTGAAATAATGTCTGAAATTCCCAAGCTCAGAGGGTGAGGCAGCAGAAATCTCATAAATTCTTTAAGATTTCTCTTTACCAGGGCTTTTCACACATATTTCTATATAGACTTTAAAACCAAATGAAGGACACCAAAGATTATGCAGATTTGATGAGTGAAAAAACCATTATTGTCATATACACTATAATAATAAGCTTCCATGTGAAGGATAATATTCTTCCCCATATTATGGGAAAAGAAGGAAGTCAGGCAGATTACAGATTGGGTTCCTTCATCTTTGAATCTTCCAGCTTCTCTCATTCTCCCCACACTGAATACGGGACAAAGAAGGTCATCACAATAATGGAAGACAACAAACATTGTGTCCCAGTTATTAAGATAAATTCTGTAACACCCAAAAATATACACCACGTACCTGTTTCTGGAAATGTTTTTCACCCTATCCCTATTTCCTAAGAGCAACATCCCATTCTTCCTTCAGATGTTTTGCTGAGAGCCTGACAGCATTGAATCTTCTGTCTGCTTCAGCAGATGTTATGTGACAGAAGGAGACATAGCCATTTGCCTAAAGCACACTTTCTCATGCTAATCCTGATATTGAACCTCTGATGTCTACATCAACTTCTACTTCATGCTGGCAGAAATAAAACATTCTATATCAACTACCAAAACAAATATTACTAAGAGGAGTTTGGAAAAAAAGAAACAACCAAAAATGAACTGGTGAAACTTGAATGAAAATTGAGCTTAGAAATGTATTAACATTTGATGAAAATTCCAACTTCCTTGCAAAAAGTTTAGCTGAGCTAATAATTGCCTAGTACGTATGTAATGCATGATTAATTGTAGTTATCTCAAATGCATTACAATATACAGTAAAACTAAACAAATTGACAGCTCCAAGATTATGCTTACTTTAATGTACACTTCATCTTACATTTTAAATGACTCATTAATAGGATCTATAAGTTCTGTTTATGCCTACTTTATTAATGTGACATAGATTTAAATGGGCAACATGTTTTAAGAAGAAATGTGGTCACATGTAGATTACAGCATAAGACTTGTTAACCATACTTTGAGGAAAACCATGCAAGTTAAAACTGGCAGAGTACATTCCAATACCTTTACTTTTGTTAACAAAATTTTAGCCAACACAATATAGACTTCAGCCAGGTTAGAACTTGCTGTCAGTCAAAGGTCAAGATAAATTAATCTCGTGGAAGGACCAAATGCTACAGTATGTGGGTACTTCTCCAAATGAGCTTGAATTCACCAGTTTATTTTGCCGAAAGACTGCAGAATTACTTTTAACTTGGCTCACTTCTCATTAAAAGCACATTTTGTCTATGCAAGGGAAGAATTTTCCATCTCTGCTTTGTTGGAAGAACAAAAATTCCAAGTCAGTCAGTGAATGCTGTTTTGACTATTTTGCACTGAAACAATGTAATAACCCACATCCAGAGATAATCAATGCTCAGTAAAAAATACTACTCAGTAGAATTGGTTTGCTCTTTGTGATCTTACTGTTTCATTTTCTGAGCCATCTGATGAAGAGTGGAAATTCAGTGACACTGCAAGAGGAGGTAATTTTCTGCCTTGAGAAGTTCCTTGTTAAGTTTCAATTATTTTGCCAGTTTGAACAACAGTCTTTCAGTCTTCCTTACATTCCTAGCACATGTAGGTGGCTAATGTCTCTTCACATATGTTTCACAGCAGGCTATGAACTATTAGACCACTTAACAACTAAAAGTTCTTTTCCAGTAGAGCATGTAAATGTGACCCCTGTTGGTTGATGTTCCTATAGCACCTGATAAGAATCACTTAATCAAGTACTGCATTGATAGAGGTGAACAGCAGAGGAAATTGTTCTTATCAAATCACATTACAAGCTATAATAACAAAGCAAAAGTGAACCACACTGTAGGTGCATTTAAATGAAGCTGTCTGTAGGACTGGCCACAATATGTATTTCTTCAGTATTATGTTTTGGGTTTTTTTGTGGTAGGGTTGTCATTTCACATGTTGTGTTTGGATTTTTTAAACAGGGCAGAAAAACAAAACCAAACCCCCAGCTTTAGTTTGTTTGCAAGTTGTGTGCAGGAGAATAATGAAAGTGGCAGCATGAATGTGCCTCCTTCCTAGCTAGAACTCCTGTCTTGGGTATGGGAAAGACACACTCAGTGCTCTGCCTGAGACATTGCAGCAACTAATTTTTCCATATTACCAGTAGTGAGGCCATACATCAATCTCAGGAATCCTGTGGGCTTTTTCCTTGTGACTTTGATCTGAAAGGTGGGTCTATTCACGTCAGACACCATCACAACAATAATTTCTCAAAAATGTACAGGTGAAAATTTTCTTGCTAATTCAATTACTTGTGTTAAAATTGAGCCTGATAAATAGAGTTCTGATATATACGTGAAATCTTTGTCTGCACATATGCACATCTACCTGTACACAGATTTGCATATCTTCCCACATTAAAAAAATCCCATTACTTTACATTTTACAGGAGTTTAGTTTTGATCTTCTGTCCTTTGTAAAACATTGATTTTCTGATTGGAAAGGCATGAGTATGTTTACTGTGCAGCTTTGGGAGATTTAAGAGGTACTTGTTAACAAAGTACTGTGTCATGTGCTTCAAGTACACATTAAAATCATTCCCAAATAAGAAAGAAAAATAAAGAATCCATGTAGGATCTTAAAATCATTGCATAAGTGATATCATAAATGAAATAGAACACAAAATAATGATGTCAAGAAAATTTATGAAGAGAACCCATATTAAAACCAAACAAGCAAACCAGTCAATAGCAAAAGTAAACAAGCAGACAAAAATGCCTAAGATGTTTCCCTGTAAAATTAGTGTAACAAGGATGTATCCTTCAAATAGAGGTAAAAATTCTCAATATCAGAGGAGAAGTACAATACCTTGAGAATGCTGCACTATTCTTGGGCTGTTTTCTACCACGCATTGACTTAGACATGTAACAGACTTGCTTCTCCTAGTTTCCGAAAAACATTTTTACCTGATTAAGTGTTACAAAAATACCACCAGGTAAATTCTAGAAAGCAGAAAAATCAAGCACTGTATTTTTTCTTTATGTTATGTATGAAACTAAAGAACACAACTGGCTCCTTCATATACCTCAGTTTTTGTCTGCTAATCTCTGAAAAATCTGGTACATTCATACAAAAATACCAAAGTATCCTTTTTTAAAATTAATGTTCAACTGAAATGTCAAGATAGATATTAAATTCTGGATGGAGTTTGATCTTAACCTAAAAAAAGACCCTGTATTTTTTTCTGTATAAACATATTTTAATTATCTCATATAAATGCAAAATATATTTCCTTAGATGAACTAATAGTAGAATAACATTTGAAATTATTAGCATATTTTAACCAGAATTTGGAATAAAGAGGATCCATGCTGTGCTACTGTTTATCGATCTCATAGCACTATGCTAAACAGCATGTTTCTCTCAGAAAGATGCTGATCCCTGAGCACTAGTATCTGTTAAAAAAAGGGTGGGGTAGCAGAGGAAGGGGGGTGTTGAGAACACATAGCAGTAAATTTATATTACAAATATAGGATTTCTTTTGAATAGATGGTTTATCTCTACTTTTGTTTCTCAAAAACAAACAAACAAAAAAATAACAAACAGAAAAACCCACCAAAAAACACACTAGAAAAAGAGATTTTGTCTAGGTTAGTAAAATACTAATGAGAGAACAGAGAAGTCATTAAAAGGCTAAAATACAAAATTGAGGGGATCAGGCAAAACACCAACTTTGAAGACTAACTTGTCTTATGCTGTCACTAAAAATATATGTTCAAACACTCCACTATACGAAAACATGGAAACAACTGGATTTCTGAGGTTGTTGATTCCAATATTTCACCCCAAAATTGTGGTACCCTTAAAGTTAGATCCATGAAACAGATTAGTGATTCTTCTTTACTTATTTTACACTCCATTCCCCTGAATGAATGAATTACATAATTTTGGTGTTAATCTTGGTGAAGGGGGAGTAACTGGGCAAAAAGGAAAAACATGTAAACAAAACACAAAAAATGACACAAGCTTTCTCAAATAAAACCCCAAAAAAACGCATAAAAACAAGCAAGTAAAATAGTGAAAACTCCTTCTACTGCTGTAAGTTGATGACTTCTGTCAGATTGTTATACGCCCTGGTAATTCTGTTCACCCTTCACATATTATCCTTGGAAAAAATTTTGGTCTTGAACCTTCACTTTCTGAAACTGGTCTTTGCCTTCTAAAGAACTCTGAGATTGAACAAAAGCAGAGCTTTGTATAACCCATCTTAGAAAAATAAAGTCATCTACAAATCTTCCTTTTCCTTTCTGAATTTATTTCTTTTCCTTATTTCCCAGATACTAAAGTAATATTATTTATTTCTAATACTGAGCAAAGTACCATTCCCATACAAATAAATTTAGATCTCTGAACAATTTATTCCTCAAAACTGTTGATCCTTGGTTTTGTTGTAGAAAACCACTAGAAAAAAAGGCTCTATTAGTAATTCAGATGTAGATCAAAGAAGTAGTTTCTCCACTAGTCCTAGATTTTTTTCCCCCTTTACATTTGGTTCAACATTGTCTGAGTCCAATAATAAAAATATAAAGTATTAATAGCGAGGTTAAAGATAGGAAACATTGTTCTATTCTTCCTAGTGGCAATGTGTCTATCACTGCTCTCAAATCCCAGGAGTAACTTTCAAATAGATGAAGAAACAGTGTCTATTGCTGGTTTAGGATTTGTTTGGTTTGTTTGTTCATTTTAGTTTTTCAGTATCCAGTCTAGATACATTGATCCTTAGGGGCCTGCAGGGTATAACTTGTACTACTCAATATTTCTTCTCATTCCTTTTTGTTAGGCTGCCTTAAAGTTTTTGAAGTTCTACTGGTCAGTTTTAGTTTGAATTTTTCTCATTCACATTCACAGTTTATAAAGATGGTGAAAGTCTATTCTTATGCTACCAATAGTTGATTCTTCTCTAAGCTTCAACTTTTATTTCAGAAATCTCGTTTTGATCACAGATGATACTATTTTTTTAAAACATTGTAAATTTTAGATACACTAACAGGAATAATATTGAAATAATTTAGCATACTTTCCCACAAATTAAGATGAAGATACTTCTTATCTAGAATGTTGCTACCACTTATTGCAGTAAGTAAGTGAAAACGATAGTGGTAGGAGGACTGCTATGAATAACCATTAAGAGTAGTGCTTAGAGTACTGTTAGTTTGTCTGGGTTTTGATTTTGGTTTTTGAATTTTATTCCTGTGCCTATTTTCTTAGGTAGTTTCTGCCATCTCAATTTTTCTTAAATTTTTTTCCTCTGGTTTAGGAGACACTGGTGAAAGGTTATTTACTTGTTACATTTGCTACTTAAAAGAGATACATTATTAATTGCTTTTGTACCCACTGATTTAAATTATTACCACTCAACAGTCAAATGAATAACATGATAGCAACATCAGAATGGGGGTGCTGGTGTTGTAAATATGTGTTTCAGTGATAGGTAAGTGTCCCGGGTTGAGACGAATTAAGAGAAACGCTCTGGAAGGAACGTTCTCCTCCAAAGAAGGTAGGTTTCAGGAGCCCCTCCCCCACCAGGTTCGGAAAGAATTTTCCTCAGAGGAAAGTGGAAAAAAGTTATTTATTTAACAAACAGAGTGCATGAAGGCACAGGAAAAAAAACTGATGCAAAATAATAAAACCTCTTGCTGTGGAGAGAGCCTGGTGAAATTCAAAGTCCTTTGTGGGTGGCTCTCTCTCTCCTCTCCAGAGCTGGGTTTGGCATGGGCCCCTCCGGGCCACGGTGTAGGGCCTCCCAGATGATCATCTGGTATTGCTGAACAGTCCAGAAGAGAAGAAGAAGAACCCAAAGTCCCAGGGGTCTTTATTTTAGCTAATGAAGAAGCTAGCTAAAAAGCAAAAGGAATGTAAGTCTCTCCCCTGCTGAAGAAGCGGAGATCTGAGGACAAGTTATTTGTGTTTTGAACACAGCGCCGGAGGAATTCCACCGGCTCTCCCCCCTCTCCTGGAGCTAGCTTTAAAGGCACAGAACTCATGTCTGGCATAGGGCAGATGACAGGGGATACACCATCATAAAGTCATCTCAAGACAATAAGCAGCCCGAAGAAATTGGAGGCTCTGCCTTCTAACTGATATCTTAGTGTCATTTTGGTGAATCAACTCCTTCTGCTGTAGTTATTTGGGGGTATTAATTGTTGTTTAAAGGACATGAGCATTGAAAGCAATCTTAAAAATCTAGCCATTAATTTTGTTCCTTTCACTATAGAAAGTTATAAAATAAACCCGAGCCACAAAACAATACTATAATAACTTTGTTTCCAATTTATTTTACATGTCTTCTTCTGGAAAGACTGCTAAGTCTTAGACTAAGAATATTTCTCAAGGCATCAGAAATTCTTATTGTCGTCTTGATCTTATTGCTCAAATTAATTTATTTTTTGATGGTCTAAAGATTATTTTGTAAGCTTTTGCTTACAGTGTGACAATTATGATGAGGGTCAAAAAAAGCCTTTGAATCTAGTGTGCTTTCCTTAGTTAGGCAAGAAAAGCCACTCCAGAATTGCTGGGGGACTGGAGATAAGGAATTTAATTAATATTAAGAACTTCATATCCAATCACCTTAGATAGTTCTGGTCTTCTAACCAAGGTGCTATTTGCCCCTTTTCTTTAATGTATAAGCTAAATATTTCAGTTTTAGAAAGAGAGGTTTAAATTAAAATAATATTCCCATAGTCAAGGCTTGGGGGAAGGGGAAGAAAATTAAAAAGAAATGGGAATTTAAAAAAATCCCCTGTTTTACTGATGATCTTAAGCAAAATACTGAATAAACTGTACTGAACTGGAAGACTGCTTTTCCCTGATGCTGTTATGCACTTCTGTTTGGTCTTTTTTTCTTAGTTGTTTGCTTACAGCAATGAACAGAATTATTTGTGGTAAGTGCTGTCAAACTTAGGGACAGAAATGACATGTTGTTATTTGTTCAGTTCAGATAATTGTGGTTTGGGGTTTTTTTGTCATTATCTTTCTTGAGGAAAAGCTGTCCAAAATTAAAAAGAAAAAAAAAAGGCCCCCACACCTAGTGTAATTTTTTTCAACTGTCTGATCTTCTCAATAAGGAACTCTTTTGATTGTATTTTAACTAATGGTCATTTAATATTTCTGATATTTCCTCAGGTAATATTTAGCTCATGAATATTTAGCACATAACAAATACGCAGAACATATGCCAGACAACAGTGCATTTTTTATTCATTTTAATAATTGTACAGACTAGATTTTTAGCTAGTTTTAGTGGTTATGAAGCATTCTACTGTTTAAATATTAATTCTTTGCACTTTAGAAGCCATTTTCTGATCTATCCTTTGCTTTCTATCATAGTTCAACAGGTATAAAAATCAGTTTCTGAAACATCTAAATGCTAAAGTTCTCACAGATTTGCAATGCTACATTTAAAAAGTTATCAACCCAAGGAGGTATTAAATTTTCCTTGAATTACATTTTGTGTAGGAATTATATTTTAGGTCCCATTTTCCTTCCATTGGCTAGAATATTTAGGAGCTGTAGCTCCCAAAACCCACATCATCAGAAGAGACATAAAGAACAAGAATGATCTCATCAGCATGATGTCCTGTCTGGGTACAGTGAATTAGTTGCCTCCTAATCATAGAGCAGTGCTGATTGAATACTGCATAAGTTTTAAATTGAGTATTTTGATATAATCCATTAAGCAAAAAGGAATGTAGAATGTAGAATGTAGAATGTTAGAATAGAACGTAGAATGTTAAAATACTGGGACATCCAGAGATGCTGAAATTCATGTGCCTCCACTCACTTTAGATATTTTAAAGGTGTACAGTCTTATCCAGGAACAAAAGACACAAATGAACTTGTCTACCTTCCCTCAAAAGTGTCAATTAAGCAGTGATAGAATATATTTCTCTCCAAAACAGAGAATATTTTCTTTTTTAAAAAATTCATTTGAAGTGTCCTCTGATGTTTTTCACAAGTTCTTGTGACTTACAAGTCTTCAGGAAATTGTTTAAAATTTGTCTTATTTTTCTGTCTGTGCATGTTAAGACTGCTTGAAGGTAATTACTTTTGTTCTTTACTCTTTAAAAAGTAGGCTATTAATAAACCTTCCTGTTCTAGATTATAATTTTACGTGACATTGGAGTATGGTTTATTCATAGGTACCTGTAGGATTAGGTGTTTATAACCAAACCAGTAATCTTGTTTACTTGTACTTCAAATTCTGCAACTGAGATTATGTAAATATACTTTGTTACTGTTTTGTAAGTGCTGCACAGAGATATTTTTGCAGCTGGTTTATAAAGTGGTGTTACTGTGTTTTAGAGCTGCTGTTCTTAAAAAAAAGTCATTTAAACCTTTCTCTGGAGATAAGTACATAGTTCAGATCCTGTGCACAAGTATTCTACAAGACCATCAAACCTAATTCCCACACTCCTTACTGACTTGTAGCAATATGATTTGGTGAGTTGACATTTGCTGGCCACCGGACATGAACCAAGCTGCTCTCTCATTCCCCCTTCTCAGCAGGACAGGAGGAGAAAATGTACTAAAAAGCTCATAGGACAAGACAAGGGCAGGAAAATCAATCAACAAGTACCAACATGTGAAAAAAACCCCAACTCAAACTGGGGAAGATTAATTTAATTCATTGCTAATTGAAAACAGAATTGGATAGAAATGAGAGAGTGTGAGAAATTGAAACAAAACTAAATACTTTACCCTGACACTCCTTCTTCCCATGTTCAACTTCATTTTTAAAACTTCTACTTTCTCCACTCCCTGAGTACAGGAGAATGGGGAATAGGAGCTGTGGTCAGTCCATAACAGGACTTCTCTTCTTCTTCCCCACATGCTCCAGCATGATCCAGCATAGGATCCTTCTTACGGGACAAAATCCTTCAAGAACTGCTCCAGTGTGGATCCTTTCCAGGGGCTGCAGCCTTCAGAAAAAGAATTCTGCAGTGTGGGACTCCCATGGGCTACAATTCCTGCTCTGGCATTGACTCTCCATGGGCTGCAGTGTGAATATCTGCTCCAACATGGTTTTCCATGAACTGCACAGGAATTTCTGCTCTGGAGATGGAGCAACTCCTCCCCCTCTTAATTCAGTAACCTTAATGTTATTTCTTTCACATTTTCCTCATCCTTCTCACTCACAGATGGTGTACATTCTTTTTTTACCCTTTATCAAATATTTTATCACAGAGGTGCTGCTAACACGGCTAACTGGCTCAGTTTGAGCAGTGCCAGATCCATTTTGGAGCTGTCTGAAACTGGTTCTTTCTGACATAAAAACAGCTCCTAGTGTCTTCTCACAGAAGCTGCTCCTGCAGATCCCACACGACAGAAAGCTTCCACGTAACCCAAAACATATTATTGACTCAAAGTCCATGCTTTCACTTTGGTTTTCCTCCCTTTTTTATAAAGGCATCCAGGACGTAAAGTTTAAATGACAGCTCCACTCTTAGGCACAAAAAAAATACTGATATCCTAAGTGTTAAGTAATCCTTGCAAGTAGAAGAATTACTTAGAAATTATTTTATAAATTATTTTTATCCATAGTAAAAGAAAAAAAAAAAAGGTGAAATTTTGATACATATTGACAGAACCAGATGAAGAAATTTTTTGTCATGTCTCCTAATTCTGAAAACAGTCCAAAGAAAAAATTAACAGCATGGGGATACAGTAGGAAAACAGTTAAGAATATGATTAATATACTCATTTCTCAGATACCACTGCAATTACCTGAAGTACTCTGCAGATTTACAATAAACTCTGGGAATCATTTTAGCATGTAAAAATGATGGTGATATGAAAAAAAGATAAATGAGTAAGATTTTCTGAAGTATTTGGTGATGGAGGGGAACTTAATAACATTAGTGGCAAAGACTGAAATATTCTGGCAAGATGCTATTATGATACGGAAATAGCTTCACATCATTTCCACTTAGGCTAGTCTGGGATTCAGACTATGATTAACTCAAAGAAAATTTCATGTAGACAGAACCTGCAATGTACATGCGCGTGCACACACACACAAAGATTATAAAAATACGTAACTGCATTCCCCATTTTATGCTAAAAATCAATGAAAAACATGTAAAAAAACACTCTTATATTAGGAAAACATCTCTCAGCAAAAAAAGAAAACTTTCCAAATTCCTAGAGCTATGTTGTAATCCAGCCTATGAGGACAAAAAACAAGCAGCTAGAGAGCAACTTGATAGACCAAAGAAGACCCTTTTGAAAATGGGGAAATCACTTAGATCTAGGTGTTGATCAGTGAAAAACCTGTTAAAACATCAAACAATCTGTTAAACCAGAAAACAGGCAGAGAAGCAGAACCATTAATTTAGTCCATCTGTATAGTACTTTTCCAGATTCAGATATTGTATTTGAGGTGATTAAATGCATCCATTTTTCTTCTCTTGTTCAATGTGAGATTTCTTCAGTAGCATGATTTCTTCTCCACAGAAACCCTAATTTTCAAGTTTTCCATTTGTTCGTGTAGAATTTCTCAACATGTTGTGATATATTCATACATATAGTCAAACAACTGGGATAAAAAAGGAACCACTTACATCATTCCTTCATCACTAAAAGAAAATAGAACTTGTTGCATGCATTTTTAACTTTCATAGCAATATTTTTATGATTGAGGTCATCTCTGTTCTTCAGACCCTGTCTTTGCTCTTTAAATCACATAACTAGGTGTGCTCACAGTTCTTACTTCACAGCATTCTTAATTTAATTTAAAGATGTAACATCAATATACAGATAAAGAATTCCTGAAGCTGCAATATGATGTACTACAACTCTGGATGCAAGCAGTGCCTGAAGTTTTATTATCTTCCATCCTTGTACTGAAATTCTTATGGCAAATTGCCAGCTGTTGGGTATATTGCTCTGGCTTACAAATTACATGTTCTGTCTGATCTTTGGCACAACAGATACCTTTGACACCTTTATTCATTATTTGCTGAGAATGTTTTTAATCAGCATTCTTATTTTAAGTGGAGGCACAATTTCAGTGGCTCTGGTCTCCTAGCAACACAGTTTATTGTCACTGACTTTTGTAATTTCAAAAGATGTGTGTTCAGAATGGTTTTCATGGCTTTTAGTTCTCTGTATAGCCTCACAGACATAATACTTTGACATACCATATCAGACCTGATTTATTTTACTGTAACCAACAACATATCAAGCACCAGAAAAACTTAAAATGACCACTGTCTACAGTCATAGCAAACCAAATTCTAAATGGAGAAGAGGTATTTGATTTTTTATAAAGACTTCATTTACGGTATGCGTTTTGATTAATTTGTGCTCTAAAATTTATCCTGTTGGATAAATAAGATTGGAGAGTCTTGTGAAAGTCCACTGTGCTTATCTGTCATCTATTTTCAGAAATAAATTTAGCTCAAAATATTTTTCAGTTTACAATTTTTTAAATAAAAATTACCTTTTTGGATTTATTATTGCTTGAAAAATATCTGCACGTTGTATTAGTTAGAGATGGTGTGCTAATTTCATCTGGAGTTGAGTTAGTTTTCTTCACAATGGCTGGTATAGGGTGTGGTTTTGGATTTGTGATGAACACAGGGTTGATAATTCAGCAATGTTTTTGTTATTGCTGAGCAGGGATTGCACAGAGCCAAGGCCTTTCCTGTTTTTCACACTGCCATGCTGGTGAGGACACTGGGGCTACCTGGGAGGCTGGGAGGGGACACAGCTGGGACAGGTGACCCCAACTGACCACAGGGATATTCCAGACTGTGTGACATCAGGCTCAGTGTATGAAGTGGGGGGAAGAAGAAAGAAGGGGGGGACGTTTGGACTGATGGCGTTTGTCATCCCAAGTCACCATCAGTGTGATGGGGCCCTGCCCTGCTGGGGATGGCTGAACACCTGCCCAGCCATGGGAAGCAGGGAATTCATTCCTTGTGTTGCTTTGCTTGTGCGCATGGCTTTTGCTTTCCCTATTAAACTGTCTGCATCTCAACTCGTGAGTTTTGTAGTTTTCACCCTTCCATTCTCTCCCAAACCCTACTGGTGGGTCAGTGCATGAGTGGCTGTCTGGGGCTGGGCTGCTGGCTGGGGTTAAACCACGAAAGCTGGGATTAGAATAAGAGTTTGTCAGAAGTGATTTGGTTGAGTTTTTTCCCCTGGAACTGACACTACTAGTATGTATAATTGCTGTTAGTCATCAAACATGGATTTAGAGCAAATGTAAATCTTAATGAAATCTGAGCATTGACCTCCAGCATTTATATTTCTTAAGAAATTTTTCAAAGTATGGAGTAAAAAAAAATTTAAGAGGAGAAACATACTATATTATTAACTTGTTAATGAATTACTTGAATTATTTTGCAAATGCAGAATTATGTCTCTTAACTTAAAAGGGACAGTGGAGATTACAGAATTTTCCATCATTCCACAATTTATGTGAGCTAACTGAACTGTACACTCATTTAAATGAAGGAAATTTATAGCAATACAGTGAAAAATAATGTTGTTAATGTGAATAAACAAATGAACTGTCTTTCCATAAGTATAGCATAAACAAATTACCTTGGAAAGGCTGGACAGTAAACCATATTTCAAGAAATGGTGTTATGCTCTAGATATAGTTGTAAATTGTGCTTCTTTTTCATTCTAAATTGTGTCATAAAAGACATGCAGAAGGCTTTGGAGCAAATGTAGATAAAAAACATTTAAAGGGAAGATCTATGAAATGACTGATTGCAACTTTCCCAAAATTAGGACATACTCTTTTCATAGCACAGACAGATCAGTACAATAGCATTAGGATATCAAACTAGTCAGGCGATGACAGTCTAGAAGAATGCTGCAAAGTGAGAGGTAATCTGTACAGTAAAAAGAAATTGAAAGGAAATAGTAAAGTACGGAATATTCAATTCAGAAGGTGTTCAGATGTCAAGAAAGAAAGAAAACCAGCTGAAGTACACTCTAAATGTCCTCCACTACATGTAAGCAAAGAAATTGTGTCAAAACTACCTAAAAAGAGCAGAATAATAACTAGGGGGGTGGGAGTTGACACACAGGGAAGAAAAAAAAAGAAAAACATACACGCACACAAAAAAAACCCCAACAGTAACAAAATAAGCAAACAAAGAAACAAAAAACCGCAAAACCCCCAACAAAGTTCATGTTAATTATGGTATCACTATTACCACCTGAGACAAATATAGTACAATTCAAAGGAAACTGATATTTTCAACTTTTTTGCTGTTGGTGGATGCAAATCAGAGAATTCTCTCTTTTCAAGTCAGAGCTGTAGTGATGTACAGGCAAGAATAAACCAGGGACAGCTGTCTGGGCATTAATAGCAATGTCCACCTTAGTGTCCAGCCAGAAACAGAGATGAGAAATGACACCTATTATCTTTACAAAAGTCTGCATCACTGCCACTAGAAAAAAAAAACCAAACTCATAATGAGTGTTACTGGTTATCTAGAAAAATTAAAATATGAAAAATAAATAGGGGGAAAATAAGGAAGTTTCTGGAAATCACATTTCATAGAGAATTTTCCATGTAAGTAAAGTTTTAAGCAATGAAAACCAAAATACATTATTTGCGGTGGCAAAGCTTTTTTTGTCATCAAAATTCTTTCCCACTGTCCCAAAACCAAGTAAAATTGACTAGCCTGGGGTGTAGATTCAGGAGTCTGGTTTTCTTGTGATACGAGAGAAAAACAAATAAGATATTTGAAATCCAGCTTTTCAAATCCTGAGTTAAGTGTCAGATTTCCAGCATGAAAACACACCTCTTTTCTGAGACTGAAACAAATCTGGGGACAAGTTTGTCTTTTCAAATAGGATTCTGAAAGATTTTTCTTTTCAGTCTTCCGACTCTGGTGTGGAAAGACCAATTTCAGTATCTTGTATGCCTCATGAATCAGAATTGTTGACTCCAGTGAGTCAGCTTACTTCAAATGGTTTAATGTCAAATCAGAATTTATGCAAAAAATGGCATAATATCAACAACTGGGAGCAATAAACTGCAGCCCACACAGTGAGAAACAAAAATGTATGGGTGTGTTAGGGAAACTAATGGCTTTCATAAGACCATATTTGCTATTGTTGTTATGGAAGTTGCAATCTATTTATAAATGAATGCCATTGCTCCTTATTCCATTTAGGCTGGTATACAAATTTTGCCTGGGGCAGAGTTAAATTTCCTCATAGTAGCTTGTATGGTGCTATTTTTTGTATTTGTAATGATAACAGTGTTGTTAACACACCAGTGGTTTAGGTGCTGCTCAACAGTGCTTAAACAGTGTAAAGGCCTTTTTTGCTTCTCAGACTACCCGACCAGCAAGATGTCTGGGAGAGGGGACAACAGAGATGAATGACTCCAGCAGTGCAAAGACATATCTCACACCATATGGCATCACACTCAGTAGTAAAAGCTGGGGTAATGAGTGAGAAATGCGGAAGCTGAGTTACGGTGCTTGTCTTAGAGCAAGCAGAAATGAGATGAGAAAGACTAAGACTCACCTGGAATTAGATCTTATCAAGGATGTCAAGGACAACAAGAAGGGCTTCTTCAAATACATCAATAACAATGAAGGAAGACTTTCCCTTGGCCAGGAAGGATTGGGTTAGAGAACACCTGGGAAAACTTGACATCCACAAGTAGGCACTGGTTCTCAGCATCCACAAGTGCTAGGTATCCATGTACTCACCATGATGAGGCTGCTCCTGACCATCTCTGAAAGGTCGTGCCCATTGGTAGAGGTTCCTGAGGACCGGAAGAAAGCAAACATCACCCCTGTCTTCAAAAAGGGCAAGGAAGACCCGGGGAACAACCAGCCAGTCAGCCTCAGCTCAGTCCCTGGAAAGGTGATGGAGTACCTCGTTCTGGAGGCCATCTCACCCATGCAGATGAAAAGAAGGTGATCAGAAGGGGTCCACAGGGATTCAATAAAAGTAAAACATGCTCGACCAACCTGATTGCCTTTTACAGTGAGACAACCACCTGGATGGATGAAGGGGGAGCAGTGGATATTGTCTACCTCGTCTTTAGAAACGCTTTTGACACTGTCTCTTACAGCTTCCTCATAGGCAAACTCAGGAAGTGTGGACTGGATGAGTGAACAGTGAGGTGGATTGAGAACTGGCTCAGTGGCAGACTCCAGAAGATTCTAATATGTGGCAGAGGGTGTAGTTGGAGGTCTGTCAATAGTGGTGTTCCCCAAGGATCAACAGTGGCCCCAGTATTGTTTAACTTATTCATCAATAGCTTGGATGAAGGGGCAGATGCCTCCTCAGCGCTGATGACACAAAGCTGGGAGGAGTGGCTGATACCCCAGAGAGCTGTGCAGCCCTTCAGAAGGACCTCAACAGGCTGGAGGTATGGGCAGGGAAAAACAGTTTGAAGTTAAACAAAGGCACGTGCAGGGTCCTGCACCCAGGCACTAGGACAGGCTGGGAATTGACCTGCTGGAAAACAGCTCTGCAGAGAAGAACTTGGGTGTCCTGGTGGACAACAAGCTGTCCATGAGCCAGCTGGAGTCCCTAGGGACCATGAAGATGAAAGAACTGGGTCTGTTAGTCCCGAGAAGAGAAGACTGAGAGGGGACCTCATCAATGTATGTGGTTATCTGAAGAGGGCGATGTTTCCAGGCTCTTCTCAGTGGTGCCCAGCAATAGGACAAGAGGCAACAGGCAGAAACTGATGCACAGGAAGGTCTACCAGAACATGAGGAAGAACTTACTGTGTGGGTGACCGAGCTCAAGAAGAGATTGCCCAGAGAGGGTATGGAGTCTCCCTCACTGGAGTTATTCCAGAAACTAAACACAATCCTGTGTCGTGTTCTCTGGGATGACCCTGGTTGAGCAAGGAGGCTGGATCAGATGACCCCACTGTGGTTTCTTCCAAATTTACCCATTCTGTGACTCCCTGATTTTGTCATGGACCCCTGCTTTTCTGGAGATGGCTTAACTCCTGCCTATCGATCAGAGGCATGAACAAATTCCTTGTTTTGTTTAAATGCACACAGAGATTTTGGATTACTTATTAAATTGTCTTTATCTTAACCTACAAATTTTCTCACTTACACTCTTCTGGCTCTTTCCCCCATTCCTCTAGGGGAAAGTGAGCAATCAGCTTAGCTGCCTACCAGGGTTAAACCACAATACTTGGTGTTCCATCCTCATCTGATTAATTGATTTTTACTTTCTTTAAGTCTATTGAAAATCTTTTTGAGCTATGGAATTGGTCCTGAATGAAGAGGCAGCCAGTTTTAGCCTAGAGGGTAGATCGAATTGAGTCCACTGAAATCAGAAAAGGGCTTTGACATTGATTTTGAGGGGGAGCTGGAATGTAACTCTTTAACAAACAGCTTTTTCACTGTCTTTCCCTTCTAATGACACAGTTAAAGAGGAAAAAAATAAAAAGCAGCTTTCTCCTAGAATGCCATTTTTTTGGAGTAAATTCTTCTTTTTAAAGAAACCATAATCAAGATTTGTACATCCTGATGCCAAACTGTAAAAGGTAACTTTCTAAAGAGTAAGTTGCTTTCTCTACATGTGGTTTAATTCTGGTTTAGATTGTTCTCTTTTTTTCCTCTTCAGTGTAACCATGCAGTATACTCATTCCCCAAAGATTTAACTAGCTATTGTTTTATAAAATGAAATAATAAGCAATATGTTTCCCATGTATAAAGTACTTATTTTAAAATATTTTTTTCTGAAATTATTTTTGAGAATTCATGACAGACAATGTAGGAACTCAGAGTAAAAATGCACTCAGAATTTAAGATGTATAAGTATTACTAAGAGCTTGAGATTTCTTCCTTCTTTACCATTCCATAATTTAACTCAGAAGCCAACTAAATTTTGGCTCAATTTTTTTATTTAAACTCTATATGAACTGTAGCTTATTTATATGCCACAGAGCGCTGCATATTTTGTTCAAAAAAGTATTTGCATAAGCTCTGGAATTTTTCTAGAAACCTATTCTTGTGTACCAGCCATGAGGTAAACCTGTGAACAACTTCACTAAAAGTTGCGACATTACTCGCCCACTTAAAATACAGTGAAATTCTGTTTCTTCATGAACTAGAAAATTAATCTTATCAGTTAATAGTTAATGTTATTTAAATATATGCAAGAAAGTCACTATAGTATATATGGTTAGAGTGTGAAGTTCTATTCAAATGCATTATGATAAAACCCAATTGCTTTGCCCACAAAACGTTTTCTGTTTCTTGCTTTGCTTTTCTTTGCTAGCTATTATACAGCAATGAGTCTCACCCATCATGCTATTATTGTATGCTAATTGCAATCAAGCTTTTTGGAGCTGTGTGAAGATGACGGTGTATTTGCATTAAAAAAGGATTTTGTGATAAATTGCTTTTGAATATTGTACATTGTCATATGACACATTCCCCAGCTACCTGTTAAAAGAGCAATGTGAACTTCCTAGTTACATTATTGAAAAAACTAAACAGCATAACAACTTAATGTAAAATAGCTTGGAAGGTATTTTTAATCACACTTTTAATATCAAATCAATCATATGCAAATAAGGAGATGATCATAAAAGTAACATAACAAGATTTTTTTTCTATTAATATATTTAACATTTTCTACTCTATGACCCCTACCTGATATGATTCATTGTGAAATCCATTTGTAATTTTATTCTGTCACCTTTATAAATCTGTTATTGACAAAAGAAGTTTGGCAAGAGTACATTAAAATGCTATTTCAGGAACTGAAGAAAAATACGTGCAAACAGTTCTAAGAGAAAGTGATCAGAATCAGAGTAGTGAAGCAATTTCCAGTGCAACCAAAAAAGGAAAAATATGTTTAACTTAAAGGTTTGTTGTTAGCTGTCAAATTCTTTCTGTCTAAAACTCATTTTAAATACTAAGCATTCTAAAATGTCATTTGCTTTAGCACATGCGGAGCTGTGAAAGAACAATAATATTAGCTTTCACAATCACAGCTGGGGGCACTACATCTAACTAATTTTTATGCTTTCAAATGTACATGTCAGTAAACATGAAGTGAGAGTTATTAGAAGCAACATTTTATTTTCAGTAGTGGCCATAACAAGTGGAAAAGTGGAGGGCAGTGAATGGTGGTTTCAGCGATTAACCCATCAGAATCATTGTAGAAAACAGTTCTTTCCTTTCCACTTTTTGCTTCTGTTTGTTTGTTTCCTGTCATTTCTGCCTGGTTACTGCCAAGAACATGTCTGCTTCTTAATCAGGTGGACTAGAAGATTTGCTTTTTTCTCTCCAATTCCCTTGACATTATCTACATTACCTGATTGATGTGGGTTACAATAAAAGATGTTAATTTGCCTTGGCTAGTTGGACAAGAAAATAAACCTAAGTCCTTCTTAAAGCAGGGAACATAAGCAAAATCCCTGTCAGTTCTTAAGATATGGCAGCAGGGCTCTTTTAATCAAGACACTACTTTTATATTAATGTGGGGAGGAAAATAAAGGAATTTTGTGCTTGTCATATGTGCAGAAAGACCCAGAAACCATAAGCCTTAAGAAAGGACTGTGAATGCACAATTGTTATTATACAAAGGCAGCTAATTTAAAATCTACATTTTTAAACTTTTTTTTCTGTTGTGGTTGAACTTTGGGTTTTGGCTGATTTAGGTGGATATTGTTTTTCTAATACAGCTCTTTTTAGTCCTGTTTTCTATCTCCAAGAGTTACCACAAGAAAAAACCTGCTCAGTACATGTAGTTTGAAACAAATCAGGATCAACTGTTTATTGATTCATAAAAGATATACAATGAAGTGGCAATCACTGAACTATGCATTCAGGATCAATATCAATAATACAACAGGTATACCACAACACTAGACTGTAACAAACCATCTAAAAATTTCTGCACACTTCTTTGTAACTAATCCTCAAATGGTCTAATCACACACATATATCCACACACACAGTTGATCATGGGGGCTTTCTTCCCAACCAGTTTCACCTCTTCCCACGAAAACTAATCTGCCCATTCCTGAAAGCATTACACCATATGCAGCTACAGGTATTCTCACTCCAATCTTATCTTCTGCTGCAAAAAATTTCTCTGTTCTTTCACATGTCCTTGCAAGTTAAATCCCCCATGTAAATTCTCACTTTTTACTCTGGCTGATGGCCATCTTACTCTCTTCTATGATCTGTTCAGGAAAAACCTTCTGTCAGGCAATTTTGATCTTTTCATCATGCTTGTTTTGTCCTCTTGCAGTCTTAGTGACAGACATGCACTACATGAGAATACTGAAAACAATGGCTAAACCCTGCTCAAATTTTAAAACAATAAAATAAAATAAAATAAAATAACATAACATAAAATAAAATAAAATAAAATAAAATAAAATAAAATAAAATAAAATAAAATAAAATCTGGTGTTTATTTTTTATTTCAAAGGGACATTATGAGGTTTTAGCATGAGCATTAGTACCATTTTTTTTCTTTTTTACAGTGTCTTTACATGTTTTGAACTGTAAACTTGGTTTTAGACAGGTGAATTTCAAATGGTCTTATTTAAATTAATGTTTCTATAGAGACAGAAGATCTGTTTGTGGGGATATGAAGGGCTTTTATGGATATCAGATAGTGACAAAGAAGCAGAATGACTTTATGTCTGGACCATTTTAGTAGCATGTTTGCATAAAATTGCACGAGGGATAGAATTTGATATGCATGATTATAGCAGTAATAGATATCATCACTGTTTAATGTGGACATTTTAATTATCAATGAAAGGAATAAATACAACCATTATGTAAAATGTACAGATCTTCTACAGCAATAAATGGTAGACCTTGTTTTAATTATTTGCATCTTGTCTTTACAAACATATGACTTAATCTGAACATTTTAAAAACAAAAAAAATACAAATAAAACATTTATTTATTTGGAACAATCAAATATTGTTTTTTAAAGACATATCTATAAAATATGGATTTATTTATAATAAAACTTAATAAAATTTGTGTGCATAAAAGAAGTTATATTTAGAAATATGTTATATATAGAAAAAAAAGCCTCATTCTAAGAATCAAGTCTCAACAAATTGACAGAAATGAGACAGTTTGTGTTTGCAAGAAAATATGCAAGGGATATTGACACAATGGAAGTGTCATTGTTACATATAGTGGACTAAACTGCAGCTAAAATTTTTAAAAATAAATCTATATATAATTTTCAGGCCCTTTTTCTATCTGATTCTATTGAGAGGCTTCATAAAGCAGTGTTTTTTATAATTCCATATAGAAATCTTTTTTTTTTGTTCTTAAATCTTCCTTTTTTATGCTAATATTTTTTTTGGTAAAAATTATTTTTACATACAATAAACATACAAATTAAAATTGAGTTGTATTTAGTGTGTTGCTGAAATTGAATTTGAAGTATGTATTTGAATGGGCTCCAAAATCACAAATTTGAGAAATTCAGTTGTCAGTTTTACCTTTATTCTTAGTGCTTCACACCACTGCTTCTGAGCACAATAAGAAGTTCTTCCTCTTGTGTTATCAAAGTCTTTCATCCTACTTCCTTTTCTCACAGGCATCTTTCCTCAAAGATCAATATTTTTCATTTTCTTCTGGTTTCTAAATGTCTTTTTGCCTTGCCCATGTGTAGAAGCTGAGTCAAAAGTGTATTTTCTGACTACCTCAGGTAGACTCATAAAGGGTGTTACTGTCTACTTCTACGTGTAGGAATTTCCAAGCTTTAATGTATTTTATTGTGTGGAAAAAATCATACTATAACAAACATAGAGTAGGAAGACCAAGAAGTAAAGTTATAATAGTATTAAATTCCAGTTTCACTCGTTCAGATTTAGTAGATCCATTACAATCAGTTCTCTGTCCTCATTTATTTATTTTCTTCACTTCCACTTCAGTAAAAGTTGCACAGTAGGGGAAAGGGCATTGCTTCTTTTTTCTGTCAAGTACTGAAAATGAGAAGATTGCTTGAAGATCTGTTCATTGAAATCTAATTTATCAAGAAGGGTAAGACAAATAACTTTGGGGATGCATAACTCCTTCGTTACCAACAAAGAAATTTCTCTAGACAAACAATCCAGATGCTGCTAAGGAAACAAAAAAAAATTTCTACATACAAACTCAGAAATGGGGGGAAATACAGTTCCTAATCCTGAACATTATGAGATCAATGCTCACAACTTACTCAAATATTTTAAATTTACTTGATCATATTCATCATTCAGATGCAAGAATTTAGTCCAGCAGATGACACTTCCTCTTCCATAAAGTCCCTTCTCAAATCAAAGAAATCCTTTAAAACTGTCACAACCCATATTCATCTATACGCTTTGCACACAGTAGAAACTTTATAGTTGAACCCAGACAAGAAGACTGGGGTAGGAAAATTTTGTGTTTTATTTAAAATATAACTGCTTACACAGAACTTCTGGGAAACAGCTGGCAAAAAACTACTCCCAGCCTTTATCAGGCATAGGAAAGACAGGCATCTTGCCACTGTTATTTCCATTGCTGACCGTTTAAATTTTGCATCTAATCGGTGGTTTAAGCCCTGGCCCCCTCCCCCTGGCATGCACTGGTACACGCTCATACACAGACACCTGCACAAACACCTGTCTATCTGCTGGCTGTCTGAATCAAAAAAAAATCTAGAACCTTAGAGCTAAATGCTTCACTAGAGCCATCTAGGCCAAAGTTCAGGATACAGAGAAAAAATAATTGAGGTATGTTTTGAATTCATTCTTTATTTATTGAAATAAATCTATTATTCTGAAGTCCTAATTTGTTTGACTCAGATTTTCAAGGAGCTTTGTCACCTCAGCTGCCCTGGATGAGGATCTCATATTTTTGCAAACTCTACCAGAAGTGCAGCAATAGGTGTGCTTCTTTCCACAGTGAGTGATGAATCACCCTGGCCTCCTGATGATGATATGGAACCAGAGCACAGCTTCACAGCAGCAACATTTCAGGCAGTCCATAAGGTTGCTGCCACTCGAGGCCAAAAAGCTGCAAAGAGTGTTTTCTCTCCTCCATTCAGAAAAATTTTTGATTGTTGATCTTGCTCAGGATGACGTGCCTAATCATTTTCTGTTTCAGGGCTCTCATTCACTCTTAAGCTTTAAGGATTAAGCAGTAATTCTCAATTAATATGTGCTTTCTTTTCATCTCGCTTTCCTTCCTTTCTTGGAGACTAAACTTATCAAAATGATGATCCTTCATTCAAGTCCATGTCCAAGGCAAACTGGAAACTGAAAAAAATTTCGTGGACTGAAACGAAAGTGTATTTTTTTTACAATGAAGTAGACAGTTATTTTCTGAAAATTAGAGCTAAGTCTATGAAAGAATTCTTTCTATGTCCAAATGACATGCGTTCATGCTTCTTTGAAAATATACTGCTTTGTTCTGTTCTGAGATTAAGAATGTTATTAATATTCTTCAGAAATAGAACAATGGAAGATGGGAATTTCTGGCATTCGGCAATGAATGATAAACCTCGTATGTTCTTGTTTCTGAGAACACAAAACAAACTCCATCATTCATTTAGGGCACAGCAAGGAACACAATTAGAAAAGAAAAAAGAAAAGGGCCTGCAACAGCAATATTGGCCTGGCCATTTCTTTTTTCAGCAAAAAATAGCAATAATTTATAAGGATAGGCTGTATATGAACATAAGAAATGCCATATCGGAGCAAATAGATGTTCTGCCCAGGACAATAATGTTCTCTCAGTGACAGCAGATGCCAGATGTTTCAGAAAAAGGAACAAAGCCCCTACAAGGCAACTCATTCTGAAAAATGATTTTTTGATTTATGTAGCCTGAAAATGTATATTTCTTTCAGTGCACTCCATCTTAAATTTTGTTGCTGTGCCGAGCCAGCAGCCATACTGTCCTGAATATTGTTGCAGTTTGTTACAGAATATGCATATTTTGATCCTGCTATTTCTTGCTGTTTTCTTTAACACAATAGCAAATGGTTGAAAAGGAAAACAAATCTTTTGCTGCGTGTATATGAGTCATAGCATAACCATAGAAATGTCTGCCAGATTCTTGAAGACTCTGATGCTGGAAACACTCATGATTGATATAATCTGGAAAAGATGGAAAAATTTACCATTTTTATTCCTCAGAATTACTACCAGTACTCAGGAGAAAAAAAGGTATACAAAAGTAAAACAAAATGAAGAAGGTCTACCTTGATAGGAGATAGAATTTTGAATTTTTTATATAGAGATTCTATATAGATGGATTTTAAGCCAAAAATACAAACATCTTTATGGGTGAATACAAGATAACCAAGTGGCATCGTTCTTAAACATGACATTAGTAGTCCACAAATTGAGAACTAATATGTAGTATTATAAATATAAGCTATAAATTATAACTATAAATTTTGGTGGAACTACAGAATAATTTTTAAATAAATGTGTCATGTTGTATTTTTCATGCAGGTCAAATTCTCAAATTTCTGCATCTCAAATCCTCATGTAATGAGGATATATATATAATATATATATATAATATATATAATATAATATGTATGTAAGACGTAGTGAAGCAAAGTGAGACAAGAAACTGAGTCATGGCTACCTTCTCTGGGGAAGTAGAGAAACTGCACTTGAAACAGAGGAAATGTCAAAATATAATGAGTATAGAAGGAATGAACGTACATGGGCACAATAAAGAATCCTCAGGAATAATTTACAGCTCTGTAGAATTTTGAAACTGACCATTGTTGTCAGCTGTGTCAGATATATGCTATCCTCTAGGTTATTTTTGTCTGTTTAAAAAAAGTACTTGAGAGAAAACTAAAAAATGCAACAGAGAAAAAAATGGAAAAAGAAAATTTAAAGTTTAAAAAAAAATCATACAATTCTTTGTTAGAAATTATTCTTATAACAAGTAGGCCATGGACATACTGTATCTCCATTTCAGTTTCATTTGTGATTCTCTCTTGCAGACCAGATGGTGTTTGAATCAAGTACTTATCTCACAAGTAAACTAAATTAACAAGTTTTGCATATTTAACTTTACAACCCTTAAGTTTGAAGAACAGCAAACACATCATTGTCAGACTGAAATATTGTAGTTTATGACTTAAACATTTTCTTAAAGGAGTTTTAAAACTGTATTACAAATGCTGCAGAGAAGAATACCGCACCCAGGACGGGGCCCTGACTGAGGCCTCACACCACCTGCTGATGAAGATAAGGTAACAACTCAGGGCTGGGGACAAAGCACAGGCTTAACACCTCCAACGTGGAGACCACAGCCCCAGGGGTGCCAGGCTCGTACAGAACCTCACACCAAAGGGTGGGGGAGGAGAGGCTTTGGGTATCTGGGAAAAGCCTCTGGTCAGAAGCTTATCCACAGCAAAAGGGGTGACATGGCCAATTAAAGGGCACCCCTCAAAGGGGTCCCCAGACCCTGCACCAGAGATGTTGCAACAGACCCTCAGTGTTGCAAGGGACAGTGTCAAGCCAGCCCGGATCATAACATTTTAATTGGCATCACGGACAGGATTCCCTTAAAAATGAGAGTGTTGTTTCCAAAAAATCAATGAATTGCTAATTCTCATGATCAATCATTTTAGAAAAACAAAACAAGGTACTTTTCTACATTTCCTAACACCTCTCTACCTTTCTTACTCTGTCTTACTCTTTTGTTTGTTTGTTTGCTTGTGTGTTTGCACATGCACCTGTGCTAAAATGGTGCTCCCGAGGCCCAAGGTCTGGGAAATTAGCACTCCCGGGGTGAAAGACCTGGGAGTTTGGAAAGTAATTTTGCAACTCATAGCTGAGATTTTTTACTTTGCGACTTGTAACTTTGGTAAACACTAGGTGCTCTCGAGGTGTAAGTAGTAGGACCTTGAAAAATATTTTTTAAGGGGTGCCCCTTGAGAGAGACTACTCTGGTGTTTGTAACTTTGTTTGGTTTTGTTTAAGAGGTGCCTTTCCAGAGAGAGGAGTGAGACTTTTGTAAATTTGCTTTACACTGGGCACCCTCTGGGAAAGACCATCCCCAAATTTGTGGTAACATAAAATATAGTGCATAAGCTTTGTTTCCTTTCTTGAATGAATTTGGTGCCAGGTCATCTTCTGCGGGGATGGTCTGCGCACTGAAATGATTTCTGTAACATCCAAGCGATCATTGTTGTTTAATTCTCGGCTCTGCTAGCAGGGCCAGAGTTAAAAGAGGCTGCAGGCAGAGCCATCACCTGCTGCCGAACTGGATTGTCATGCCCAAAGAAAGCTTTGGAATGCAAATGAGAGAGAATTTTACGGGGAAAAAAACTGTGAAGTTTTGAACCTGTAACATTCTCTGAAATGAGGTCTAAAGTAGCATGTTGACCCAGAATTAAAACTGGCAAGGGTCAGAAAACTACAACCGAAATGGTACCTGTATGGCTACTGAAAAATCAAAATTTGGCCACAAACCTGGTAAAATTGGAATCTAGTCAATAAAATGCAGTGAAACACTAAAAAGGCTGGGTGAACAGCAAAACTGAGTAAAAGGAGCAAATGTTATCTGCAAAACTGATAAGACTAACTGCTCCAGGCAGAAATGCCCTGAAAAAAGAAAAATAAAAGAAAAAGAAACACAGCTCAAATGCCTAACCACTCTCTCTGTCAAACATCAAATCAATTGGAGAAGACCCCACTGAAAAACTGTGGGACAGAACATGAAAACTAAAACCCTACCTAAACAATAATAACAAATTAATGCAATTAACAACTTGTTTTACACAGGCATATTTTGCCTGGGATGCTTCTTTTCTCTTTCTAGGTTTCCAAACATCCCTGCACTGAAGAAAAGGAGAATGAATTTGGCAGCAGCAAAACTGCAAGCAGCAGATTCACACTTAGACGTGATAACCGTCTCTTCACTTTAAGCTCTGTGACTTTGTAATAACTACAAGAAGTTTTTGTTTTCTTTAATATCAGTCTGTAGTATGCTGAATTTTAACTTTTCTTTGATGGGAACCTACTAAAAAGAAAGATGAAATGGAGCTGTGTGAGAACCAATGGAACTTTTAAGTTGTCACCATGACTGCTTGCATTGTCAATTAATTTGTTAATGTTTGTAATTTGCTTGTGTTTGCATCCCAAGGAAATCAATTAGATTTTATATATATTGTTAACTTGAGTTCTTTTGCCAAGATAGCGTGGCAAAAAGTCTTACGAATGTATAATTTTATTTTTTTTTTAAGTTGGTACAAGAATATGTACATATATTAAATCATACATATATGTATTGACTTTCCCAATTCTACTTTGGAATCATTATAATTTAGCTAATTTTTTTTTTCTTCTCTTTCCTTCAAGAGTTATCAATTATTGAACTAAAGAATCCTAACAGAATATAAGATAAAATAAAAAACAATCTTCTACCAACTCTCAAACCCACTTAAACATCTTTTTATGTACTGTTAAGTTTCTTATGTCCAAGAGCATTTTTTAATTCTACCTCACTTCTTTTAATCATGCTACTAAAGTTCGAAAGAAAAAAAGTTTCTTTGAGTTATACAACTAAATTTCATAGAGAATTAATTTCTTTTTTTCTTTTATTTTTATTTTTACCCCACCAATAACAAAACTACAGTTTCTGTTTTGTGTCAAAATTAAATTACAACAGTGCTATAATCTATTCCCTGATAAATGAAACATAGCCGTGATGTAAAAATGTGTTTGCATGAAAATCTTCTGTATGAAAATATTTTTATATTTTGTGAAATTGATATGATAAAAGTTAATTTTTTTTCATAGACTTACCCAGCGGAACAGGAATACTACCAAGGGGAAAGTCTTCCAACTATATGTGAATGCAGTCGAGAAAAAAAAAAAACAACCTATTTTTCAGCCTTGAAGTTATTTTTCAGCCTTGAAGTATGCAGAAGCACACATTTTCAACAAACATATTCACATTTGTTCCAGGGTGCAATTATATTACCAGAGGTGAAGATCCCGTGGAAACTCAGCTGACTGATACAGGTTAATAGTGGGGATACCGCCCACAAAGGAATTCTAAAAAATTAAAACCCACAGTGTAACTCTATGATCAATTTCAAAACATATAAAGTCAACATCCAAGAAATACCATTTTGGGGAATCCCTCACACCCACTGTCAAATAAAGAAAACTGGGTTCACAGGGCACTTAGTAATAAGCATTGGATTAAGGATTGCAATTGAATTTACGTTTTTGATGATTGGAATAACTATTGTATCACTTGCATTATTACTTCTATCTTTTCTCTTACTAACCACTCTACATATCACCCACCATGGGCAACCCATAAACTGAAGAAACATCAGAAGAAAAGCTTAAGCCACAGGGTGGATTGTCAGAGACTGAAATATTGTAGTTTATGACTTAAACATTTTCTTAAAGGACTTTTAAAACTATTACAAAAGCTGCAGAGAAGACTACCGCACCCTGAACGGGGCACTGACTGAGGCCTTACACTGCTCGATGATGAAGATAAGATAAAGTAACAGCTCAGGGCTGGAGACATTCACAAAGCACACGCTTAACACTTCCAAGGTGGAGACCTCAGTCCCAGGGCTATCAGCTGCCAGGCTCGAACAGACCCTCCACCAAAGGGTGGGGGTAGGAGAGGCTTTGGGTATCTGGGAAAAGCCTCTGGTCAGAGGTGCAGTGACTGCCCGTCCTCCACTGTGCAGAGGAGCCCAGCTGAGGGGTCCTCACCAGGGTGGGGGGGAAGCTTATCCACAGCAGGAGGGGGTGACATGGCCCATCACAGGGGCTCCCCAGACCCCGCACCAGAGATGATGCAACAGACCCTCAGTGCTGCAAGGCACAGAGTCAAGCTGGCCCCTGCAAGGGAGATCTGGGCATTCCCACTTGGCCCACAGCGTATATTAAAACCCACAGGATTCTGTACTCTTTGGTGTGTGGTGTGGTGGCGTGGTGGCGCGTGGCAGTGTGGCCTCGGCAGCGATGGGGGACTCTCACCACCAGCAGACCAGATGGAGGGGAGCAAGGAGACATCATTGGGACCCTCAGATGGGTGATCTGCTTCCACCTAACCCCTGTCACCTCTCCCTGTCCCCCCAGCCCCCATGCACACTTCTTTTTTCCATTTCTTTATCTCTTTCTTTTCCCTTCTCTTTGCCCCTTTTACTATTAAATAAAATACATCTAATTTTTGGTATCAAGATCTAACCTCGTTTGGTTTTAATCTCATTTCTGGGAATATTTTGAACCTTCTAAGTTCTCTCTGGTTTATGCACAGAGACTTAGCTTGCTTTGCTTTTCTGGGTTTAAACCGGATCGTAAAAATCATCAATTTGAATTCAATTCTGAATCTTTTGTTTACTGTAGCTGGCCTTCAGGGGCAGAGCAGAAATTGGGTGGGGGGGTTATTTTTATTTATTTAATCTATTGTCTTGGTATTGCTATTCTTTCTCACCTGTTAAAAGAAAACAAGCCATAAATCACCCCCACCCCTACAATTTTGAAATATAAAAGTGATTTGTGGAAAACCTTGAGGTATACAAATACATACATGGATGCAAAATATATACATATAAATATCTATATCTCCGTCTCCATAAATAATTTCCAACAACAACTAATGAAACACATTTTCCCAGTGGAATTAAAGGAATTAAAGGAAAAGCACTTAATTGTCTTCTTAGATATATCCGGGCTTCAACTCTAAACGTGTTCATGTAACAAATGTCACAGTTTGGCATATATAATTTGTGCCTCAAAGCTATGCCTTAGATGACACAATCTCTTGACATATTTTTTTAAAAGAGCAATAATGAGCAACTGCTTTTCTGTAACAGCTGTAGATTTTACGATATTGTAATATGTTAATGACTTTCTCTGGCCCCTGATGTAAAAATCCTTCCAACTAGCTCACACTCCACTACCCCCCAGACAGGTTCATATTAACAAGCTTGTCTATTGATCTTTTGAATGCAAAAGTACTACTGATGATACTGCTCAGGTTCCCTTACGCAACATTCTAACATTTTATCCTTCATTCTAAAGTTGAAGTTCTAAACCTAAGTTTATAACCTATCTAACAGTGATTTTCATTGATTGTATTCCAAGAACAGACAAGAGCTCAGCTCTGAAAGGCTAGAAAACAAAGTCAGAGTGGGGATATAATTACTTGCTATTAATAAACTAGGGGGTAAACACTGGGGAAAGACATCTAATTAAGCCAAAGGACAATGCTGGCACAAGAGCACATGGGTATAAAATTGCCATGAATAAATTTAGAATTGAAATTAGTTTAAAGTTTCTAACCATTAAAAGACTAAGGACCAGCCAATTGGAATAATAGAGAAAAGAGGTCTGGCTAGTTTTAAAATGGTGCTAAGGGAGAGAAACACTGTCTACTTGCTTGAATTAACAGGAATATAAATCCAGTGTCCAAGTAAGTTTCTCCCGGTTATCTATCTGTAAACTCCCTGATTTTATACATCAATACTCATTCTATTAATCGGTTGGTGACAGTTTCAAAGGATATGTCCACTTAAAGTTAGGCAGTCGACTAAATGCTGGCTCTGAGTAAAAGAATTTCATGTAGATTCCTCAGAAAGTGCAAAATCAATTCTGTTGTTCTTGAAATCATAAACAAATTGGCCACTGAATTCATTAATGCAGAGGTAAATGTGAAATGCTGATCATCTTCCATCATATGTACATAACCTTATGTTTATAAAAAGCATGGGATTAGAAGAAAAAAGTTTTACTTCCTATATTAATAGTGATTAACACTCTGAAATGTTACTGATATTGTAGTATTCAAATAACCAGGAAAGTTTAATTTTTCGTTGATTTCTTAATTGATGGAGTAATCCAGTGATAATGACTATCTGAAATTTAAACTAGACACAACTTATTAAGTGTTTGGCAAGCAATTCTTAGAAAGGAGGGCAGCTATAGTATTGAAAAGGTGCATCGGACAACTTCCAGAAAACAATAGTGAGATAAATGTGTGGGCAAAAAAAATCAGAAATACTTGGACTCATACAAACAACTCTGGTACCATTCTTATTATTGAAAAGCTGTATTTTTTTCTGTGAAGTCTGATACGGATTACTAAAGCCTACGTTTTCCTGTATCTAGCAGAACTCTGGAACGTGAACCAGAACTGGATAAATAAATCAATCACCTGATAATTCCTACTTTTAATTAGCTTATTTTACATACGTTTATACCTCTTTCCTGCTAAGACAATTTTAATTATCGTTAATTAATTAATTAATTAAAATTTAAGAATTATATTTACTATAAGTGGTTTATGTACCTTCCCCAGAAAATTCAGTGAAGTTCCTGGAAAAAACCCAATGTTTTCCAAAACAGGCTTTACAAGATCAGAGTTTTGAACACTCATGGAAGCAGAATCTTAAACAAATTACTGAAAAGTCTTCACATTATATGCATCTACACAAGTCACTTCATCCAACTAATCAACAAAAATAATAGGAAGGATCCAATTTAATCAACCATAATTAAATAAGGCAGTTTTCAATTAGACTGAAGGATTGAAATCATGAGTCATAAACGACACTTTTTAAAAGAGTGCTTGCCAACCCGCATTCCTTGAAAAATTAAAGCCCTGCACTTTCTTTCAGGCACCTCTTTCTGTCAAGTGTTGCCAGAATGATTTTTTGCTTTTATATCTTCTCTATATTCTTTACACATATATTTATACCTCTGCAGGCTATTACTGTATTTGTAGCTAGCTCCAGTACTTTTCCCTATGTTTTCCCTAGGCAGAAAGACAAAACACATTCCAGAGCAGCAAGCCCTGAGGGGTCCAGGGCCCCTATCCTATCTTGGTTCTTCCTGGGAGCCAAGGTTGAAACCAGCTCTTCAAGACACATTTTCACAAACTAAGTTTTGTTCCTATCTGAGGTGGAGGATTTAGAAAGGGATTGAACCCAGAAGAATGACCTCACCACTTATGTCTCTAATTGGGGATTTCTGTCAGTTATGCTAATGTGCTAAATTTATAAAACTGTATTCACCTTGTCTGGAGGTGGGCATTTGGGCATTTTCCATATCTGCCCCTTGGAAGCCTCCAACAAAGACCAGCCTTTATGTGACCACCCATACTAATAGTCTCTCAAAAGAGAGTTGTTTTATTTCCAGGCTCTTTAAGGCATCACAAGCAACAGAGAACTCTCTGTCTCTTCATAGAACAGAGCAGGTACATACTAGTAAGCAGAAGTACAAAACTCTGATAATACAGCTCTTTATTGAGCAAGGTCCACCAAATTCAGTGCTTATGAGATTCCATCAAAGCAGTTGGTATTCTCTCAAGATTATGCCATAAGAAGCTCACGCCACCATGGCAACTTTCACTTATAACGCCATAAATAAGTTTGACTTAGGCACAAGTCAAAAGCTTAGCAGAGACTTTCTGATACTTTAGACCTACATTTATCACCAACCCTTGAAGTAGCTTTTCTTGTCTTCCATAAAATGACAGTTAGAGTAGCTTTCTCAAACTTTCAGGTCTTCCATAAGTTATAGGCATTGACGTTTGTCTTCAAACCCCACTTGGGAGTCCTTTTACTGTAATGAAAGGGGTCACAGAGTAGGACCAGTTTTTGTAACTACAGTTTTTCTTTAAAATCCTGAACAGAAAAATATCAATGAAGTCATCATTTATATTGTGTGGAAAGAAGATGCAAAACAGAGAGACAAAACAATTTGAACTACATTTCCATTAGATTAGCGTGTCAGAGAGACCAAGAAAAATGAAACAAGCTCCCAGCTGGGAAAACTTGTAATTGCAACCAGCCAGAACATTGAAACTGAGATAGCAAAACCACTAACAAGGGAAAAAGAAAATTTAAGAGGCAAATAAAGGAAGTATTCTCATATGTACAACATGAGCTCCAGTAAATATGACGAAAATGTTAATCAGTAGCAGAATGTTAAACTGGCACTAAGAAAACATAAAAGTAATTATTACAATGACAAACAAAACAGATAACGTAACAGAAAAGAAATCTGTTTAAAAAGTGAAAAAATAAGAAAATAATGAAAAGGAAAAAAAAAAAAGAAGGAAAGGCACTAGGACAAAATTAAGAATGAAGATGTAAATCAATAAACAAAAATGCCCAAAGCAGCCTGTTCCTAGAATTTCACTCTCAGTGAATGCAATCAAGCCTAATGGTAACAACACAAGAGAAGAATTCTTACTGCTCCAGGGATTCCATCAATATGCCTATCTATACCCTCAGCATGTGTGACATTAAGATAATGCAATCTAAAAAAATAATACCCCTTAAAGGAGAATAAAAACAAGGCTATGCTGTAAAGTAATTTCTGAACTGAGTCTGGTTTATATTCTAAGATATTTTTTCTACTTTACCAAAGAATGCTATGCACCCTGACATTAGTTAGGCAAGTAAAATGTTAATGAAAATTCTATAACTAGAAGTGTAACAGACATATGACGCTTCTGAAAAAAAGTCAGAATGTATTTTCTCAACAAGGGGCTCTGTCAGAGCAAAGGATTTGTAAGTTAGCATTATCATTGGATAACTTTAAAAATAGTTTAGACTTTCAGTTTAAGCTCACTAGACTATGAGCAATTATTTAATCTGTCAATTATCTGCTCTGCCAGATTATGCACAGCTGGCTCAGAAACACCATGAAAGTCAACAGCTCTATTTTCCTCCTTTTTTACTTCTTTTTTTTTTTTCCTTTTTAATTAGGTGTTTATTGATTTAATAAGCATTAAAAAATTGGCATTTGCATAGTGTGTCTACTACTTCTACTTACACTGCTGAATTGCATAGTCTGGTAAAAAAATGCAGTCATAAAGTTTAAAAAACAATTGCAACCATTATTTCATTTTCGTCAAATATTCATGTGGTCACTGACAGTCTGCTTCTCCTATGATAGAAGAAACTGCCTCTCAGAAAATACAAGATTTTCTTTTACATTTAGAATGCTAAGGTAAAGAGTTTCACAATGAGTGGGAAACTGCACTGTCAAACCATGAGACATTTGGTTTCTTGAGGCCAGGAAAGTACACATACAGCCAGTGGAAGTGAAGAATTTGGGACAAGATTGTGGTAACAGGGGTAGAAGCACAGAAGAGTCCTGGACCCTAGGTGTAGATGATATCTTGAACTGAAAAGACGAGTTTCTAGGTGAAGAGACAATAAGCTGAAGAGCATTTTTTTTCATAGGATACTGTACACTGAAGAAAAATTCCTGAAGAAAAAGTTGAAGAAAAGAAGGATGTAAATGAGGACACAAGAAACTTGAATGCTCTCCTCTAGAGTTCTCAAAATGCAACTAGTAAATAAATAATTCTACAGACTGTGTGGTGGCATAGGAAAAATAGAAATTTAAACTGACAGTCAGACCCTCAGTGGTCCCTACAGTGCTTACTGGGGTTTTAAAACCTACAGATGCACAGGCTTTGTGATGTACAGAAGCTGAAAACGACATTTACATTCAAACAGAGGTGTTCAAACATTAGATCCCTTTTCACTGAATGACTTCGCTGAGATATACCTTGTGAAGTTACTGTATCCAGTCATTATTAACTACAAACAAACAGATGTATATTTGTCTTAGAAGAAATTTTTTTAAAAAGCATACTTTTCACTTTGTTGGTACTCTACTGAACTTTTTTTTCCTTAAAAACATTAGAAAAAATGGTCAGCACCTTGGTATCTAAATACAATGTATGTGTTTTGCAATACAAAAATAACAATTTCTAAATGTAGATTTAGAGTTACTTAAACAGACAAATTCTCTGAGAAACTTAAGGCTCTCTTGCTGTTAATTTCTGTATTGCAAAAGTAGAAATAAAGACGTGAAAGCTATTTAAAAACATGGCTCTACAAACTGGAGTTAATTACTGCAAGGGTAGAAAATAAAGAGTAGAAATTCCCTTTTAATCTCTGTTTGTGTTACAGCAATTAAAAAAAAAAGAAAGCACCTTAAATTCATTTTTGGTTGGATGAAGAAATGGTAAGAAAGATATCCCATGGGAACCTGAAAGTAGGTAATGGAACTTTAATGCCTAAAAAAATACTACCACCACTAAGATAAATAATTAAAAGGAAACAATGCAAGTTCACAATTGCTTAGGATTTGTTTTTATAAACATGCAGGTGACAAACCTGGAAAAAAAAAGTGAAGTGGCTTAGGTCATTATTATTTGAAGCTGTGAAAGTGAGACTATTGGTTAGAATCGAACAAAATCTACTTATTTAATAACTGTTTTCTATTTCATCAATCTAATTTTTAAATTTTATAGTTTATCTAATACTCTTATATATAAAGAATTACATAAGGATCATAAGGATCTCTCAGATAGATACATTTTCAATCTTCTAGGCACCAATGAGGCATGTTAGGGCTCAACAGGAAAGAAAAACACAGACTATTTAGAGGTTACTCATGTCTGAAAAGCTGAAAAACAAACACAAAATAAGGATTAAAATCTTTGACTAAACTCATCAAATTTTTAAAGGGTCAATATGCAAAAACTAGGTTTGAGTCAATGAAAATTTTCAATTGCAACTCCTTAAATTATACTGATAATAACCCAACATCAATTTTTATGAAAAACAACAGAACTAAGATAATAAGACTCTCTCGGATTGCTTGAAGCTGTAGTTCTCAAATTAATTCTTTTTTTCTATACTTAAAATACATTTAAAATGTGTCTATGTTTTTCTGTTCCAAGTGACTCTCATAATTGATAATTTCTGAAAGACAGGAGCCGAAAGGTTTGCCAGGATAATATTCCTGTGCTTTCTTTGCTTCTAGAAAAAATTGTCTCATTTTGCTTTTAAAGTATTTCAGATTTCCCATTTATTTCACCACCTCATAAACCAGCCTCTTAACCCCGGACAATAATGAAAAAGTACCTCTGTGCTGGCCGCCGTAATAACTGGCTCTCTGGAGGGCTCTATGCACACTACCTCATCCAAGAGGTATTGCTGCAATGATGACTTGAAACAAGGGAGCACTAAATAATGGATTAATATAAGAAACAACAGAAATGCATCCTTCTGTTACACTTTTGTTTTCCCATATTGTGTTGGAGCTCTACTCTGTCCTTTGAATGTCTTTCAAAAATACAGTAGAGTATTTCTACATCATACATCCATATTGCTGATTCTGATTTGGGACCAGCTCTGAAGATCAGTGAAGTTATTCTATGTCTGCTTTATTCTGCAATGATACTGTTCATGATGATCTATAATAATAAAAATCCTTATTCACTTTCATGTTCTGCATCTCTCTATTTTGTGCTGATGCTTTCTTAAAAGCCAGAGCAAAAAGAAAATAAAAATCACCCATGAAATAAGAATCACACTTAAGAAAGAAACATCCATGAAAATGACAGGAATAATTTCCCTTGTCTTTGAGAAGAATAAAAAGGGGTTTTAGCAAAATAAAGAGCTAAAAAATTTGGAAAATCTGCAGTGTGAACGGAGAGACTTGAAAAGCATGAATTTATTTGTTGTATATGCTATTCTATATATATAATATATATATTCTATAAACACTGCCTAAAAATTGCATTTTATATATTCTACAGATGCTAGTTTTTTAGCAGTTTTATGGTATATATATGCAGTATCGGTCTAGTAAAATAAAGAAAATACTTAGAGGGTATATTCAGTGACAGCTGTAGGGAAAGTGTGGGATACCAGACTTGCAAAACCACATTAGTTACAATTTAAATATGGAGGTTCTTATATTTCCTTTCATGATATGGCTGGCATTTGACTGTAACCTAATTGAATCAAAGTACATGGTGCCAGTTCTCCACTCGTAATTGTATTTAAGGTAGGTAATCCTTCCTGCCTTTTCACTCGATTAAAAACACATTGTGTTTTGTAACAATAGATACTGAGGCTAAGTCTCAGGAAGGCCATTATATGAATTTTCCAGATATATGCATACAGTCTCAATTGAACAAAAAAATTTAGGCAGATGTTTGCATTTTGTTTTCTTTCTATGTCTGTGGCTGTGTATACACACTTGTGTAAGTGCCTTGGCAGATGTAGATGTAAAAAAAAAAGATTTTTTTTTTTAATGGGAACAGACAAGGAATCAGTTGTGTTGCAGTGCGTCCTGCCTGTGGCTATTTACGAGAAAACCTACCAGCCCTCAATAATGTGAAAATCTTCTTGAGAGGAGCAATGCCATAGCGGTCACTGAACCAGAGAAATTCAATTTGCCTACTGTAAAGTCTGTTTTGTCTGTCACAGAAACTAATTCAACCCAAAATTACTTACTAGATTCAGCCACACTAGTCAGGGAAGGGTGTCCAGTACCTGTCAACAGAGTGGGGCTTGTAGGTAGGAACTGCCAGAAGTACTCTGTGTTGTTACTCTATCCAGAGCCTAGACTTGCTCTTTTCGTCAGAATTGGAGTTCACATTTAAGACTCAATTCCAGCAATTTTTCCCCTCACACTGGGAGATTGTCTGAGTTCTGTCAAAACAGCATAACCTCTTAAGTTATTTTTTGGTGCTAAAACTGATTTTCCAGTAATATGCAAGGAGGAAGAGGGTAAATGAAGAAAAATTAGACATAATAATGTGTAGGTGTGGAGTAAGACATTTGTTCCATTCCGCAGGGCTAAATTTGCAGACAAAAATAAACAAGTGAACAGCAATATGTTCATATGTTTTGAATAGTTTTCCTGGATAAGTCTGACAGATATACAATAATATACATCACCTTTGGACTGTGTTTCCCGATTCACAGTATGGAGTTAAGAGGACCAAGTTCCTAATTTTTGAGCAGACTCTTCATTTAAACAGCTGAAGATATAGACCCCTGTTATTTTTCAGAGCTGTCCATGTCAGGTTAAAGTAAATACGGACACGAGTTTCTTCTAAAACAGATTCAATTCAAATGGTTGTAACTCACCGCACCACCTCCCCCCGCTCCTCAAGCCTCCAAAGCAGGGGGGAAGAAAGAAAGATGGAAGAGCTCATGGGCTGAAATAAGGACAGCGAGAGGTCATTCACCAATTACTGGCACAGCCAAACCAGACTTAACTTGGGGAAAAATCACATAATATATTACCAGTTAAAATACAGAAGAATTGCGAGAAAAAAAAGACAAAGCTGAAACACCTTCCTCCTACCACATCCAACTTCATTTCTTTATTCCCAAGTCCTCTACCTCCTACCCCTCAGAGGAACAGTTCAGGTGGATGGGAAGTGGGGGCTGTGGTCAGGCCATAGCGGCTCCTCTCTGCTGCTCCTTAGTCCTCATTATTTTCCTGCTTCTTCATGGATCCTTGCCATGGACAGTAGTCCTTCAGGATAAACCTATTCCAGCATGGGCTTTCCATGGCCTGCAGTTCCTTCAGGAAATACTCCCATGTTCTAGCACTGAGTCCTGCATGGGCTTCAATGTGTATATGAAAATCACTTTTTGGCTCTGAAGATTCTGTGATTTACTATCACGGGAGTTTGTTTTGCTGTTTAAATCAGCTGGGATTTTTTTTCCTCCTGTGTGGGTGATATATGTAACAACACAGCCTCACCTTTCAGTCTTCACACCAAATATATGTTTCAGGTCGCTATTTTGTGATGAAAAGTTAATTTAATATATAGATATAAATCAGTCTTTTCCTAGTGTAACACATGAGGGGAACAATATCGAATTGCAGAGTTAATTTAAAATTTGTGGTCTTTGTATTACTGTGCTTATGTTTTGAAAATGGAGTTTTGTTTGTGTGGTTTTAAATGTGTTTGCCATGAAGTATCTCACCAATTAGCCTTTTACATTTGTTATCAAAGTGGCTTTGAAATTTCAAGGGGTCCTAGATCTGATGCTAAACTTGCACAATTAAAGACATAAAACACTTCTTGCTGCCATCTTGCTGGTCATTGCCCTCTTTCACTTAACCTTAAAATGTGCTTATAGTGACTCTTTTGAGAAAGTCTTGATATCGTTTTATGCACTAAAGCATTTTATGCTTTACCATTTCAGAAAGGTCAACTGAGATGAGGGGTACAGGCCTGTTTTTCTTTATTTTCTCTTCTGGCATTTTACATGATTTATTTTATTTTTCCTTTTTGGCTTTATTAATTTTATTTGGTTACTTTGTTCTTGGTCTTTTTCGAGTAAGTACAACTGCACAGAGGAATTAGGCTGAGTTTACTCTATGGTAGAAACTATATTCAAAATACTGTATTTCCTTTAAGAAATTAAGATAATTGTCTAGTTTTGTGGTGAATACTTTTGCTGATCTTAGCCATAAATGTCAGAATGTTGTCACAACAAATGTACTTATCAAGGAGATATCAATTAGCCTTTCCATACCTTCCTCTTTTGATGATGTAAAAAAAGTATATTTCCCAAGAACATCTTCTAATAACTTATTTCCTGTGAATACTCTTAAACATCAAAAGAGAAAACATTTATAATTCTTGATACTATATATTAACATTTGGCTTAATATACAGGTTTAATGTCAGAGCATGTGATATATAAACTTAACAACTAATTTCAGCCTGAAATGCTAATATTCCTCCTAAACTCATAAAGTGTAATTCTAACAGGAATAGGAAAGACAGGAAAGTCAGATGAATTTTTAGAAAAGAATGCTATCAAAGAGAAGACAGCTTGTGACACTCAGATTTTAATTGCTAAGATCTCCACAAAAATGTATCATATTATCAAACTTCATAATAAAAAAGAGAGAATGCTGAAACTTTTTCTTTAAATTAGAACTTAAAAAGATCACCAGCTATATCTGTCTGCCAATTATACTATTGAAATAGATTAAAAAAAATTTGGTGGCACATCCTAGAGCTGGTGTCAGTTGAGGCATTGACAACTCAGCTGAACAAGAACACTCCTAAAAAGCAATAAAAACATGAAATCATCCTGCTTTTTGAAGTAGTCATGTCGCCCGTATGGGACCTTATCCAAGATCTCCTGTTTCTCTTCAGACTTCATCTCGGCTGAAGCTTGACATGAATGAAGCTTCAGACAGAAAAAGGAAGATCTGAAGCCTTTTGCACTCAATATAACTAGAGGAGTCTTAGGAAAACTTTTCTCTGAGACTGAAAAGAGTTTAAAGAAATCAAAAAGAACAGACACAGGTACTTCATCACATGAAAAATAAATATGATCATTGTGGGAGTAGGAGAAATGTTTCAGCCATCAGTAAATAAATAAACTAATAAAAGACAGTTCAAAGTATTAGGAACTTTTTTTTATAGTTTCAACGGAAAAACAGAAAAAGCACTGAAAAAAAAAGGAAGCACTTTAAAAGGCTGTGAATATTAAGTTAATTAATATAGAATATAACTTTCAGTTTACATCCATTTATGTGTGTATATAAAATGAACATTTTAAGGCAGTATTATAAGAGGCATTTAGCAAGGAGTCCAGTGACAAGACAAGGGGCCACGGTTTAAACTGGATTTGGGTATATTTGGATTGGACATAAGAAAGAACTCTTTTTAAGATGAGAACAGTGTCTCAATGGCACAGACTGTGCAGAGAAGTTGTAAATGAAAATGTTCAATGTCAGGATGGTTGTGGCATTAAGTCCCTGGAAGCACCTAACCTTTGAAATGGACAATTTCCAAACAAAAAAAACCAGTCTTGCTCCATTTCAAAATGTTGGGTTCGTTGTCAGTTTGTTGATTTTTGTGTGTAAGCACTGACCAAAATACTGTTTAGAAATTCAAGTAATATTAAAATTTTCTAATTGACCTAAGACAGAGAGAAACTTCTGGCAATATCATCAGCACATTGCAGAAATACTTATATCCCAAAAGCAGGGCTAACAGACCTGGAGAGACCACCATTCAGACAAGGCTAATGTGAGAGCCCTGTTCTTTGGCATGAGTCCAGGACCCACTGTACTAAAACACAGAGGTCACAAACTGCTGATATCACAGTGACTTCATGATATCCTAATTTCTGAGCATGGTTCTAAGTTTCTAAATGATGTTTCATCACTTTTGTTTTTATTTCATTTTATCTGGCATTAGCTGAAACTCATTTCAAGTTTTTAAGGAATATTAAAGCAATATGTTTGTCCTTTATTTAAGACTGTATCTCTCCTTGAACACAGTATTATTTTGTCTAGTTCACCCCTTAATTCTCCCTTCTGTACTGTTTCAGAGAAATTAGAATGAAGGATATTGTAAAGAGACAGAAGGGCCATTTTAACATTGCACAATTTGCCAAAATAATTCAGGCCAGTTTTAGCTGAAGAGGGAACAAACTGAATACATTAAAGATATGTTTGGATAGGCTCTTGATTTTCAAACTATTTTTTAAATATTCTAGTTTCTAATATGTGTTTATTCCACAAAGAGGATTTTTTTTTTATTTTTAACTGTTCTTCACAGTTTTAATGTGTATTCAAAAAGAAAGTTAAGTATTGTTTGATTTATATCCTCTTTTGATAGCATTGTACAGCATGGAGAATTTACTGATGTAAATCCCATAATCTCTACCTTATGTAAGTTTACATGATACATGTATCAGTAGGTAGACTCTTGTGTGTCAACTTTTGTTGCAGAATTATTGAGGGATCAGGGGCATGGATCATTGATAGAATTATGGGATCAATAAAAGAACTATACAAGCAATAGGCCTGCAAGCAAAAGGCCTGTGTGTGAGAAAAACTCTGCATGAGAAAAATCCCTGTGAGAACCAAGCTGGGAACAAGAAGGGAGTTTTGAGAAGGTACAGCTGTGGAGATAAGACCGGGAGAGAAGGGAGGTGAACTCCGAATTCTTTTAATCATAACATAACTGTAGAAGCTTGCCAATGTGAGTCCAATTATGTAGAAGCAGAAATTCGCTTTGATAAGCTTTAAGCCACTTAGGAGTTAACAAGCTGGTATACTATATAAGTGCCTCTGGATTGCTAATAAACAGAGCTTGCTCTTATCAACCACATTGGTTTTGGACTGCAATTTCTCCCCCCGCCGGAGCCACCAGGCTTCTTCTTTTCTTTCCAACAAACTTTTACCTTTGTTCTTTGGTTTTTACTCTTTTTACTATAGATTTTATGATACCATCCCTAACCATCTGATTGTCAGTGTGCACTGCACTGCATCAACCTAAATTTTTAGTCTCAAAATGAACTGAATTTTGAAATTAAAATCCTTCTTTCAGTGCTAATTACAGTTAATTGGTATAAACATATTAAAAAAAAACTTTGAAAGGGTTGAACATTTCACCCTGCTTGTTTTTATTTGGACTCACTTAGTGGCAATACAAACAAGAAAAGAAAAAACAAAATTCCCTGACATTTCATTCATGAACCAGTTTCCAGAGGGGTAAGATGCTGTTACTGCTGAAGTCCAGCATGTCTTCTGTTTCTCTCACCTGAGGCTGCATTGAATCCAGGCTTAGTCCAGCTGTGTGTAAATTCTTCTCACAGAAAGTGATGTTATAAATGTGGATATAACCATCTGATTGTCTTATAGGGTTTCAGCATAGCAATATGTTTGCTTTTTCTTCCCTTCCTTTCTTTCACAGGCAATATAATTTTTTTGCCATCTCCTATATAATATGTATCAGAAAGCCTTGACCAGAAATTCACCTTTTAAAAAGTAGTAAATTTTTCTGTAACCTAAGGGTGGCAGCAGCCTAAAAATTTATTCTGATTCTTCTCTGCTCTAATTATAATTTATCTCCCACATAAATTATTGCTATTTTTTATCACATAGTAATAGAACTGTGTGCTCTGATCTCATCCTCTTCCTTGCCTTTTTGGAGTGTAATCACTTTATCCTTCATTAACGTCAGAGTTGAGTATCTCAGTTGCTATCTTTCCCAAGTGACACCTTCATTGATAGAAAGAGGAAAAGATATAAGTAGTGGTAGCAAGTTGTCCTGGTAACAGTTAGGAATGTAATCTGACTTTGCATTTGATGGATGGTGATTTGCTTCCCTTGTGGACTAGGGACTGTCACCCATTTAAAGTGTCTCTGACAAGATAGAGAACATTAACGACAGTGTAGAGAAACCATGTCTTTTTCTTCACCTTCCCCCGGACCTAATGCACCATGGCTTCAGTTCTTCAGAGTGTTAGGAGGAAAAGAGAATAAGAATGGCTGAATCCCTGAGGTAAGTCCCCTGTTTCTCTCTGTGTTTGAGGTTCATCCACAGAATCTGAGCACAAGGACTTGACAACAAACTTTACCCCATGGGACATTTCAAGGCTTAGTTATGGATAGGAATCTTTTCCTGCTCATAAACAAATAAAGAAAATAAAACTTAGGGTAAAAGAATGGAATGGGATGTGAAAGGAATGTGTACGTTTTCAGTGCTTACCTGTACTTCAAAAGAAAACAGTAAAGTTTTTATTTTAGGAAGGAATTGTCATTTCCATCCAGTGCACCTCTTATCATTCAATTCTGCTAAGTGTATTAAGATCTGTTATGCTGGATGATCTTAGAACTAAAGTCCTAGCTAATACTTTTTTTTTCATTATATGTGTTAGTCATAAAGTTTTGATGACATCATTTAAATAATGGTACTTTACTTCTTCTTGCTTCCCTTAATATTTTGCATAAGGTTTTAAATAAATGCACCCCTACTTGAAATATGTTACAATAAAAGATACACAATGAAGAAAAGTAGTTGTTTTAAGAGCAGTACATTGACTCTTTCTGTTCCAATCTATTCTATTCTGTTCTATTCAGCATCACATATTTATGTAATTTTGCTCTTTGCTTTTAATAGATAATGATAATAGAAATAGTTATGCCTTGCACATAGTGTTTTTAATTATTTTTCCACTATTTTCTCTGTACTAGAAAGAGAGTTCTCTGAGCTTCCTAATCTATTATTCAGAACATTATGTGTGTTTTGTTACCATAACACTGGAATATAAGTATGCATTGTACAACATAGGCCAGCATCACACGATCTATCCAAAAAGTTTTTGGTTTTTGCATTAAAAATGGCAGGAATAAAGAAAAGTGTTTGTGTAAGAGCACCAGAGAAAGAAGAGGCCATGTAGAGTTTTTCTGCTTTTTAAGCAAAACCTGTGTGTAATTACGCACCTCACAAACGCAGTGCTAAGGGCTTTGTTTTGGTTTTGCTTGCTTGTCTGGGCTTTTGTTATTATTGTAGTTTATTTTGCTTGTTGGTTAAATCTTTTTTTTTTTTTGCGGGATGTGGGGGGATTAGCTTGTTAAAAGGCTTTCTCATTCCTACCTCAATAAAAATTTGCTGTTCTTGGCACCAGAAAAAGAAATGGGGTTTATAAAGGTCCTTATCCTTATACAGTGACAAAAGGCTACAAATGCAGAAAAATCTTATGTAAATGTCTCTACATAAGTATAAGAATCTAATTTTAAAAAGGAAAATTTCTATTCATAGGCTTTTCTATTGATCCTTGTCAATCCACTTAAAAAGTTTTACTGCACTTCTTCAAGAATATGCAGCACAGTTCTATCTTATGAATCTATGAAGCTGCCCTTTTTGTGCATGTATTTTAAACCACAAAAAAGAAACACAGGGTTGCATAAATTTCTTTTAATTAGGCCAAAATTATTTCTACGGATGGTGTAGTATTTCCAGTAGATATTATGGTGCAGGTCTTTAAACAACAAAAAAAAAGACTAAAAAGACTATCACAAACCATCTAGTCTCTGCTACCCTGCCTAGATTCTCCAGGGTCCATGGTGAAACAAATGTAATGGTCTCCAACAGAGGATTTTTATCAGGACTTTTAGGGAATGGCTTTCCCTGAGTAAAATTCCAACTCTGTATATTGGGAAATGATGTATTTGGCTTGTGAACTTGCCATATGTGGAAGCCAGTAAACAGCTGGCTTGCAGCTCCTGAGTCTCCGTGAATACTATTATAGAGTTATCAGCTCCCTTGCCAGCTTCCCTTGCCAGATTCTCTTCCCTTTGTTGGTTAAAGTCTTGACTACCAAAGCCCACCCCAGAAATTACCTGTCTCTAATATTTCCTTTTGGCTATGAAAGAATAGCAGAGTTACTAGTCATTTGGACTATTTATATACAGAATGAAACAGGTGCTCATATGTACTGAAAAAAAACCTCCCTAAAAATACATGATTGTTTTCCTGCAGTTCTATCATCATCTTTTCAGATGGGAGTTTTCTCATTTCCCTACTAGGATGTGCTATTTTATATATCCTTGTATGAATACTGCTTCCTTTAATTGTTGTGTAACTCACTTATCTGCACAGCTATCAATAAAATCATGGTAAATTGCCCATATATTTATGAAAACCAGAGTTAAGTGTGAAGAGCTTTTGCTTTTTGAATAACTGAGGTCTCTTGGCTTTTGACTGCTCTCCAGGTACCATATAGTCCAAGCTGTAATACAGATGTACCACTCACTTGTATTAGTTCAGACAAGTGCAATCCGTCTTTACCAAGACAACCTCGAAATTGCCATGACATGAATTTTTCTTTCTCAGGTGACACACTTTTCATACAGAAGGAACATCTGATGACAGCTGCATTGACATAGAACTGTGGAGGACCATCTGCCTCAGAAATCTTAGTTTGTTCCTGTGTAATAATTCACAGCAATCATTTCTGAACTATTTTTCTGTTTGTTTGGACTCATTTTGAGAGTCAGAGTATTATTCATTCTGTCTCTCTCTTTGCTGTCTCCCTCTCTGTGCAAAGTTTTAAGTAATCTATGTCATTCCTTCTTATACCTCTAATATCGACTGTCCCCCTCAAAGCTTAGGCAGGACATTTCCTGGCAAAAAATCCCTCCACACTTCCACTATCAAGCAAGCATACAAAGTGCTCCACAATCAAAAGCAAGAATCAGGGTGCCACAGACCTAGTTAAACCTTGAGTAGGAGCTTCAATGTCCTCCTTATTCCCCATATTCTATGTGACTTTAATAACTAATAATTATTCCAATAAGACAGATTTTAATCGACCTTGTGGTAATCCTTAGCATATATTTTTCTTGTTGGTTATGAGTAGTGTGAATTCTGTGTTTGTTTCCAGTCCACTTCCCTGTTTCAGTTCCAGCCCTCAGACCTTTGGTCAAGGTTAATCAGTCCAACTGAGGCATTATTTTTTTTTTTTCAGAAAAAAACTAGTCTATAAAGGAAATTTATACTTTATTAAAACTCTGTCTCTTAATTTGCCCTTTAATAACGAGACTTAGGAGACTAATAATGAGACTAAGGAGGGAACTGACTGCAAGATACCTGTCTCAAAACTACCTCTATGATTATGGAATTGATTTTTTTAAGCTTAGTTTTAGTATTACATGAGGGCATATATATATGTTCATATGGGATTCAGGAATGAATAGCTGGTCAATGATCTTGAACTTCCCTGCCCATCAGCTAGCACCCACTCTAAAGAGGGGAGGTGCTTAATGGTTTGCCTTGCCTCCCAGAAGACCACCTGAGCAAGAAGTTATATTGACTGAAGTGCTTGCTTTCTCTCTTACAAGAGTCTGAAAAGAACAGTCTACCCATTCACAGTATTCAACAGAAGTGCTCAACATACAGCACATTAAAGACTGAACACTTTATCTACATATCTCAGTGTTACAGTCCAGTTATTAAAATTACTAGAAATGCCTCTGCTTGAATTAAGGTGCAAATGAGGCCACATGCGAAGTTAATATTATGGATTTTATTTGATAATAAATATGAGAGAGACAGAGACAGAGAGGGGGAAAGAGATAAAAAGAAAGAAATAGAAAAGAGGTGGGGGGACAGAAAGAGAGTGACAGAGACAGAATAAAGAAAATATCACCACTCCATGGATCCCAACAATGTTTTGATGATCCTCTCCAGCTGGTCTTCTTGGTGGTGAGGGCTCCCTGAAAAGCACAGAATCCAACAGATTAATAGATGTTCAGGCCAAGTGGGAATGCTCAGGTACCTCCCCTGGTGGTGCAGTTTGACACAGTCTCTTGCAGCAGACACCGGATCTGTTGCATCATGTGCAGCCCTGTGGTGCAAGGCCTCTGGGGAGCACTTTGGGGGGTCTTTGATGGATTATGACTCCCCCTCAGTTGCCTCTCACGTGGAAGTCCCGTGGATGTGGCCCGTGGGGTTGGGGTTTCACAGCTGGGCCAGTTTGTGTAACAGAGGATGGGTGTTTATTGCCTCTGACCAGAGGTTGCACCATGCGCCCGAAACCTCCTCTGCCCTCGGTTGGGGGAGAGTCTGTGTAAACCTGGCCTCTGTGGGCTGTGGTCTCCCCCACCCCAAACCCAGCCAGGGATGATTCTCTGCTGTGTTTGACTTTCTTGTGGATGCATTCCTTTCCCTCAGCCTTGTTTGTTTCTCCCTAGACCTGAGATGATTGAACAATAGTGTCCCCTTTATCTTACCCAGGTGGCTTCACTCACAGTCCAAAGTTCCAGTTGGGCATCTTTAAGGAGGGGTGGGCTTCTGTGGTTGTAGCTTCCTTACACAGTTTTTGCAGTAATGGGCAAAACTCATTCATAACTATGTTTAAGACATGAACCATTTCAGTCCCTGTCACTTAGAAATATCTATTTCATTTCTAGAAATTAGACAGATAGACTGAAGTTGGTTGTAAGGCTGTAAAAAACCAGTTTAAACCATTGGTAAATCTACAGTCTTTTATTCCAGGTGAAGGCTTTGCTTTCCTCATAAGAGTTGAAACATTCTGATATTCAGGTCCTGCAGTAAATCTGTCAAAAACAACAAATTCCAATTTATGACACCATGGACAGAACTGAAAGTGTGGCCACCAATCCATGAAACCATGGATAAGGCAGCACTAATCCAGATAGACAAACTGAACCTTGATGTAGTACAGAGATTTTCTGCCAGCACTTTACAACTTAATTTTTATGTTTATTTAATCAATGGTTCATTTTTACCCCTTCTTGTCCTCTTGAGATGCCTTAAGAGAGATAAAGAGAGTGAAGTACTTAAACTCTTAAAGAAGAGGAACACTATCTAGTTACTCAAGTTTCTTTTATGAGTGAGTCATTTTGTCCTGAATTTTGAGGCAGATACCATTAAGTTTTTCAACTCTATGCACTGTAAAGGTGAGAATCTTTCTTAATAATATGAATCACAACTTAAGCTTGATAAAAAAATCCATCAGCACTGTAAAATAATCTCAAAATATGCAATTGCAGTGCAAGGACCTACTTTAGGATGACAATCATTACCCAAACTAAAATGAAGAGTATAGTGCTGTTAATATTTTAAAACTACTTCACCTATTGTGAAATTTCTCACTGATTTTACAAAAAAATTCTAATCTCTAAGGATGGATTCACATCACAAAAATTGAAACCAAGCATATTACAGCTTGAAAAATGAGGATTTCTGTGCATTGCCAAAACAAATTATTTTGACTTGCTTTAAAAATATGTGGAGGCTCCTTCAAGCGTTATCATGGATAAGTCATTATAAGACTTGAAGGTTCATACATCACTGCTCTTTGCTGTCAGTATGAAAAATAGAACTTTTTGTTTACTTAAAAAATTGAAATGTCATGATTCTGCTGTTGAAAAATGAGGCGGGAAAAAAGAGTGTCCTCCCATTTTTGAAAAATGTATTTTTTATTGAAGCAAAAGAGATAGGAGGAGAAAGAGATTATATACACTCAGGGAAGCAGAGTGTTTTTTATTGACACAGGATAAAGGGTAGTAATAATTATAGCTGGGTCATTGAAGACTAAGTGTCCAGAACCAAGTGTGGAGCTGATGGCAACACTAGTCAAAAATTAAGGTCTCAACCTATAGCAGATCCACCTTTGAATCCCCAATAGATACATAATTAATAAAGGCATGATGAAATAAGATCCATGTTTCATGATAGAGTGAGACTCCTTGGTCAGAATGCATCTGTTAATAATATAAAAATCCCTTCTGGAATGAGAGTTTAATAATTCTCATTCATGCTTTAAATAGTAGATCACAGCAGTAAATCAGCATTATGATTTTAGAGGGTACAACTTATGAAATATAATGTATGGTTTCTGGCATTTCATTTATTGTAAAATCATTTTTAAAATATTCTGGAATATTCATTCCCAGAGGGAGATTGATCAAATAATCATGCAAATACCAAAGTACAGCCTGCATTAATCTTAATATTTTTATTATTTAAAAGCTTATGAAAAGTAATTTATCTGTTGTGATGGAAGGAGAGATTAATCTGACAGATTCTTAAAATCCATGGATAAATAAGGGATGAGCATGTGTGTGCATTCATTACATATACTTTGAGGTCCCATCCAGCAGCTGCAAAACTTTTGTACTTTCTGTTCCCAGACCTATGAGACTAGGTCCATTTCAGTTATACTCAAAAAAGGTTTACCGCAGAATGAGTTTGCTACATTGTGTGGTAGTAAGAGTTAAATTTTGATCCTTCTATTTCTTTATTTTTTATCAATTTCTTATAGAAAACAATAGTAAATACACATCTTGAGGAAACCTCATTTGTTTTGCTGAGGCAAAACTGCCAATAATATTAAAAAAAAATCAGAGCTGCACAGTGTCACTGAGTTTTCCAGGCAAGGAGATCTTTCTTTGGTAGCCTCAAGTGCAGACAGGAATGAGAAATGTCTCTATCAGATGGCAGGACTTGCACTAAGAGGCTGGGAAACCTTATTTCCTGCCTTGTGAAGAAAGATAAATTCTGTGCATGCATCTCCTTCAGCATTGAACAACTTTAATTTTAATATCTTCTAAGCTCACACCTGTATCATGAATCCAAGGACAAGTCAGTTTATAAAGTTCTGCTATTTATTGTCCTCCAATGTCATGATGGAAAACAAATAAACCAAAATGATAATCAAGTTCTGAAACAGTGCAAAATAGAAGGAAATTTCCAGAAAAATTCAACTCCTAGTTCTAATACTGGTCAAGAGAAAATTATTTCTTCCACCCACCTTCTTCTATGGCGTTATTCTTCTATTATTTAAAAATGAAATTGATCTTTCTAAAGAAAATGTTTTAGTCTAAATATTTAAAGAAAAATGTGACATTTACAGAATCCTGATTATCTTTTTAGTTAGTCAGAAATATTGACTAAATCTGCCACAAGTTATATACATTTTCCTAAAATTAAGTATTTTTCCTCAAGAGTTGACTTTGTTTATAGTAATAAGTAGATTGAGGTTAAAGAAACATATTTTTCTATTATTCACCTGTTACACAATACACATGAAGTTCAAAAGGGTGCATTAATGAAGACTTAAATAAAAATTAGAGGACAAGTGAAAATTGTTTCCCATGCCTTTCTTCTGTCACACCATGTTGAGGCACTAGTAGGCTGAAAACCTTTGCCCAAAGACATTACAAGAAAAAAATGCTTCTAACAAAACTCACCCAAAATTAAACACACAGAGATATCTCAATTTTTTGCTAAAAAATAATTGTCTATTCTTAGTAGGTCACTAAGGTGATTAAATTAAAATTTCTATATTTTTTTAAAATATATGGTCTGAAGAGGATCCTCCTTGAAATTCTGACACCTATCCCAAATATATTTTGTAATAGTATAAAATGGGATAAATTGGTAAAACCTTGAAAGGTAGTGAAAAGTGAAAGAACAGCTGCCTGGCAAGCACTCCACAGCCTACTGAGACCATGTTTGTTTGTGGCAATATAAGAATTCAGATAGACAATACCGAATGAACAACATACTCTAGCAGACAGTTGTGGTGAGTTCATAGAATATATACATTTTGCTGTTTACATGTTCAGGAAAGCTTAGGGGAGAAAAAATGTAGAAAATTAAACTACATACTACGAAATGGATCAATGTCACTCAACAGCATGCCATAGAGTTTTTACTACTCAGAGCTTGTGGAAATGAACTGAGGCAGAATAGTGTTTATGTATCAGGGCTGAGAACAGGTCCTTCAAGGCCCAGGAGAATGGGGACCTTTGCTCTGGAAGAAAATCAGGCATAGTCATTGGGTTTCAAGTCAGAGAGGCCAGACTCATACTTGGCAGATTCAAAATTCTCATAGGCTGGAAGAAAGATGAGGAGTGGGTTTAAATTTTCTTTTAGATGGAAAGGCTGTAAGAAGGAGAGGTACACAAAATACCTGTCCATATAAAAATTTGCTTTTCTCAAAGTAGCAGAAGGAAGTTGTTGTCTCCCTTGAAGTATTTGTGTTGATTTAAGTAAAATTTTCTTGCTCTGGAGAACTGGTAATGATTTGGAAAGAAAAGTTATAATGGGTATGGTTGTGGTCCTGAATTTCTAGCACACATGAACATGACCGCAGACCTCAATTTACTACTGTATTTAACAGAAAACTGTGGCTTATGAAAATTTGTCTCTGGCTTTTCTTGAATTTCTAGGGATCTGCACAGGTCTGGTCTATCTTAGAGAAAAAATTAACAGCAGTACAAAATGCTAGCACTGGCAATGACTATTTGCTATGTGTGCACATATTTTAAAAACCACGTCAGCTTCCTTTAGGTAATTTCAGTAACAAGTTCAGGTGAGCAGCATTATTTTGGCTCAGACAGAAAGACAGAAAAAAAACAGAGAGCATCAAAACTTCAAAACAGACATCTTCTGGTATTACCAAATTTTCTTTTATCAGCAAATTAAGGCCTGCATAACAATTCAAGGAACTATTATACTTGAATTTTCTTTTCTAATCATTAAATAATCATGTTGCATATGGCATCAAGTATGATGGAAAGAACTTCAAGAAAGCCAGTATTTCTAAAATACTAGATTGGAACTATACTATTGGAATTCATAATAACAATGGTGATCACAAGAGAGCTCTGCAGATTTATCCTTTGTGAACACACACTTGTTTAAATGGTAACTTACATATTAAGGGAATGTTAGACCTGGTAAAATTATTCTTTACCTATCAGGGACAGCAAGAAGTTTCCAATGTATCTGCATTATCCAGTTCAATGCTTCTGCACCCAGAACTCCCAGCATCTAAAGGGACATAGGCTTACCTATGCTACTCTTTTATCCTAGTGTTAGCTTAATAAACAGTATTTTATTTTGTAAAACCGGTTAAACACCACTTTAAATTTTACTTTATGGTGTCTAAGTGTTTTTCTTACTGGGATCACGATGGATCAGGACCTCCTAATTTGAGACAGATACTGGGTCAAACTACAAGGTGGAAGACACCATCTTGAATCAGCTGATACAACTGACAGTTCTTAAATTAAAGTAGAGAATCAGACCACTGGTCCCCTAACTTCCCTTAGAAAAAAAAAATATCTACACTAACCTATAATAAAATGAACTTATGGTCTGTAGAAACTGATATTTTCATCATGTCTCTCCAAAAAGACCTAGGATGAACATGGTAGAGAAGCAAAACCTCTGAAATTCAATACAGCTTGCAACAAAAGGACATGTTAGGAGAAGCAGTGTTTATTGTAATGTCCATACTTCATCTTTGCCATCCTTATTTTCAAAAATATTTAGCACCAGCGGCTCCATAAGTTCAAAGGAATTGAGTTATTTAATACTTAAAACTGAAGTCCTCTTGCTGACTCTGTTAATTGCACTCTGAAAATCTACATTCATTAATTACAAGTTCTTTTAACTTTGCATTACCAGAAAATACTTTATAAGCTATAAATGTGTTGTATCCAAATTCTTATAATGGAAATCATAACTAACAGATTATTGAGATGTTACTAGAAAGAGCTAATAAAAAATGGTAAATATAATATATCTGCTTTAACCCTCAGGATAAGACTCATTACTGTACAAGCTCTTCCCGGACTGGATAGTGTAACAGATGAACAAAAAATTGTTTACGTAGATGTTTTAAGCAATAAACATAATTAATAAAATTTATTCCATATTCACACATTACTGCTGACAAAGGTCTTTTAACTGGCACTGTTAGAGAGGAGTAGTACAATCCTTAAGTACCTTTTTCAGCAATTGTAGACAAGTGGCACCAAAAAGGCTGTATGTGTTTTTTCTGTGTGCACTATTGTTCGCTCTTTATGGCATCTTTATGGCATCTACTACTTATAATTAGTCAGACTTAGTGTTGACTGAGAGGACTAATGCTGTATATCTATAAACCAGAGCAAATAAAAGTGTGAAGTATGTTCTCCGTTAAAGGCTGAGAAGGAGAAGGATGTCTTGTATAGGAAAAAATCATCACAGATCCACCTTCAAAGTCCAGGGCTGAATGTCAATGGATATTATGTTAAGTAGATGGAACTCAATTCAGAACCAGCAAAAAATGCAATACCAGAAGAGGAAATCATTAACTCAATGCCCCGTAGTTATATTGCTCATGAGAAATCACTCAGGTTGTATGGGGATACATACCTAGTCTTTTGTTATATTTGTTTTGCTGAATACATGAAAAATGAAACTGCTGAACTAATCCACAGTATAGCTCAGACATAATCACATGTATAAAGTACCGTGCCTCTCTCTCAGAGCAATATGAACTGACTAAAATATGCAATTTACTATGGTTTCTGAGAGATTTAAGGTCTGATTTGCAGCGCAGTATTCCACTATTATTTTACTGGGGTTTTCTAGTCATTAAAATGGTGTAGTCTGTAGCATGTCTTTCTTAAATTTTTTGTTTCATAAACATGACTACATTTATACTAATGCATTATTCTGACAGTGTCTAGAAAGATAATTCACAATCCAGCTCATTTCAGGTATTTGGGTACCCTGCAACTTAGAAACTCACACAGATGTTCTCTTCTTCTACCATTTTGATGCCTGTGGGGTTTAAAGAGTATTATTAAAGATAATCAATTTATCATCAAAGCAAGGACTATTTTCTTATAGGATAGTACTTACTGAGGAAAAATTAATTTAGTAGACATTGTTTCATCTACAGTGCAGACGTTTTTCCAATTTTGAGAAACTGCAGTGCCAAATGGGACAGATCAGCGTGTTTCCTCTCAGTAATGTCAACAAGAGTTGTCTTTGATTCTAACCTATAGAGAATTTGGGGGCTGATTTGTTAAACATAAAACATCTGCTTTTTATAGACTTTTTGAGCTTTTCTCTTCAAAACGTTTAATTGAGGAAATGAGAGATATAACTGTTGAGATAAATTTACTTTAAATAGTCACTGACCTCTTGTGGAGCTTAATTTGTGGTCTCCAAGCCTATAAAAAATCAAAATTATGGTTTCATTGATAAGGATCTCCACATTCTAATACATTCTTTCTTGGGTTATTTAAAGAAGAGACACACAAAGATGACTTGTCCGCCTGCATTACTGCTTGCATATCCTGTGTTATACAATGTGACACCAGAGAGCTAGAATTCACCATTCTCTTTGCTAATGGTATTTTACCATATTGAAATTAAACACACATTTTCAAAAGATGGGATCCTGCTGTGCATGTAAATCAGTTTCTTTCACATGTACTAAAATACGTGTATACCTACCTAGCAATTTGCATGCATGATTACCTGAGATGCTTGCACAGTCATGATACAGTTGTCCTGAGATGTTTATTTTTTGTCACATAGGCGGTTTGAAATACAAAATTAAATATAAGGGAAACTAAGTTCTTAGGCTTTGTAGTAATTCTTGGCAAATTACAAAGGACTTTCATATGGTAGTGATGATCCTTTATAATTATATAAGAACTTGCCTTCAATGAAATGTACCTGAGTCTGTTAAGCTATTATATAGTCTTTTATTTATCTATACAAGGAGCTGAAGCAGTAAAAACATAGAGTTGAACCACTAAGATTTGACAAAGAAAGATTTTTCCAGATCCTAAACCTTTTGTATTTTACTTTAACAAGTTATTGGCCATTTCATGCCATAGAATTTTGACATGAAATCTGTAAAAGATTTGACCAGTATGGTCAAAGATGATGAGAGATTATATTTTAGATTCAGTGGATCAAAGCAAGATTCGCTCAGTAGTATATAACTTTTCAGCTCTCTGAAATATCCAATTCCTCTAAGGAAAGAGGTCTCCATCAAAATTTCAGGCTTGGGCAATTATTAAAAAATGGGGTTTTAACTTCACTATGAAGGTTTTCCTTTTTTTATTAAAATTTGTCTCATCTCTAGTGTATATTACAAAGCTTAGCAATATATTAATGTTGACTTCTGAACATTATTTTGGCTTTCAACTTCCTGAATCTGTCTAATTAAAAAATCAAATTAGAAAAATTATTGTAACAACTGGACATAAATTTAAATTATTTATTTACCTTAAACCGCTGAAAACTAGAGAGGTCTGATAAAAACTGAAGACAAGTTTTCCAAAATGTTAGGTCTTTGAAACGTATGGCTTATTTAGTCATGTGCAACATTCTTTAGACATTCTGTTATTCTTCACCTAGTGATGCCTTCTGGTTGTTAGGTGGGAGAGGAAATTGTTGTTTTGCTTATTTGTTTGGGTTTTTCCTGGTGAGGCTCAATGGTGAGTATTAAAAAGCTCAGACTAAATTTAGAAAAAATAAATGGAGAAAGTAGAGAACAACTGTTGACATGGTTAATAACACAAAAGATAGAACTGTAACAGTCCCACACCTACAGCTAAATATACAGCGTAAGTTGAATCTAGACAGGTATTCTTTATTCCTGCTTTGTATGTAGCAAGAAACAGAAGATATTGCTATTCTTTCTATTTCTTCCCACACTGATGTAGCCTGTTAGTTAGTCCCTATATTTAATATATTCACTGTATATTCATTGTTTTGTTCTTTTCACATAAAAGACAGGAAATTTGTCAGTGCTTCTCTTACTTAGCAGGTGTGAAGCAGCTGTATTTTAATTCTGTTTTTTTTTTTTTAACTTGGTCACTACGATGTTTAACAAAATTATACTATCATCTCAGGTTTTTTTAAGTTTGCTGAATATCTGACCTAAGAAACTATTTAGGGTCTACACATGGACTTGGAATAAGTCAAAGTCATAGAAGATGTCAAGTGCAAAAGCTGAAGAAGCAGAAATTTTAATTTACAGAAGCCTGACATCCTTCATGATCTTGATAGCTCAAACTTTTAACTTCATTCTTGCATCAGATTACCTGCTGTACATACTAAAGTTGAATTCTTTTAGGGGAAAAGTACTTTAAGATCAGGAAAGTTGTCTTATATAAATGCTTGGGGCTTGTTTCTCTGCAGTGTTGGAGAAACATCAGTGTAAGTTACAAATATTCACATACATGCTCTGTGAAACCATGTCCTGAGCATTGTGTAGAAGTGTCACCACTCAGACTTGACACTAAATGTATTATGCAACATTTAGTGTATACTTATACTGCAACTTGAGCAAATACAAATCTCAGAGTTCCAGTTTGGAAGAAAGAACACTGTTCCCTTGTGAATATTCTACCACTAAAATGTGACACATTGAGCTAAGAAAAGAAAACTCATTTTTTGTTAGCTTTATTAATTGGCTATAAAATAGTAAGGGAGAATAACAGTTTTTAGGTTGTTTTTTTTTTTAATTATTTTTAGTATTTTTATGTCCCTGGAATGTACTTAGGGAGACAGAAACACAGACATTGCTCACCAACCCAACACTAGAGCCTTGCCTCTCAAAGTAATTACTGGTAAAATAAATGTTTGATCTTTCTTTCTTCTACCTATTTTCTTTATCACAAGATAGATAATATGAGTTTTTGGCAAATGCTTGTCTATTTTTATTGCTTTTGCTTTCACTAGTGGTTTTGTTTTATTGTTTGATATTTTTCTTCTTGACCAGACATGTTCTGTAAACAACCAAAATAATAACACTTCCTAGATTGTTGGAACATGTATGGTCTTAAGGTACTAATGAGGAAGATAAACTTTTCCTTCCTAGATTAAAAAAAAAAAAGGAAAACAAAGGCTAAGTTATTATCCTACTTAACATTTTCAACATGAGTTACTAGATACTTGCAGGAAACAGAAACATTTGGAACAAATTTTATAAACTGATAGCCCTATATAATATAATTATTAAGGAGTTTGTAGAGCTTGGATTCATACATGTTCTTGGCATTTGAATATGTAATGATATTGAGTCATTAAAACTGCTGACATTTAAGAAAATAAACTTAAGCAAAATATTGTCTGCCATCGTTGGTAATTTTTCCCATAAATCACTTTTAAATAAAGTATTCAGCATATGTTGAGCTTAACAGGTTGGCAACTGCTCAGAACAAAACTATGCCAATTTTTTTACTTTATTTGCTTTAATTAGGAAAGCAATTTGGATTCAATATTTGCAAACTATCACAAACTTACCAAAAGAACAGTGAAATTGTTTTATTGGAAGGTTGATTTTCTGCTATCTCTTTGGGAGTCTTGAAATTTAATATAAAAGTAGAGAGGTTAAATAACACTATTTCAATATAATTACTTCAAATTGAAGAGCTTAAATATGTCTTAAATATTCTGATAAAATAGAATAATCAATAGAAAGTTGCCATTAATTTCTCAATTAGGAAACAACAAATTAATTACGCCTTTGAATTATATGCAACTGCATTATACTAGTTTTAGCAACATCCTCTTTTTTTCTTTTTTTTAATTACTGTTTTGTCAGATCATCATTCTTAATTTCTCCCCATGTACTAATGAACTATTTAGTTTGTATTTACTTAATATATTTCTCCTTATAAAGAATTCTTATTTGGTTGATTAGGGTAAGTACAAATGGTGAAATCATTTTTATACTTTTTTCCACTAAATTTAGTCATCAGTAATCAGAAAACAGCACAACAGAAAAGAAACAGGGTACAGTTATAATTTAACTAAGTACTGCACATGGTGCCACAGCCATAAAGGGTTACACAGATGATGGTGCATGAATAACATGCCTAGTTTGATAACACATTTGGGTAGTAAATGTTGTGATGCATATTCTTCCATTAAAAATATATAGAAGAAGATTACCTTTTTGTCCTTTTATCAGCAAACTGTGAAAGTAGTGTTTTTAGCCTCTATAGAGATGGCTTGATAGTCACAGAAATTTTATTTTAGCACTGTTGTGCTTCTAAGGAGGACTAAGTTACGTTGTGGTTGAGTGACTACAATGGTCTTCTCCTGACATACTGTTGAACCATTAGCACAGGAGCTTAGGTAGACCAGAACTAAACTAAATCAAGTCCATCCAAAATTGATAGTAAAGTCAGAAAATAGCATAGACGCTACAAAACTGTCATGTAGGTAACTGTCTTAAAGCCTTAGCATATGTTATAACCCTATATTTCCATATCTACCATGAAGCAGTTGCATATAAGTATTTGCAACTCTATCTTTAGAACTATTGTCAGATTTTCTCACAGACCTCAGGGATGACTTCAATATAACAAAGGACCCCCTACTTATTTAGATACGAAATGCTTTCCCTTCATATCAAGAGTAAAGAGTTCAAGGTATTCAAAGGGGTAAATTTTAGCATGTGAGCAAGTGCTTACAAACTGAACCCCAGACAAAGACAATGTATAAAGTGTTACACCATTAAATTGAGACATTATAAACATCTATTTTATTATCCCTGTGAATGCTTGAATAAACCAAAATGCTACTTTTTTGTAAACCAAACTATTTGTCATAAAGCCAAAGCTGAAAATGATGAAAGATGTGGAAACTTTATACGGTTACCATTATAAATAAACCTCACACCAACAACTGGCTACATTTCACTGCAAGACTGTGGAAAATCTATTTTTAAAACTGAATAAACATTATCTGGACTTAAAGGAAAAAGGCATATTATTACTTTAAATATTTTCACTAGCGGAATATCCCATATCAGCATTCTAAGGTAAATTAATTTAGTTCAGTTGTGTAGCATGGAGAATAATGTATCAAACATTAAACTCTCAGGATTTTGTTTCAAAGACTTCTAGTTAATAAGTCTCTGCTTTCTACTAAAGTTTATGGCATAATTCAGTACCAATATTTTTCTTACCTCTTTCTTCACAATAAAAGTTTTTAATGAAAAAGTCAAACTGTTAACAACTGGAATGACTAATTTAGGTTATAAATAGTATGCAAATAACTTAATATATATTACCACTCTATGGAATAAAACCGAGTAGAGTTGTCTTTTTACATCTGGAGCACTTTTTTCAAAGTCAACTAACTCAAGATGAACAACAGAATATGTAGAAGAACAATTACTCTATAATTTTGTACAAGACAATAAGAGACAGACACAGAGAAAAAAAGTCTTTCAGGAGTACATTTATGTATTCTGAGAAGCATATGTTTATATCATAAGAGAATACAGATATAACCTGGGAATTTTTCAGGGAAAGAGAACATAATTATGGGAAAAATTCAAATATCTGCAACTTATGTTATTTTTCTTTTCATCTATAAATTCTCTCCATAAGTAATGTTTCTTCAATATTTTCAAAGTAACCAATAATATTAGGCGTGGGTGGGGGAGAAAGTTTTTTTCTATTATGCAGTGTAAGTCTCAGTCAAATCATTCTGCAGTTAATGAAACCATTCACTTTCTTTTCCTTTTCTAATAATTTTGAACGTGAAGTTCCCTCATCTCTTATTTAGCTATGCAGTAGAAAACCATCTCTGGATGCTGCAATATCCAGTCTTCTGCTCTGGCTGAACATTGCACTTGTTGTTTGCACATGTCTCCAACAAAAAGGGACCCTCTGCTAGAGGCGACATGAAAAATATCAATATCCCCACACCTGCTATGTAATGAAATTGAAGAATAGCCCATAAGAACACCAAATCCATATTAATAACTACTGTGTCAATGGAACATGGGTAAACAATGCTTCTACAGAAGCACAGTTTAAGACACAAAATTATTATCTACCTTATCTTTCTATAAAAGAGTTGGAAAAGGTTTTGGAAAAAAAGTATGGATGGTACAAGACCCAAATTTTATCCTTAGTATTAGGAGGCAAGATTCAACAGTGAATGTCTTCCAAGAGCATAAAATTTAACTGCCTGATTTTCAGAAGAAATAAAGATCATAGTGCTCATTAAGGTTGAATTCAAAAAACTTTAAGATATTGCTGACATGGAAAAATATTCTTTGTGACATGGAAGAATTAAGGAACTATGCTCCTAAAATTCTTTTTTTTGAAGAAAAGTTATAATCTAATAAAGTTCTAGTAAGTGTATAAGTGAGGGACTTATTTTGGATCAATATTAACAGTTACTTGAATGACATTAGAGTATCTTGAATTATAGGTTACTGGAATTAATTTTACAAATTCTGAGCTTAATCTGAAAGTAGTTTCATGATTTCAAAATTCCTTTTTTCAGATCTATTCAGTTGAATTTTACCTTTAAATTTTGTCACCTCATTTGAATTTTATTTGCTTCTGAATGCACAAAGACATTGAAGACGTACTTTTTAAACTGAATTTTCTTCTCCCTTTTGTTTCATCTTACACATGAAAACTCTTAATAATCTTAATTTTTCTAACAAGTGTGTTTAGTACTAGTGTCCAAACTTATACCTTTTGTTCTTATGACTGGTTGTATCTGAAAAATTCGACACATCTGTGAGACCCCTGATAAACCACACAATTATAATTAATTAGGATTAGACACGGACTAGGAAAAAAACATTTTTCTACTTGATTCTGGACAATCACCAGCACTTCTTCTAGTGTCTGAAGATGAAGTGGAAGTCCTCAGCTTTTTAAATTATTCTCATCTTAGACCAGCAAAATAAATTATTTTAAAAATGCCCTGATACTCTTTCTCACCATGAACATTTCTCTGACCAAGAGAAATTGGTCCAAGAATTGGGATTCATGAATTTGTAGAAAAAATGTTTTAAGATATGACCTACCAGTCACCATTACAGAATATATCACCTTCACAGTTGTACTGAGTACAGAAGATCAAGTTACCATCCAAGTTTTTTCTGTCACCAACACATGAATTATATCTGCAAACCATTATGGCTGACCTCTGAGCTGGAAATACAAATCAAGAAGAATCCAGATTAGTAAAATATAAGTAATAACCTGAAGGAAAAGGAAGACCTCATCTGAGTGTTTCAACGGCTTTTCTTTAAGAATCATCCATGAAAGAAAGGAAGCCTGTTGGGGTCACTGTGAGAGACTGAAATGTTGTGGTTAATGACTTAAGAATTGTTAAGAAGGACTTTTCCCCATTATGGCAAAGATGTTTGAAGAGTCTGTGACCACCAAAGTCCGCCCTTCCCTGAATGTGTCTCCTGACTGGAATTTTGGACTGTGAGTTAAGACACCTAAGGGAACTTGAGATAAGATAAATGTAACAGTGTTTTCCAATTATGTCAGGTCTGGGGAGAAATAAACAAGACTTAGGGAGAAGACTGTATCCACAAAGAAAGCCAAGTACAGCAAGTGTGCTGAAAATCAGCTCTGGCTGGGATTGGAGTGGAGGAGGAAATTTTTTGGGTATGGGGTGTAACCTCTAGATAGAGGGAGTTAACTCTAGCTCAGTTGTAAAACCCGCCCCACACCAGGAAGGCCACATACACATAGAACATTCACCTGAGAAGGTGCCATAAACCATCAAAGATCCTCACATCTCCCCTGGGACCCGCTGCTGGCACCTCGCACCAGATGACTGCATATGATGCAAAGCAATGCAACAGATCCAAAGCCTGTTACAAGAAACAGTGTCAAACTTTTCCTCTCACCCCTCAGGAGAAGGACCTGGGCAGTCCCATACGGCCTAAAGTTATATTAATCCATTGAACTCTGTGTTTTGTGGGACGCTTACCACCAAGAAAACCAGAAGGAAACAGTGACAGGACACTATGAGGATCCACAGATCCATATTTTTTACTTAATCTGTCTCTGTCACTCTCTTTCTCTGTCCCCCACCATCTCTTTTTCTATTTCCGTCTGTCTCTCTCTGAACTTCACATCTGCTGTTAAATATAATCCATAACGAGATTTTGCCATATGGTCTTGTTTGCACCTCAAGTCGGCCTGAGGCCTCTCTCTGATTATTTTAATAGCCAGATCTTAACAGTCACTTATTTCCAGAATAAAAAAATTAAGCTAGTTTGGGTTCTCAGAAAGCAAGACTCCCTGTAAAAATGTGCATTAAGTCTGCTTTTCTTCTAGCAGTCAGGTGGCAATTTCAATGAGGTGGTGTGAGCTAGATGGTAATTTCATTATTGAAGAAAAAGTATTGACTGCTCTCAGGTAAAGGCAAGAGGGGAGAAAAGCAAAGGAAGAAAAGAATGAATGTTCTCTGTCTTCCTGGGATATTCTTTTACATATGTGACTCTGCCTTCTAGAACCCTAAACCATTAAAAGCGTTGGTGTCCTCTTCTGAGTAGTGATCTGGTTCAGGTCTCTGAGCCAAAAAATAGCTCCAAATTCTGACCAATCCCTGTAGCAACAAGCTTACTATAAACACAAACAAATCTCAGTACCAGCAAATAAAAAGGAGGAAAGAGAAACAGGACTGCTGTGTCTGGTGGCAATCAGCTGCTGGATCAGCTTATATGACAAGAGAATTATTTTTACTAGAGCAGGTTGAATTCAATATTCAAATACTGTGCATATAAATTTGGCTTTTTTTAATCATTTAACCACAAAAATAAAAATTTATCAATATAATAATTTTTCAAAAGGAAGAGCAGTATGTTACAAATTTAATCTACATAGTAGACATGTGGGTGGCATAGGCTGTTAATATTTTAAAAAAAGACAACTGTGAAAATTCAACCCAAACATGGCATATTGGTTATATATGATGCCAGTACACCTGTACAAGAAGAGTTGGTACAGGATTATGTTCATATCCATGACACTAGCAAAAAGACAAAACTCATTAAGTGAAAAATTCCATTCAGTTATATAGAAATGCTAATATAAGAATAACATGGAAGTTCAGTAAATTATGGGTATGAAAATAGAAGTATAGAACTAGAGTTAATGTATATGTAATTTACAAAGGATAATTAAATTCTTCTTATATGTTGCAAGCATGTGGCAGATTTTTGCTTTTAAGAAGTTACACTGGTGATAAAAAATTTCATCTGTATATGTATATATAGATAAGAAAACTTGCAAAGGATTTGCTGGCATATGCAACTCTAGAGAAATCAGATCACTTTCAAATTAACAGAAAATCTTCCATTTGGCTTGATCCTCCATATTTTTTTATTCCGCCCTATGCTCATCTTTGCCTTTAGGTCTTCCTAATCCTTGACTATTCATTTGAGAACTATTCAAGAAAGTATGAGTTACCTTCAAGCAACACAGTCAGAATGGAAAGAAGCAGAAAGCAGCAATATTCTTTCAGACCTGTACCTTGTCTCATCCATTGTTTGCTTTCTCAGTATTGCACACCCTAAAGTCTTAAAATGCAAGTTCGTTCATGGGAACAGTCTCACAGCATCTTTTTGCAGCAACCCAACCAAACTATCTCAAAAAAGTTACTGAAACAAAAAGTTATTCAAGGCAGGCAGACATATATGTCTCATTCTACAGTATGATGAAAAATAAAGGCTATAAAGGTCCTCACATCTTCCAGTCCCAAATTGTAACTAGAATGGCAGAGACAAACATTTGTTTTTTTGTAAAGACTCAGTTATATGACAAACTTTTTCTTTCTTAGTTACTGCCCTATATTACCAAATACAATTATGCACAATAAGTGGCTAAAGATGGTATTAGAGGGTCAGAACAGATCTGCAATGCTGACATTAGTTACTGTGAGCTTGTATAAAAGCTTCAACATTAAAGTATCTATTCTCATATCCTTCTATTTCAACAGCCAGAAGAATCAATATTTAAGTACAGGGTATCTGTTCCTGCAATGTACAATTTCCACTTCTTGAGGGATGCACAAAATGTTATAATTAATCTTGTATTTGTGGAATTAATTATGTAATAAGTAGGTTGTTTTAATTCCATTTCTGCTCCATATAAAGGGTCCATGTTCATATAATTTTGCAAGGAGGTTAGTGATTTACATGTTTCTTGAGAAAAATAAGGCAAACAATAGGATGAAAACAACATCCATCATTGTTTTTCAGCTACATTTAAATGCTAAAATAGATAATAGATCTCACTTTATGGAACAGAGGTAGTTTATTTTGGAGTCCTTACCTGAGCAATAAAATAAGTATTCAAGAAACAGGACTACTCATGGCTCTGCTATTTTAAGGTCAAAACGACTACACATTGGATCATTATTTTGGTCCCTTTTTTGAAAGTTGTGAAAACAGCCAGTATGGCAGTCTGCTTTCTAAAAGTAAATAATAAGACATAAATACTAGTCTTTTTTATGAACAGGAAAACTATTTTCTGAAAAGACATAACTTTACATTATGTAGGTTAAAATGAATTTTATTTTTTCAAGAAGGTGTATATATGCACTAATGTGAAAAAAAGAAAGGGAAATTAAGAAACATTATCAGCAAAATGATAGTTCCCAGATTGTCCCTAATTATTTTTAAAAGAAAATTTAAAAAAAAAACCCAACCAAAACATTAAAAAAACCTTTAAGTGTTTTTTTATCCATATGTACCTTTTCTGAACTTCACTTTGGGGTTAACAGTTAAAGTTAACACATGGTATAGCTTCCAATCAGAAAATGCTTCTAGAATAAAATGACATTTGAAGTAATATTTTTAAAAGGCACATTATAAGCAAGTGTTCCTTGTATGGTATGAAATGTTTCTACACTTTACGAGAATCTTCTGGAAATTGTACTTTTTTGTATCTGTTACACAGAAAGTCTGAGGAATGCTGCTGGTAGTAGAGGAAATGAAATTACTTTAACAGATATGCATTCAAACAAACAGTAATTCGGTATTCTATTAACTCTGTACCTATCAGGCTCTTCTGATCACACTGTAGCAGGGATGGCCAACACTGTCCATCTTTCCTTTCTCCACACTCATTATCTGAAGGTGTCACAGAGGTAGGTAATAGTCTCTCATTTTGCAATTGCCTAGGGCAAAAGTTCAGCTCATTGAAATGCACCCATCACCTAAGGAAGTTACAGAGTTCTTGAGTTTTCAAGGCTTCAAGTCAGCCAAAAAGAGAGAGAAAAATCTGCAGGAGATACTGTGAGTCTTTTACAGCAGAAGTGCAATGAGTCTGTTAGTGTGTGTGTCTCAGTCTGGTGCCACACACAAGTTTCCACGTTCTTATCACAGGTGATAAGGTGCTTCTTATCACAGGTGGTGAGGTGCTCCAATGTAAATGAGCAATGGATCTGAACAATTTTCTACTCAGGGCCTGAAATGTTCTCAAGCAAGAGAGAAAAAACATAAATTTATTTTTAAATTTATGCATATGAACATTCACAAATGCTATTATCTAAAAAGAGAAACTCAACATCAAGATTTTCAATTATTTCATTGACTTAGGTGATTCAAAATGATTTTCACAATCCTTTTCTTGGTGAGACAGAGCTCTGTCAGGTCATCATACTCTTCACTACAAAGAGGGACTAACTAGAATGGTACAATCTTCTTATTTTCACTCAGGCAAATTACATTGTCTCATTTACCACCAGGAGGCCATGAGTGTCTTCACCAGGAATTATTGCCTCAGCAAAGTTCTAAAGCTACAGCAAGAAGTGAATGCAGTTTCTATGGAATAGCATCACAAAATTAAGGCTTTTTTTTTTTCCAGATGATCTTGTGTGCTTGTCCCTGGAATCAAGACTTTCAGATATCAGGATCTCTTTTTCCCTGCATTGGAAATTCCATTCTGAAAAATATGCAATACATCTTTCCTTCTGGTACCTTGTCCATTTTTCATGTATGTCTGAAAAGTGTAGAGACAAAGAAAGAGTAAAAATATAGAAAATCAGAAGAATTAGAGAACTTTACTTTAGGTTCTGTTTAAATTTAGGGGCAGATATTGGTAAACTCCTGCTCAACAGCAACCGAAGTCATGCCCCAAAAACTGAGATTAAGAAATGCAGATCTATCTCTTTTGATAGCACACTTCTGAGGAAAATGCTGGTGATGTTATCATCTGAGAAAACAGTTCAATAAAACACGAGATTTTCTAAATAAGCCTGCAGGTGAAGCAATCTCTTTCAGAAGTTATTCCTTTTGTAAAGACTCCTTTTCGTGTATTGGTTTAAGTTAAACCCAAAATTCAGTCATGAGGTTTAACAGAAATCTATTGATAGTTCAGCAGGCTGAGAAAATTATGCTAATCCCGTAGTTGCAGCAAACAAAGTCATTAGACCTGAAAATGCAACAGATTCTAGTAAGGATCAATATGGACAGAATTTTAAATGAATATTGTGAGAATTGAAGTTTCTCAAATTATTCATATTATGTAATTTATTGTATTACTTTATATTTTAATGCATTTTTGTAGAAGGCATATATAAGTGGGTTCGCTGCATGACAACTGTAATTTCTTGTAGGGATGATAATTTAAAAAATGGGTTCTAAACTAACAATTGCTTTTTACTACAAATTGTCACATTTATTTTAAGAGATTACCCACCAAATAAAGAGTAAGTACATATTTAAAAAGATGAATGGTGCATTTGAGTTTTTGGAGTGTTGGGGCAATAGAAAATGTTTATGGAGCAAAAACCAGGACAGCCTTTAAAGAGAAGAGGAAGAGCTAAACATACAACCAAAAAACCAATGTGGAATGGTGAATGTACAACCTGAGAACAGCCTGTCAACTCAGGTATAGGCTATACAGAGCAACATACCTTTAGTAACACAGGTTTTGTTTTAGAATTAATCATTCTACAACTGACCAACACCAAGGAGACTTGCTCAAGATCAAGCTGCTTCACCTCTAATATTATTGGTAGCACAGGAAATTCCTGCAAACTATGTTCTGCATAGTATAGCTGATTGCAAAAAAGAGGACGATAATATTGCAGTAGTCACCCTTTGTGGAAAAGAAATTAAACCAGTATTTTTTTTCTTAAAAGGTAATGAAAAAGAAATGAAGCAGAACACTGTCTCTAGCTACACACAAAAGCATATGTATAAAATGTCAACCTTTCCTAACGAAATGCATATATTTCCCAATGAAATGTATCTGTTTTAATTTGATAAATTTATTTAATTTTAATAGGATATTTTTAACAATACATTGATTTTGGTAACACAGAAATGTAAGCAGATGTAAACATCAAAAAAAAATTGTATGAGTCGAGTAATGGTAACCCACAAACCACAGAAAAGTTAGTGTCTGTATCAACAAGAACTAGTCCTAGATTAATCAGGTGATTCATGCCAGATCATTCTGTGTTTTCACTGTCATTTCAAAGGATGTGGACTGATAATTGGATCATATTTACACTCAGGCATATTGCCTGCATTGAATTGTCATACATGCTGTTGTGCTTACACTGGCACTACACAAAAGTGAGAGTTAAAAAAGGAGGAAAAAAATGTTTGTGAAAAGTAACAAGTTAAAAAAAAAGAAAAGAAAATACCTAACCACTAAAAGCAATGTGTTGGCAAAAAAGAAATAATCTGATGTAAGCCAACATATGGCAGAAATCAGTGAAACCTCTGCCAGATAGGAAAACATGTTTAAGCCACAGGTTATCAAATAAATGCAGATACAGCTAAATCAAACACCAGAGGAAAACAAGAGTGTGACCGAGGCAAAGAAAGTTTAGCCTGTATACACAGAAAGATAAAAGCAATGAAATGAAATTAAATGAAATGATTGTCCTCTCACTCCGACTTGAATGTTCTGTGCCTTGAAGGTATGTATCAAAAGCCATACAGTCAAGAATGGAACCACATGCAGCCACACAGAGATAATTTTATTTATTTATTTTGATTTCACATATTAAAAAAGAGAGAAGGGGAAGGAAAAACTCAGGTCCCACGTTTTAAGTTGCCTCTGGCAATTTTTGAAATATGGTATACGTGAAAATAAAGAAAATTATAAATTTGAAGCAAACATGAAAAAACTTAGACCTTTCACAAAATAGTATGAATAATTAATTTCTCTTCCTTCGTATTTCAGCTTCACCTCCCCATCCATCTCTACACCAAACAAATTAATGTTATTTTTGTACTATGAAAAGGATATTGAGTCTTGTTTCTTGAGGAACGGAAAGTCAGAAAATTCTCTGCATATGAAGTGGCTTTGACTACCATTGCAGGAAAAGATAGTGGTCATTCAAATAGGCACCTCTCAGGGTATTTATATTTCCTTTCTTCTGAAAAACACTTGATATTCTAGCTGGAAGACAGAGAGCAATGAAAATCATAAAGTATTAACATTGTGTACTCATGGCAGGAAACTGCACTTAGCAAGTTGGCTGCTAATTTTCTTCAGCTTTCAGATGGGCCTAAGAAAACATGTTTCATATTCCAGGCATTCCCAGTCTTATTCTCCACAGAGACTTGCCTTATGCAGTAACACATCTTAATTTCTTGGACAAAACAATTTTGTAGAAGAGAACCTTGTTTACATGTCTCCTCCTATTGTGTCTTAACAGACGGAGCAAGTTCCAAACATTAATATGGAAAGAAATAAGTGTATACGATCCATGGTTGTATTCAAGACTCTCCTTTAATGCTCCTAGAAATGTTACCCACTATAAAAGCTGGGACTTTTTTTGCTAAAGTTTAGAAATAAATGCATCTAGAATCTAGTCTCTGTTTGTACTATATTGTCCAAGATAATGGTTTTCCACTTTCAGTAGCTGTCACATCTCTATCTCTCTGGCACACTTTCCTTTCAAACTGAAAAAAACATAAAAGACTGCACATAATACAAAAGTTTCTAAACATAAAAATGAGCTTATTTCTCATTATGAAACTCAAACTATTTCTGTTCTCAAAATGACAAGAAAGTAAAGCAAAGAAATTAAACCTGATAGAAACACACATCTCTCCAGAAATTCTAAGCTATATATCTCATTTCCAGATTTCATTGGGCTGCAATTTTTCACAGGAATGAGTTGTAAAATGTAGGTTATCCCTACAGCTTTGGGGAAATATTTGATGGATAATCAAACTCTAGCAAACACACTCCTTCAAGCTGATGAGTGAACTAAAGTTTGCCCATTGGGGATATTTGATAAAGTATAAATGAATACTACTGCATGGAGCCACCAACCCTCCAGAGGAAATGGGGTTTGAGCATCAGAGAAATGGAAAAGATATTAAGAGTGATGGAGAATAGGCCTAGTCCCAAAGGATGACTTTGATTTTAAAAGTGTGTGATTGTGAAAGTCATTATCACCTTTAATTACTCAATTAATTAATTAAATTATTAATTTTTAATTAAAATTAGTTAAAAAATTAACTCAATTAATTAAAAAACACAATCAAAAGTTACAAAGTGGTTGGTCTTTTTCTAAGGGGAGTTTACTCAACAGGGAATTTCCCAATGTGCTCACAACCTACGTGTGTTCAAAGTCTATGTATGCTTACTCTCCTTGCAAATACAACCAGACCATTATGAAATCTACCACTTCCAAAATCTATGATACTGTAGCTAGTATTGTTTTAAACAATTTTCTGCTTAGGGCCACATCAGTAAGAATTTCCAGATCCAAATGTATAAATTTTATATGGATTACTATTGCCATATGTAGAGTTAAATGTCTGAAGGCTAACAGTTCATTAAAATATACTGGAACTATGTCTGAAATACTGAAAAGTATAGTTGAATGCTAAAGCTCTGTGTTTTTCAAGGGAGTCCCACTACACAGGAGTCATCCTTCCCTGATAGAAAGCGTAAATAATTAATGTATTTCAAGCTCAATTTTTGTATTTTGAAGATTGGTTTATGAAAACAAGGTGCTTTGAATTCTGAAATAAAAACACTAACTTGCATTGCTAAAAATCTATGCTTGAAAATTTTTGAGTGTTAAATAATTTTAGTGTTAATATGCACTTCAGTGGTGAAGAATATATTGAGACCATTACAACATTTTTGTGTCTAACTCCAAAAAATATATTTTTTTGCCATTAGAATTAACTTCATGACAATAAAATCTTCAGTTCCAAAACTGAATATGCAGAAAGCATTCTTGTAAGTGTTTCAGGAAAAGGAATTAGTTTTCTATCAAATTATATTATGTTTCTTGTTCAATATAAGACACATAAAATGGAAGATGCACTTAATATATCACTCTTTTGCAAGTGGCAGCATTATCATAACTATTGCATTTTCAAGCAAACTGCATATATCATCAGGCAGGATGAGAGTCAGAACAAGACACTTACGTAAACTGTAGGTATCTGAAGCATGTTATAACATCAAATTTTATTGTGGAACCTACATTCTCCTGTTATTGAAATGTTACTTGTGTACATACACTTTTTGATAAATGACTCATGGTCATGGCCTACAGTTTTTGAGTCTTTTCCAAATTATTAGTAACCATTATGAATTAATTTTCCCCAAAACTGTGGCTACAACTGAAACTATAAGAACAGGAAAAAAGTAGTCTCTAAATTTTCCAGTCCTTCTAAAGTAAAGTTTGTTCCTTTTTCCCTAGATCTCATTTCACTTCTGGGTACCTATTAAACTCCTTCTCAAGTAAACCTGTTCTATTTTTGCATCTGTAAGTCCTAAACAGTTAATCATCATCTCTTCTCTTTGAACTCTAGTTCTTGACTGTCTTTTCAGCTTGAAAAATATGTGACACTCTTGCTCATGCACAGGAATGTGGCCCAATAAATACACTGGAGAGTGGTATCATATATATAGAGAAGGAGAAGGGCCATCCTAATTTATATAAACAGTTTTTTTCAGTGGCAGCTTCAGTTTTGAAATGGAATGCAGATTTTTTTCATCCATTTTTTTCATTGCAAAAGTATTTCACAGTATGAGATAAAGGAGACAGATATGACACTAAGGATACAATCTGCAAATTATACTTAAATGAAAAAAATTCTTAAATTTGGATCAGATTTGGATCAAATTTAATTTTCAAAGAAAAATCATAGATATCCAGGAAATGTTGCATGAGACACTTCAGTCAGTTTTGAAGCAGCTTATCCTATTTTTAATTGAGAAAACTATATAAATATTAAGTATTTATGAATATATGACAAGTATTAGGTATCTGAAGATTTGTTTTTTGTGTTGACTCCTTGTTCTCATACAATTAAACCAGATGGATAAAAGCTTACAAGCCTCTTTCTTCACAATTTTTATGGCTTTATAGCATTCTTTCTGTACTTATATCTCACGACTTATTGAGAGAGATTGTATAGTAATTGTGAAAAACTAGACAAATATTATAGTAATAAGAAGTTTGTGGAGAAAAGTTATCACGGTAAGAACAGAGGAATTATATTCAAAATACCATAAGAGGAGACAAGATAAGTATGACTGTACTTACAGGTACAGAGGTTTGCTATCTGATCTTCCACAATGGTGGCACCTTTCACCTGTTATCTTTGTGCACTCATTCTGCCCTTCACTCTTCTCTTTTACTTTCGACCTCTTTGTTTCTTCTTAAAATAAAATTTATTTGATTCTCTTCCTTTCAAAAAAATATTAATCCTTGAATTCACAAGTTCCTTTCACTTAAATTTAACCTCCTCTGTAGAGCTTTCCAGTAATGTCATCTTAGATAAATCTCCAAGCTAGCATCTTATCACCTATTTCAGAACCACCTATAGTCCACTGAGGAATTTGTTTCTCTTTATAGAAGGTGGGGCTTTCTAAATTTGAGGGAAAAGTAATTCAGCCATATTTCCCCCCTTGACTTCCCAGTTTCTCTTTTCCATAGTGCTTATCAGAAGTTTTGTCCAAGCTTAGGAATAACGAATGGAATGTTAAGAGTGTGACACAGTATCTTTCAGGCATCTATGATTTATGCCAGAGTCCCTCACATATTTTTGACCAGAGACACTCACAGATATGATACATCTATGGGTCTTCAAACAAATTTTTAAGAGGGTGGAAAAGGTAACAGGCCAGTGCTCATGAAATACTCCCTAAGTCTGAAGTAAAATTCAGTCACTAGAATGTGTTTGAAACACAGAGAAATGCTGGGGTATTCACTTAAATATGGTATATAAAATAAATTGAAATTAAAATTGCAATAAATTAAACTTTATTTAAAGATGACTGACATACTAAGGAAAATTCATTTTGAACCGTATTTATGACAAAGCTCTTTGTTCACAGCTGGCAAAGTCTATCTTATACATCTGTATTCTTAGAGATTAGATAATTGATCTGACAGTTATTAATTTTTTTTTTTTTTTTAGGTTTTCAGTTAATATGTTAAAATAAGAAATGAGGGGAGGAAGGGAGGGGGGTAGGGAGGGAGGGAGAAAATATACTTGAGCTTTCCTTTACTGGCACTCCAGTTAATTGATTTTCTTAGCAAACTCTCAGAAACTATCTAATAGCCAGAGTGAGTTTTCTGGTTTAACCATCCTCATCTGGAAAACAAAACCAAATTTTCTTTCTATTTGAAGCTGGCTTACACAGTTTAGTGGGGGATAAAATTTTGATACTTAAAATGCATATTTTGTCAAGCAAGTACTTTGAAGTTTCTTTAAGCCAAATTGAATTACTTATGCCAAATGATATCTGAGTGGTTTAATGATTCCAGAAGTTCAGTAAACATTTTTTCTTTTAATGCAGAAAGCTGTTATAGACTCTTCTGAAAACTGGGGCACCTCAAAGTTTTAAAGCTTGTATCTGAAACTGTGTAATTCTAAAATCCTGAGGTAACACAAACATAAATTGATCCCAGGAAAGAATTACCAGCTTAAACAGAAGAATTTCTTCCAAACGAGCACAGAATGGAAAGCATTCAGACACATTCCAGTGAATCAGAAGGAAGGAAACAATTTCTTCATAAGCAAAGAGTGGGGATTTCTATAATTCAATTTCTTCTGCAGGTGTGATCCCTTAAAACAAACAAACAAACAAACAAACAAACAAAGTGTTCTTTCAAGGCTGTAGTTTGTTTTATTCTGTATTGTATTACTTTAACTGCCTCTGCTAAGAAAGGTGAGGAGGCAGCTGTGTTTTGACCAGGATGCCCAGATAGACAGCTTTGACAGCTTTCTGCAATGGAAAATTATCTTGGGCTGGATTTTAATGGCTGTTCCTCTGAATAGATTGGGTCAAGGAGATCCAGACTGAGACTAACAGAGGTATCACACAAATGGCAAAAGGAAATTAATAGTAGACTAAGGTAAATGACTGGGTACATAATAAATCTGAATCCTAAGATTCATCATATTTAAAAGGAGAAAGAGAAATCAAGGAGAAGGAGGTATATAAATCAAGAACATTGCTGCTACTAAAACCAGTAGATTAACCTCAAGTTTCAAATATTGAAAAATTGGTAAGTATATTGAAAATGAAAGGAATATTGTGCAAGACAAGAGGACATATAATGAAGGGTTTTACAGGCTCATCAGAGATATAAATCAGAGAAGACTGTAAGACCATTAAGGAAGGAAAAGACCTTTGTAACAAAGAATGCGTGTAGTCCTTAGAAATAGTGATGTATTTGTTTCAGTTTGAGCCAAAGAGAGAGAGTAACAGATATAAAATAACACAGCACCTGGGTGATCTGGTCCTACTCCTGCACATTCTTGGTTTCAGCACCAGGATAGTTGCAGTGACTGTAGATAAATGTCCAATACTTGAAATCATGTTGTTAATACTGTACTTCTATTAGCCTCCAAGCTAGTTACACTAAAAATTTGTTTATTCATGTTGCATCACATTCTCTGGCATTATAGTTCTACCTATGGAAAACAATCTATGATTCCTGTGTACTAATTTTTGCTTCAGCAGATTTAAGCTCAGGTTCCAAAGGACCTTTGAATTTTAGGGAAGGGATCTTGTACCCCTTACCTTGCAAATGGAAAAGATACATTTGAAGTAAAATAATTTTCAGAGTGCCCTTGGTTATAGTAAGTAATGATATATAGTCTACACGAATTACTCTAATGAGTAGAATATACTCATTTATAATAATTTAATAACTTTTATAAGCTCATCATACTTACCTTTGGGATAATAAGCCAGATTGGTGAACTATTTCTACATTTCAGAAAAGATGAAATAGTAGCTCACAATTCCTCTTCAGAATGTAGACTAGAGTAGGAGTCAGTGAATATTTGAAAGTAACCACAATGGTCAGCCCAGGACAAAGGAAAACATTTTTTTAAAACATACATTTTGACAATAAGAATTTGCTTTAAAACCAAAGTTTTGGCTAATGTAAAATGTACCAGCATGTGCAGAAATACTATTTCCAGCTGAAATAAACAATCTAAATATTAAATTGGAGTCAGATGATAAGTTACTTTCAGTGGACTTCGTCTTTTAAGGTGAATTTTGTCTTTTTAAATTAAATGAAATTTAATTTTTAAGAAGCCTTTCCATCACTTTAAGTAGATTTACTGTAAGTCAGTGTGTTCTAACTGAGAATCTAGCCCACAAATCACAAAAATAAACAGAATTTAAAAAAGTAAGCAATTGTTTTAAGCTCTTCATTGAATCACAGTGGGAAGAACATGATTCAAAAACCAATATGAAAATAGAAACTGCTAATATATAGCCATTTTTAAAATAAAGTCCATAAAAAAAAAAAAAAAAGAGACAGAATTAAAGTTTCCCCAGCCTATTGAATACAAAATGGCTGTCTGGCAAACACATTGGGACACACTGTTTTATTTAGAGGTCAAATCCTGATGCATATGGTCAGATTTCAGCATGTAGGTTTAGTAAACAACTTAACTTTATTTGACCACAGTTTTGTCTTTTTTCTTACAAAAGAATGCTGTATAAAAGAATGGTAAAAGTTTTGGTGATTTAAGCCATATCCACAACAGCAGCACTGCGTAATACATACAGTTTGCGAGTGTACAAGAAAAGGGCTTTTAGTATGGATATTGCCTTAGTTGTGTTGGATGTTGTTCTTAAGTATGTAAATTAAACACTAGTGCAGTACTCTCCTGTAAGAGAACAGGTATCAGGAAATGGGTTAAAAGACTTAAACACTTAAACTGAAATGCTGCTAGCATCATGAAGCACTGCTCTCTGTGGCTGATCATGACTATCAAACGTTGCAGAAATGCGCCTTGTGGGCAGACTCTTATAATTCACAACTGTTTCTTGTTTACGTTCCATTAAACTGGACTGTCTGGATTGTTGAATATATCTTACACAGAAAAAATGAATAAAATTGGAGATCTAAAGTAAGTAATGTCTCAACACTGTACCCATGAAATAATATAGTTGATGCCAAGATATATATGGTTTCTCTCTGTAGTTCACCTTACAGTAACTAACTAGACTGTAAAACAACACTTTCATTAATGCTGGCCAGGAGAGAGGCTTACCTCATTAGTTCAGATTTGTTAACCTATTTGTCATAACACTTCAACACTCAAACTGGACCCCTGCCCTCATTCTACTCCTCACATTTCCATTCCCAAGGTACAGATACTCTACGTTTCTGTAATTCATACTGTTGGTATAGGAAAGCAGTGTCATCACTTCAGTATGTTACAATCTGTTGTGGAATACAATGTGATAATGAGGAACAGTGAATAAGAAAATTATTAACTCCTTGTTAATCATTTTATAGAGTCAAGTTGACCCAGTTTATGGTTTCTCTCCAGAGACACTGAGATTTCATAAACATACACAACCAATCCTATGCTGGGAATCGGAAACTAAAACAGTAACAAGAAACCTTAACTTGAAATAAGCCCACAGAAAACTGCATAATCTTGATCAGCGTGTCACCTGCTCCATTATGTCTTTGCAATGCTATGTTTACGTCTTTTAGAAGAATAAACTGCAAAGAAACTTTACATTTCAGGAGGATGCTGTATTGTGAGTGACTGAGACATGGAGCCAGACAGGCAAGGAATCTAAATTGTTTATTCAAAAGAAACGAGCTGGTTTTATACACTTTTCCAAGGCACAGTATTTCCTTATATGGTAATTCTCACTATGTGACCTATCCCGTGTTGCCACATCAGCAATGTGACACTTCCTCAATGTCCTTCTATGGGGTGATCACTCGCTGTTCACCCGTCTGTCAGCTCCTGGCAGGCTCCTCTCTGTAGGGCTCTGCTGTGTGACACCTCCTCCCCCCAGGGTCTGGAGGAGACAAACCTCTCTGTGCCGCCATGTGCTTCTTTGTGCTGCCATGGGCCTCTGCAGGCACGTCCCACAGCCCGTATCCCAATTCTATCTTATCTCTCCCCACAACGTATTACTTTTAAAACGTGTCTATTTAGCAAACTAAATATTCAGACTTATCTGTGTTCTTCCTATTCTGAACCGTCTTCCCATTTTTCACACAATGGACAGCAGTGGGCAGTGTTTCTACTATCCATAGTTGTACACACAAGTATATTAATAGTTCATTATTCTCCTTTATCACACTTATTATTTAGTTACAAACTTCAGGGCAGTAGTCAAATCAGGATGGTGCTTCATGGAATTAATTGTGTGTGTTTTTTTTTTTTTTTTCTGGTGCAAAACAGTAGCAACCCATGACACTTTTAACAACAAAATGCCTTTAGGATGGCGGTGACTAACTATGCTGTCAAGTCTCAGACTGTGCTGTCTTTAAAGAAATTAGCAGGAAAATTCTAAATTCCTGAGGTGAAATTCTCTGCCTAAGGGTGATGACAATTTTTGTTGTATTGTTTTGCAAGGGTTAAATTGCACCAGGTAAAGCTGCAATTATTTGTAATGCTTTCTTCTCAGCAAATTTGGGAAGGCTTTCCAAGTGCTTTTAATTTACAGGTTGCCAGATTCTGGGTTATTATGTGATTATCTTAAGCTTTTTATTAGATACAGGTGCTAAAGTCAGTGGGCTCAATTACCCAACATGATTACCATGTGAAGAGTTAATTATTAATACATTAATGCATAGTAAAGGATTCCATAGCATTGTAAAACGTTGAAGCAGATTGCATATGTGTCTGCATAGGTGTTTACTGTGCTATTGTGAGATGAGATTGCCATGTATTCTTTGGTAATGTGAGCTGAAACAGACTTTGGGGGATTATTTGTGCTTTGAAAAAAAAAAGATAATTTTTTGCATATATTTCTAGCTTCCCAAGCATCACAACTCACTAATATCCAAAGATAAATATGTTGTATGTACTATATATATATTTATATAATATTTGTCAGAAACCAAATGCTTCCTGTTTAGAAATGTGTGTCAGACCAGGGAATGTGGTACTAAGAAAAATAACTGTGGCACTAACACAAAAGAGTGAGAACTTTAGAGGCTGACTGAGAACCTCAACCATCATTTATAAACAGCAGATTAGGAGTACTGGAAGGATAGCCTCTGATTTTGCAAGGATTAAACATATTTTTGCTTAGACTTTTTATGGACCTACTGGCCTGAATTCTTCTGATACCAAATCAGAACCTGCCAGTTCTGAATTTACTAGGGTTTTTTTGCCTACAGTAACATTTCCCAAAAGTTTGTATAGGAATTTCAGTAGATTTTGCAAGTTCTCTAATTCCACCTTTTGGTAGAGATGGACTAGATTTTCTTTTCTGTTAAAAGCTTCTTAACCTCCTACTTTGTTCTCAGCAGATGATTAAGGCTGGTGGATCACCTGATGGCTTCTCATAGACAAACTTTTTCCCTACCAATCTTCTGATTATGCTTCCATCTTCTCCTGTTTCCTCTTTCAGATATCATCTGATTTAGTAAATACTGTCTTTGTGCTACTGTTTTGCAAGTAAAAATAATTAATTGCCAGTCTGGAACACTTCTGAGTTACAGTTTGTTTGTCATGGAGGAAAAATACATCTTCAGTTTATCTCATATCAGCAACAGGCAATTGTTACATTCATATAAGTAGGAACATGGTTATGCAGCCTGTTTGGCATTTTGGCCCAAATGAAGAAATTGTATTTTTTTTAATAAAATCCCAAGTGCCATATATGTAAAAATCTCAATAACAAGACAATAACTTTTAAGATATCCCCCTTAAAAACCTCCAAGAAAAACCCGACAAACAAACCCCAAAACCCCAACAAACAAAAAACCCCAACAAAACCAATCAAATATTTTCCAGTTACTTGTTTTTGAAAGCACAACTTACTTTTTTAAAGGATGGATTATAATCGTTCACACCTTTCAGTTCAGTAAAATAAAGCAAAAATATATCAGCAAACAAATTACACAACCATGGCAGGGCATATTCACCCAGTGTTATTTCACATTTGGCTTTCAACAGGTATGTGATTTACCTACATTTTCAGTGATTCTTACTTTGCTGCCAGAATCTTATTTATGTGCCACGTAATAATAGACTTCGTTTAATGAACTTTTTACGCTCATGTATTTACTGTGGTGTTGATTTTTGATAGGCTCATGGAATTCTTGGAGGATGGAATAATAGAGATAGCATTATGAAAATAGAAATAGACTTACAGGAACTTATAACTATGACCTTAAAATATCACACAAAGTACTGAAATAGCAGATGAGTATGTGTATTAAAATTATGTCTAAACCATAAAATTTATTTCTCGATTCTTCACTTCAACCCAATTACTTTTGACAATATATTTTTCTTGTGCAAAAATATTCATATTATATCAATGAAAAAGTGAGACGGAGTTGCTACAGTAGAGTGACAGCAACTCAACCTATACAACAGTCAAGTAGAAACGATGAAAATGTTTGTAGTATAAGACAAGATTAAGAAGAATGAACTACTCTAGCTTTTAAAGGATTTGTCATATATCTTGTTCAAAGACATGATTATATAGTCTGGATTTCTTTGGGTACCAGATAAAGGTTGTTCTTTTAATTCTTTTAATCCTGAACTGAATTTTTGACTTTCTTAACTTGAGGGACATTAATTTCAAAGTTTTTAGACAGATTAAAGTTGAACATTATGCTCTTCTAACAAATATTAGACTTCTGGGATGCATGAATAGTACAACTTAAGATTTCATATTGTCATGGCTTTGTTTTGTATCAAAAAAAGTATGCATTACTTGTTATCTGAGTGTGTAGTACATGAGGTTTCTTATTGTTCCTACAGTAGTATGACTCATTTACTACAGTAAAGTATTATGATATACTACAGTGGGCTATAAGCTCATAAATAATGAAAATAGCTGATCCTGTATGCTCTTTGTACAATATAAGTAGCCTAAAGTGAACTTGTTAACCTTTTACTCAAATGTCATCATTAGATTGGAGAAAATAGACAGTGAAGACGATTTCATACAGCAAGCTTAGAGCACCCTATCTGTTTCAATTTATTTTTATCATTCCAAAATCATTATGATTTGAACCTGTTGGGGCTTAACTAGGACAGAACCTTACTAAAGACAGGTATTTGATGTGGCTGCAGAAATCTAGAGCTCACATGCTTAAACCTTTGTACCTGCTGCTACTGCATTTACTAACATGCCACCAGTTTTTAGATTTTGATGGTGCTACAGAAAATCATGAAGAAGATGCTGCAAAATCATTGTTCATGCTGTCAAAATTAGTTGAGCTAATTTTTTTATTGTGTTTTTTTGCAGCTGGACCAAATTCTGATAATGGTTTTATTAGCCTGATAGAAACAGTGGTTGTCTTGGACACTTTGCTTTTATAATTTTGTAGAGTGAATAATGATCATAATGTAAATATGATGAGTAAGTGAACTGACTTTACAACTGTCAGAATAGAACAGAAACTAATGGAAGGGAATGTCTCAATTTCAGTAAATACTTCCTTAAACACAGCCTGTAAATCTAGACTGTGAGAACACAGACTGTGATAGAATCCTAAATTAGTACTAAAATATTAAAATATGAAGATCAATAAGACAGAGATGAAATGTTAAAAATCTTAGTAAGCATGTGAACAAAAATAATGTTGAGCTTAAATGAGATGTTCCTTTAATTGTTTGATAGCTTATGTGTAGAAACACTGTCAAATACAAACTGCAATTTTGTTTGCATGCATGAGTACAGAGTTCCATAATCTTGCTTCAGATAGGCCAATAAGCCGTTTCAGATGCTGTAAGGATTTTCTCCAAAACTTGACTAATATACAAAGACACATACACTTTTTAAAATGATTCATGTTTTTTATGAAGGAAAATATCATATTGATTACTTTGTCCTAGAAAAAAAATATTTCTAATAATGCTCCTTAATGATGACATTCTTACATAAGACACATAAAATCATGGTTTCAAGAATGAAGTCATGAAAGGGAAACACAATTCTTGAAGGGGAGACAAAATCTTACATAATTCAAGAGTCTGAAGGTGAGTAGAGCCTCAAAAACCCCCCACATCATAAATGATCAATCACATGCTGAGTAGGGCCACAAAAAAACCCAACCCAGAATCATTGCCCAGTCACATCCTGCCTTGGAAATGGAGAGATGATGTAAGTTAGGTTTCAGAGGCTTAATAGGATCTTTTTTCAAGAATACTAGTGTCAAGAGAGCATATGTTAAAGCTTAGGTTGGAATCACTTCTTGAGCTTCTTGTGAATCTCTAGGGAAGGTCATCTTCTCAAGGTATAAACAAAGTGATTTTAATTACCAAAAGAATGCAGCAAGAATATTAGCACACTTGGGGTATAACTAAGGCTTAATTGTTCATAGAACAGCTTTGTTAATTTACTCTAAAAAAAGGTGATTTAAAAATCTGGAACTGAGAAAGGACTTTCTTTGGTTTCTTCTCTAAGTTACAGCCCACAGATTTTTTCCAATTTGGCATTAAGAAGTCAGCATGCCTCATGGAATAAATGCAGAAAAAGACATTTGGTAAGCTCCAGGCAATTTTAATTTAATTTCAATTAAATAAGAATGAGATAAAAAATAAATTATGTCTGTCTGCTGTAAAGTGCCTTCACGTCCAAAGACTAACATGAGTAGTGAGTTAGTGATGTCAGGTTTTGTCTTGTTTCTGACCTGAGGTTCATTCTAGATGGAAAACAAAGTGTAGACAGCAAAATTATGTCAGGATCATCTTGATTACCAGATAACATGACTTGAAAAAATTTACGTAATTCCAGAATTTTTTCTTTTAATTAGCCTTCAGCATAATTGTTTAATTTAATCACAGAACCACAGTATGTGCTGCATTGGAAGGGAACCACAAAGATTATCAAGTCCAACTCCTGGCCCTGCAGAGCACCATCCCCCAAGAATTACACCGTCTTCTTGAGAGAGTTGTTCAAAGGCTTCTTGAACTCTGTCAGGCTGGTGCTGTGACCACTGCCCTGGGGAGCCTGTTCAAGTGCCCAAACACTCTCTGGCTGAAGAAATTTCTCCTGATATTCAACCTAAACCTCCCCTGACACAGCTTCAGGTCATTCCCTTGGATCCTGTCACTGGTCACCACAGAGAAGAGATCAGTGTCTGCCCCTCTTCTTTCCCCCACGAGAAAGTTGCAGATTGCGATGAGGTCTCTGCTCAGTCTCCTCCAGGCTGAATAGACCAAGTGTCCTCAGCAACTCCTCATACATCTTCCCCTCAAAGCTCTTCACCATCCTCATGGATGCTCTCTAAGTACTTAATATCTTTCTTTTACCATGATACCCAAAACTCTGCCCAGCATTTGAGGTGAGGCCACCCCAGCCCAGAGCGGAGCGGGACAATCCCCTCCCTGGCCCAGCTGGAGATGCTCTGCCTGATGCATCCCAGGACACGCTTGGCTCTCCTGGCTGCCAAGGCACTGTTGACTCATGTTCAACTTGCCATCAACCAGGACCCCCAGGTCCCTTTCTATGGCACTGCTCTCCAGCCTCTCATGTCCCAGTGTGCCCATACATTCAGGGCTGCCCCATTCCAGGTGCAGAATCCAACACTTTCCCTCGTTGAACTTCATATGGCTGGTGATTGCCCAGCCCTTTGATGTCTTGTGATGTCTCTGCAGGGCCTCCCTGCCCTCAAGGGAGTCAACAACTCCTCCCAGTTTTGTGTCATCTGTGAGCTTAGTATCCCTTCCAGTCCTGAATCCAAGTCATTTATGAAGACGTTGAAGAGCACAGGACTTAATGTTATGCATACCCATTGATATTTGAAGCATATAACATGTGGTGGGTAGGATCTAAAACCATTGAAATGATGGTAAGACAAAACGATTTCCTAAAATAAATGCAATGAATCCCAAAATTAGTTAAACAAGCATGAAAATAATGTGACCATCAATAAATACTTATTGATCTATTGAAATCAATACTTATGAGGAAAGAATTGAAATAATTTGAATTGAATTATATTTAGAGTTTAAAAAAATTCTAATTGAACTTCAGTTCAGTCAAAAATTATTGAAATAATATTTTCTACTAATAATATTTTCTATTAAATGTACCTTTTTTTGTATTATTCCATTAAGAAAAAAAGTTGAGATCAAAGATATGAATTAATGGTGAGCATATGTTCAGTATGAAGAGTCTCTGAATGTTCATATATAATATGGTAAGAGATCAGTTTTACTTTCTCAGTACCTTTAGAATTTTCAGGCCACAAACAAATAGCAGAAAAATTTTGACTTGAAAATAACAACTTCTACCTTTGTCCAATGATTTCAAGATTTGATGGTGCTATTAACAGCGGAGAGTTTGGCATGTGGCAATAGTTAGAATAAATAAATCTAATTTGTAGTCTGTGACTTAATAGATGGAAATTCTTTGAAAGATTTTAAGACAGAATTAACATTAATAGGAAAATGCTCATTATAACATTTCCTTGTCTGATTTATTTTCTCTAAGAATTCTAAACCTAAATAATCCAAACTTTTGAAGTATTTGTGTTTGCTAAACATCAAATATGTTTGAACTAAAAATATCTGAAAGATGAAAGGCAAAGCTCAACAGAAATGAGTGCAGGGTTTTCTCTCCCACCCAATGAATTCATTACTGATGATATTCTAATGATTAATTTCTGCATGTTTTATAAGCAATTGGAGTTTTTCTTTGAGAAAGATAATCTACTGTTAGAGCAAAACATCTTGAAATCTAGGAGGTAGTAGGGTTAGTATCTCTGACAGTGTATTGTTCCTAACAGCTTCTATATCCAGTGAACTAGATTCAGATGATCTCTTCGGTTGAAAGAGAGAATTATGTAATAGCCTTCTTTTAAAAACCTGATGAAAATCCACCAAACAAAATTGCTCTATAGATCATACACTTTTGTGCATATTTAAATAATGATTCCACAAAACTGGTAGAAATTCATAAGATTAGAACAGCAATGTGTTAATAGGGCTTTGTGAAATGAGACTGAACAACATCTCTAAGCAATTCCATTTTCCCCTTGTTTATAAGAACATTCCTTTCCGCCTGCTCTCATTATTTGCAAGGAGAAAAACAACATGTTACAAAAATGTAACATGTTTCCTGAAAAGGTTTGAATGGGCTCTTCTGAAAAAGACTTTTAGGTTTCTGCTCACCCATTTAAGCCTTAGGAAATTGATTTATGCCTCATCAGTGTATGAGATGAAATATTTCTCATCCTTTGCAGAGATGGATTTTCATCCATTCCTGCAAATCTTATGCTTATTTCGTGTGTCTTCACCTATGAACTCACAATGTTTTACTGCTTTGCATACGTATACACACTTTCTAGGGAAAAAAGTCAAATACTATGATGATGATGATGATTAAGTAAAGTTTTCAACATGTTTTGATTCTCCAGAAAGAATTCATGAAGGTTTTTTGTACTTAAAAATGGTTATGCTGAAATATTTCTATGGAATACCCTGATTAAATAAGAGATAAGAAATAAAAATGCTTATTTTAATGAAGTAGCAATACTTTAAAATACTTTGAATTTCTCCTACTTGTGTTTTCTTTCTCATTACCATAAATTTTCATTTAAGTGATCAGAGGTTAAGATACATGCATTGATCAGTTGCTCACAGTCTGGGTCTGGAGTAGGGGAAAATTCTTCATAGATTTAAATAATATCAAAACCAGAATTACACCAAAAAGAAGTGACAATACCTTCAAGACACCTGATGACATATAGTACTCTTAATACCCTTTTTAATTTTACAATTGTGAAACCACCCAAGGGTTCTTTATAATGATGAACAGAGTAATGTTATTAGTAGCAAAATATTATTGCTAGCCATGATTCAGTTTTTATGTGCTCCTTTCTTTAAATAATGAAGGATTTTTTAACAATTTAACAATCAGATATTCAGCCATGTCTGATTTTGAGTCATCTCTCAATAATCTGTTAACATAGCTTTATACAGATAAGCAGCATTTGTTTTGAATTGCTTATACTTTAAGCTTAGAAGTAATAATAGGAACAGGAGCAATAAGAAAAATAAAAAAATATTAAATAGGCTTTTTGCTTTCTTAGAGAGTCTCTGTAATTGTAAAGTCCAACAAAACTTATTGCATTGTTCCCATTGTTCTTTTTTTATGTTTAACACCCTTCTCAAATTAAGAGCAGGTAACTGCACCTCACAAACTATGCACTGGCATATGGATTAGCAGCACCAAGATTCATTGACTCTTTACAGTGCTATTTTTTTGAGCCCTGCTTTTTGTTTTTTACTTCCAGAATTGTTTTTAGTGAGGCCATTGTTGTTATTTATCCATACCACTCACCATGGGCAAATCCCTCTCACTCAGCCTAAAGGAGTAACCTTGAGGGGCATCCCATTCAAGGGAGGAATCTTCACACACGCACTCCTGAAATGGGTGTGTTAGAAATTAAAAGTGGTGCTTGGCTTTTATAGCATAAAGTGATTCACAGTCAGATGTCTCCAGGCCAGCAGCATCAGCTCAGCAGCTTTAGTTAACTTATCAGTGCTATCACTTTTTGGTTACTTTGTCAGGAACTTTGTCTGCCACATCTTCACCAATGTCAGTTTCTGTAAGGAAACACTATTCTCCATATCCTCAGAAAGTTTAACTTTGGGAATGATCAATCAGGCTGATCTCAGTGTTCTTCAGCAGCAAAAGCTGCGGAAAGTATGAGGTCCCTTCCCCATCCGACACTGATAGCTTTGCAGTAAGGGTTTGCAGTTTTGTCACCATGTGTACTGTTTGCTATATATATCAAGTAGCCAAATTCTTGTTTGTATAATAAATGATGGGGTTCTTTCTAAAGCTCAGGTGCACCTGTGGAATATCTTTCCAAAGTCAGAGTGACCTGTTGTGCTGAAGGAAGTAGAGAGGCATAGTGAGACTGTGCTTACAGCATCAGTCAGCAAGCTGTCTGAGCATCACCGTTATATTCAGGCTACCTTAAGTTCTGTGAAAATTTCATGGTGGGTGGCCAAGCAGAGTGGGAGTTCACACAGAAGAAGTGTGAGCCTTTCAAGGAGGCCCTCTACTGTGCCCTGGCTTCAGAAAAAAATGTACTAATGTAAAATTATTATTGTATTTTATCTTAATCACATTATATTCCCTTTTTTCCCCCAAAATATTATGTCACTAACTAGAATGAGTATTCGTCTTGCTGACTGTATATTAAATCACTCTCGTATCTTGATAACAACACCATCTTTGCTGAGGCTGCTGAGGCAAAACGAGGTCTTCTCAGGTGATCTTTTATCTGCTGATTCTATGAGTACACACTTATGTCTCAGCTGCTGCACATGAATGATGTTTAAGGCTGTGTGAAGAGAGAACTTAAAACCTTTCTAGCTTTAAGAAACATGTAATAGAAAATGTTGTATTTTTATGTCACAGAAAAATTTTAGATAGATATTAAGATTTATGTGAGTGTAACCTCAGTTTTTTCATTGCAAATAGTTGTGTCATGCATTATTCACTATTTTAAACAATGTTTAAAATGCCAGGAACTTTAAAGTTATCTCCCAAAAAATTCAGATTATACTACAATTATTACAAATTATTATCTACTTTACTCTGTAAGTGGTCAACAAAGCCTCAGCTAACAATGAATTATTTGCCTTTTTCTAAATACTCGCATTCCAGGCATCTCACTAAGGAATATAATTGAAAAAATTCCAAGTAATTAGTAAGAGTGAGATTTCTCTAAGACCTCTACTTTATATAAATGGTTAAATGATCCTCTGCTATCAAATAAACATTGGATTTTAAATGTCAAGAATTAGATAATTCTGAGTTTTAGGAAATTACTTTTCTAAAAGTATATTGAATCTGAGGTCTATATTGCTTGGAATATAAAATTTTAATACTGCATGAAAAAGTCACAAAAAAAGAGAATATTCTTTGGCAAGCAAAATCACCAATATTTTATCTGCCACCAAATACTGCTGATGTACTTCCAGTACCTTGGATACATACAGGTCAATTTATAATATTTAATTTCCTGCCTATATAGGTGACTAATATATCTGTTGCTTTAGGGTTATTTTTATTAAATAGGAAATCTTAACTTGAATTGTCATTTATAAACTAATTTTTACTTAGGACCTCTACATTTTTTTTCACAACACAAACTGCGTATTTGCACTTTGATCTGTAGATGTTTGATCATGAATTTTGGCAATCCCATCATTTTCAGTGCAGGAGGTAAGAGAAGTTACAAAGTCAGGTGGGTGTCAGGAAAAAATTCTAAAAATAAATGTTTCAATACTAATATATATCCACTTATGTGACAGTAAAACTGGGGCAGTCCCTCAGCTGAGAATTACTGGTAATTGCAGCTGTACAGCTTGTAAAGCATGCCTTGAAAAACTTGCTATTTCTGGGGAAAGAAGAGCATTACTAATCTGTGAGTTAGATAACTGAATCACTTTTGGGGTAAAATAAAACTTGGGGCAAATGCAATCATAACACTCACCATTTTTTTTTTGCTGAGTAAATATTCTGTGATGACAATTTTATTTTAAATCCCATCTGTGCTCAAGTAGCAGCAGCTGCCAGAATATCAAGAGATATTAACAGATTTCCAATACCTTTCAACTTATTCTTACAAGAAGCTTGTTTGGAAAATCATAGGTATCATTTTCTGCTTTATGCTGCTCCTCTCTTTCATCAGTAAATGGTTCTTGAAGAGTTAAAAAGAGAACTGTGAGCAATCTCTTTGCTCAGGAGCCAGCCAGCACATGTAGTTGAATCACATTTAGGTCAGAGGCCTTTGGGGATAATTCTACACTACCAGCTAGTGCCCATTCTTCCTTTCAGACCATTGTTAAATGTCTATAGGCCAGTCCATCTCTGCTGACCCTGAACACACCATTTTTGAAAATGCATATCTTTGCACTTTTAAACTGTTCCCTGAAAACACTTTGAGTGGTCTTCAGCTGTCTTAACGTAAGAAGCCAGACATTCTTAATTGTCAGACACCTACATGGATAGGATTATACTTTTTTTGTCTATTCTGACATACAGCCATGGTATTGTTAGGGATCTGAAATGGCATTAGTTTATGTTTAAGCAACTGAATCATACTAAGTGTATATAATTACTTGTAGAATTTCGTAAAATCACAGGGTTTGTTTTGATTTAATTGCAACTATGTTTTAGATGTATTTGTGTGAAGGGTTTTTAATGACTCTGTAACTGAAGTGAACCCAGTCATCAAGAACAATAATGATGTCAGTATGTTGATAAAAGCCCATTTTTCTCCCAAATATGCCTGTTCATTTTCCATTCATTTCCTGGAATGATTCCACTTGAACAAAGATGTTGTACTACCTGTAAATGCTACCATTATCTTCAAGAGGAGCTGCATATGTGTAATGCAACTCAAATATCTTTGGAGTGGGCATATGAGTATATGATTACCTCTGAATGGAAGATAGCACAGGCATAATGGCATGTACTGGCATCGCTTCCTTACTCTCCTCCAGCAACAGTGACAACCTCTATAACCATTCTCAAGCAGTGTATGTAAACTGAATGATCCCATTGCAACCAAATGGATTTATAATTCCTTGCCATATTGACACTGCTTTCATATTATTGCAGAGTTGTTCTCATTAGAATTGATATTCTATCTGTCTTCCATGCAGTGTAAGTAAGCATATTGATTACTCCTTACCCATATCTTGCTTGAATAACTCTGTCAAATTTTTCCTGTGAAACTCAGCTAAATTTATTAGGGTCTTTAACACGATGGCCACATGAGCATTTAACAACTCTGAATCTAATCACTGATTCCTTGTTTTCAGTACATATTCTTTAGATGTTGGCTGTTAACAGCACCTTGTGACCAGTTTATTGAAACTGGCTAGCCAGCCTAACCTGCAAATTGTGTGGAGTTTAGTGTAATGCTTTGAGATAACTGCAGGGTGGAAAGTTCTGGGGAAGAATATTACAAAGATTTATAACGCTACTAGCGTACTTATGGTATACAAATAGATGTAGCATGGCCGCAGCAGCTGTGTTGGAAAGTCAGTTGTTCCCTTGTCCTACAAGTAATGGATTTTCCATTAATCAAAATGGTCTACTAAGTTCATCAAATAGAAAAGAAAAAGGAAATGTCCATGGCTTTAAAAATCCATTAACCACACATAAGTACTTCACCAGTTGTGCACATAGAGTACCATAAACTTACAATTTTTTGTTCCTTGTTATGGTCCGAGTCTTCTAATGATCCTTCTTTAATTCCTCTACAGATGCAGTTAATGTTCTGTGTGGCTCAACACTGGCCCTCAATTTTGCTTGACAATGAGACCTCTGATAAAAATGATATCTGAACACAGGGACAGAGAAAACATTGTAGTACATCTGGACTAGTAGCATATTTGATAGAAAATCTGTTCTGCTTTTTCAAAAACTCATTTGATGTTTTTAGCAACCACAGATTATACTTTGGAAAAGTGATTTGAGAAACCTGTGAGGGAATAATTATATTTCATGTCTTAAAACAAAATTATCAGAAGCCGTGACAAAATTTGCACTCATAGAAATATGAATGCTATGCTTAGCTATGGAATTTTAAATTTAGAAGGAAAGAGGTCTCCGGGTTGCATTCATTTTAGTACCTACTTTACACTGTGACTGAAAAAGAAACACACATTTCCACATCTGTTAAAATTTGTTCCTTCCACAAAAGGAAGAGGGAGAATCTCTTTTAAAATCTTGCTATTACCATGGAAGTCGCAAAGACTGTGAAAAACCCGTGTTCCATCTGCATGAAAGACATTTTTTAAATCATTCTTCTTTGAAGATTATTTCTGCTTCAGGGCATAGTAAAGTGTTACATTTTCATAATCAGGATAATATGATACATTTTTCTTTTTTCCTTTTTTTTTACATAATCACTGAATAGTGATATTGCTGTGATTTACTGTCCTCAAGAGCAGTCCTCCTCATCTTCACAGCGGCTGGGGAGCAGGGCAAGCTGAGGTTAGGCAGGGCTGTCCCATCCCTGGACATCAGGTCCCCAGGAGGATGGGGACAAGCCGAGGCCCAGGGGTGATAGCATGCACAATCCAGACACTGTCCATGGAAACGCAGGGGAATGTTTACAGACAGTGTGTGATCTGCCCCTTCAGACTTTATTGATTCAAGAGGGAAATGGCTCCAGATATGATTTAGGTAAGCTTAGGTTACTTCTCTACCACATGTTGATGGTTGCCTGGTCGTCCAGCTGTTCACGCTGGTGGTTTGCTAGATGAGTCTGTTCCTTTCTGACTGCCTGCCAACATGCTCCAGGCATGGGAAGCCTGTGGCACCCAAGGTCTGGCAGCTGTGGAGAGTTATGAGTCACAGCTCTTCCTCCTGTTCCCTGTGGCTGCAATTATGTCTCTTGCATCTGCGCCTGGACTGTGTAGGAGATGGTGGTTTTCCTTGGGTGCATATGCTGTGGCATACTTCTGCCCAGCCACAGGCATGAAAAAGTTCCTTTGTGTCACCACAGTTCTTTTACACAGAAAAGGGAGAGAAAGCCATTATTTTTGGTATATTCCACTGTGCTATAAATAATTCTTTATTCATTTGTACATTCATAATTTCCTTTCCTTCAGAATCTTTACCCTTCTCCAATTTAATGTAATATTTTATATATTTGAATGGAGTTGCAATTTTTCAGTATAATTCAAATAAACACTGTTGTCCCTAATTGGCAGAGGGCAGTAGTGCATCTGGTAACTAGGTCAAACACGTTTACCTAAAGTACATGTGCCTAAATTAGGGGATTATATTCCAAAGTGTCTTACTGACACCAGAGAAAGAGAGGAGAAGAAGAGGGCTTTTAAATAGGCTTACACAAATAAAAGCTGTGGAACGCATGCACTATCTTTCCTCTTAAGTCAAACTGAGTTTTAGTGTTTCGGTAGCTTACTGCATCTCCAGTTGTATAAAATGCTGTTTAATTTCAATTCTCTTGTTAGACTCATCCAGAGAGAAGCTTATCTTAATCTCACTTCATATTGTGTCAAGGCTACAAACACTACTTAATGTTTTTCTCCCGCAGAAATGCTGGTCATGAGCGTAGAAGAAACTTATTGTAGTCAGTGCCCACTGCAATCAAGAGTCCCATATTTTCTGCAGCAGTACCACTAACCTGAATTCTTTGTTAACAGTCCTGAAGTCTGTAGCACTCCAGTATTACAGACTGGAGTTCCTTGTAGCTACAAAAAAAAGAAAGGTTTTCATAACGGAGGCTGTGTCCTTGCAGTATTTGATTAAATTACAACATGTGTTGCCCCTAGTTTTATATTTCCATTGAATTACATATTGATTATCTAAAATAGCAGAATAGTTTTCTGTGGGAAATTTGAAGGTTAGATAGATTAGTGTAGTGGTTTGGTCCAAAATACTCATTACTGTTTATCTGCTGTGAGATAAGAATTAGGAGAAATGCAAAACAGGCACTAAACTTGAAAGAATATAAAGAAGTTTATTAACAGACCTAAAAGAAGGAAAAAAAATCATACCACCTTCAGAACTCTCCTCCTCCCCCCACCTTCCTCCCTTCTCCCACTGACAATGTTCAAAGACAACCCTTAAGATGTTCAGTCTGTTTACCACTTCCATAATAACCTTGTTCAGTCCATTTAGAAAGAGAAGTCTCTTCTTGCTCATGCTATGAAAACATTATCACAACGAGACAGCCGCCCACTTCCAAATATCGTTCAGTCCATTTAGGAAGAGGAGTCTCTCTGCCTGCATGTGAGTCCTTTCCCCCGACTTGCAGCTTTTCCCGCAACTGCTTTCGAGGGTCCACTCTTGAAGTTTTTTGGGGTACAATTTTAAGGTTGAGCCATTCAGAAACAAAAACAGAGGCCCTTCTCCTTCCCTGGGAGCAAAGGGTCTTCATCATCTTCATCTTTAGGACTATCTCTGGGAGCATCTCTAGGGACTGAGGTTTTCTCCTTTCCCGTTCGGAGCAAAAGTCCTCATCTGGTTCATCTCTCCCTGTCCAAACTTCTCATGAAATTACAGCTGCGTCAGCATCTGCCTATCTCAGCGCAGGTGCTTTTGCTCACGAGTTGAACACTCCACCCCCCATATCTTCATGAAATTACAACAGGATACTCTGATATATCATAGCTTCACAACAGACTTTCAGCTTTAAGCATCTCCTCTCTCTCTTCCCTCAAGTTTTCAGCTCTTCACAGCAATAAAAGGGTTAATCTCACCTCGGCCTTGCAGCTTTGCAGCTGGAATGTTGAATTTTTCTTATCGCAGTGGAGAGGGGGGAGAGCCGAGCCGCTCCGGCTGCCCACGGCAAGGCAGTGGGGGGGGTTCCACGGCTGGAACAGGTCCATGGCTCCAGGATGGCCGTGGCCCGGCCCGGCCTGGCCCAGGCAGGGCCTGGCCGGGCCCGCTGGCCCCACACGGGGCCTGCAGCCACCTGTGCCAGCGCCGGAAACGAGAGAGAGCTTGGAGGGGGAGTTTGCCTATTCTTAAATGTGGATCACAGAGGTGATCACAACTTTAAGTGGCTTAGAGAATTGTCCATATTCAAACTGGCCAGCTGATAGGTTCTATCAGTTCCCAGAGGAAACTGTAAGCACCCCTTAGCAAGGACGTCCCTTCCGGGACTATGCTTGCTAACCTATGACAATATGGAACAAAAAGAAGAGAACTTTACTTGGAAAAGTTTCAAGGATTGCTTGAGAATGATTTATTCCTTGTGAAACTAGATGGCACTGAAATAATTGTAGAGTCTGGTATTTCAAAATTAACAAATTGCTGACAGGAAAGAAACAGTTAATTTGTGTACCAGAGCATCTACAGATTCATTAACCACAATCTGTCTATCACTTGGTATGCTTTTGCATTGTGACTTTTTACAAACCTCTCTTTGTAATGGCAAAATGTTTGCATTGCTTCGTACCTAGAAAATATGAAAAACTATACTGGTGTCAACCTGGCACAGTGCACAATGGAAATTTCTGCAATGGAAACATCTGTTGCTTCACACAAGTTTAAACACAAAGTAAACACTAAGGTATCAGCAAGTGTATGTTATTTACCCATTCTCGATTTAATAAAAAAAGTCCACAGTGTTTTCTTTCCCTATGATTTCTTTATACCTTTTTGGTTTTTTTTCTCATAGCTCTTTGCCATCTTTTCATTTATAAGTTTTGGCAATTTTCCCTGTTTTTCAAAAGGTAATAGAATTAGTATTTTCCTGTGAAGTTTGACAACTAGATGAAGTGAGAGGGGTTACTTATAAGCCTCTCTAGAGGAGGGCCTGACCTCATTCAGCTACTAACCACTACATATCTGTGCTCCAATTAAAGTTTGATGCTGAATTAGCAATTTAAGTTGGTGTTGAATGGATTTTACAGAATTTTCTATTCTGTCTTGTAGCAGTATTATTATTCCAAATAACAAAAAAATTACTTATCCGCTGGTCCTTTTTTTCCCTCTGTATTGTTTTTGTTTGTTTGTTCATTCACTTGTTCTTCTCAAAAAAGCACCAAATCAAATTTCATTTGTTTCCCTGATTAGGAGAAACATTCAATGTGGGCTCATAAATCACATTAATGATTTCATTCAAGTTCCAACTGGGAGATACTATTACTAAAATAGTTTCTCTTTATTAGCAATTGAATTGTTAGAAAAATGCTAATATGAAAATATTTTAAAATAATATTTGCAAAACAAAATCCTAGTTTGGAATGCCCCATAGAGCTGTATAAATGAAGTCATGCATCTATATGTGTAGCTTTGCTGCAAGTGGGGAACTAACTGCATATTGGAAATTTTTGCCCTGGTCTTGGCTCGTCTGCAAAAACCTGTTGAGAGGCTACTGAGTGGGCCATCTGCAGCAGATGCTCCAGAAGGACAATCTGAGATGTGCTCCATATGCTTCTGCCAGTTTAACTATAGGCAATTGATAACAGAGGCTATCCTTTTGTCTGCATAAGAATGTTTCTCTTCCTAGGACTGAATCCCCTTCCTTGAGTTCTTCATGGGCTCATTATTTTGCTCATTTTTGCCTTCTGTTTTCTTGTCTCCTTGTGTCCAGTTATTTTCTCTGTTCTCTGATTTTTAGATTGTTGTGGCCTGTGCAACTTTTCCTCTAATTGCTTCTGTCAGTTGCTTAGTCATGTAGGTATAAAATTTCTGAGTTGAACTTTGGCAAAAATAAATTGGTTCCCTACCCTAGAAGGGAAAATTGCAATACTAGATAATGAACATACACTGCCTACTCAGATTTGACATTTCAATTTTTTATAAAACTTTTTCCTAATAGAGACAAGTCTGCTCTCACAAAGACTCCTTTGGCAATCGTTACAATCAAAATGCATGTATTGATTAGTATTCTTTACAAAACCCATTATCTGCTTTGAAGACCAGTTCATTAAAATGTGTTCTGCTTCTACAATACAGAACTTGTGAGGACTGCTGAGGCTGTAAAGAGTAATTTCTTAAATTTTGCTATAGGCTTGTATAAAAGTAGAAAAGTCACCACAAAGTTGAGCTTCTGAGGTAATCCACGGTTTGCTAAAGGTGATTTTGTTGTCATTTCCATATGTGGCTGTCATGGGAAAAACAACTTTCCTAGGAAGTAATGAGCTCATTTAATAAAAAATAACATACAGACTCAGACAAATACACACATATATGCACACACCCGTATTATAGCTGGTGATGGGGTCAGTGGCTCTGACCCAGGAAGAGGTGACCGGTCCGGAGAGATGGTCCCAAAAGGAATCGCCTTCCTGAGGCCCGGTGTCTTCCCTCAGCTGCTGGCTAGGAGGGCCCTTGCAGAGGCTGTCAGCTCTTTAGTGATTGTCAGCTCATGATTTCAGCTCAGCTCTGCAGGGCAGCCTCCAGGCCAAGCCAGACCGGAGAGAGAGACGAGAGGCTCTTGTGGCTGGTTCCGCACAGAAGGTAGCTTTATTGTCGGTCTGTACTCCAGCAAAGGGGAAAGCCAGGGACGAGAACTCTCTCCCTCGCAGGGGCAGAGGGCTGGCTTTATAGGGGTACAGGGGGTGGGTGTCAGAGGGTAAAGGCCAATGTGTTACAAAGGATCTGCATAGGGTCTCCCAGAGGATTCTGGGTCTGTCTTCTTCCCGCTGTAACTGAAAGTTACCTGCCTTCCCGGGGGTCCCGCTGGGAGATTGCTCCATCTCCTTATCTCAGCAGACGTCCCTCCAGGGCAGGGTCTGGGCATACCCTACACACCCGTACTGCTCTTCGGAATCAATTTTCTTCCTTTAAAGCAGACAGTTTTACATTCTTTGTCTGCACTTTTTACAGGATATGCATAGATATCCTTATTTTTATTTAAAGGGGACTAAAACAGTCTTTACTCTGGTAATTTAAGGAGAGCATGTTAATACTCTACAAGCAAGAAATCTTGCTAGAGAAATCAACTGGCTGAAAGTTGGCCTTGCAATTATAACTCTCACATTTGGAAATCAGTAAGTCAAATTTAGATAAACTAATTGCATAGTAGTTCCTAAATAATTTGCAGATAATCCAGCAGAGTAGTCAGGATTTCAGATGGGATTTTGATATGTCTACTCATTGAGAGACCAGTTCATCAGTGGGTGAAATGGCAACTTTGATGATAAAACCAGTAACTATTGAGAAAATAATTCAGAACACACAAGTTCAACAAGGTAAGTACTGAATGCATCTAAAGGGGTTTTTTGTTCCATATTTCTAACTGAATTTTATTCTACCAATTGTTTTTAGAATAATTTGAAAAAAGTCCTGCTTCCTAGTTTTGATTGTTTCTTCATTTTCACGGATGGCGAGTAATGATGTTATTCACAGAGACAAAACTGATGCAGCCCAAACTGGTGGCTTTGGAGAAAGATGCTGGAACTTGTCTGAGGACTCTCAATTACATTTTCATTTAAACAATTTGGTAATAGATTTTAGCAATTTAAAATGTAGTTAAACAATAATGTCAAAAATTCTTGTTTTAGACCTACTTGGGAACACTCAATTCACATGAGAAAATACAATTAGCAAAAATGGACTGCTTTGTATAATGATAACCATAAAAAATATTTAATTTGAAAACTTGGGAAATTAAAATAAAAATTTAGAACTATTGAAGACAACAATTTGACAAATCAGAATCAAAAGGAAATATATCACGTTGAGAACAAAGTAACATGACATAACTGCAGTAAACAAACAAAACATTTATTGGGATGCAATAGAAAATAAGTTTCTGAAAAAAGTCCACTTTTGTTCTTTTTTTAAAAAAACAAGGTTATGTTTTCACATATTTTTATGGTAGAATTTTGTTACTACATCAGAACTTGAGAAATTCTCAAACAGGAACAATTAAAGTGGATTAATTTAAAATCAACAAGAACTCCGTAATTTCCACATAATGTTTAAGGATTTGGAGAAGAAGTGCTAGAAGGAATTAAAATGAGTTTAATTGATCTCAAAACTGATTATTATTAATGGGAATTCCACTAATGAAATTTTTGTAGTGGAATCTTGAAATAATCTCAAAGTGCTCCTCTACAAATTTTTACCACGGTTTCTTATGATTACAGGCATAAAAGGTGATAAAGTTCTACACAAAGGTAAGGAAGATATTATGTACTAAAACAAAAAAGGCAAATGTAAAAAAAAAGGTACTTCCCTGTGGTTGTGTGTAGAGTTCTGAAGTAAGGTACTCAGTGTGACATCTGCACAAAGATATGAAAGAAGAAGAAATCTGCTTCTTAGAGAAGCAGAAAAACCAAGGTTTAAGGACGGCTTCCCCAAAGGGTGCTAGAATGGAGCATGAGCTCTTCTCAATGTGCTTTCTGCTGCTCTGGTGTGTGAGGCTGAACAGCTGTCCCAAAGGTGCCATTACTGACACAAACACGTGGAGAGCAGCATTTTGACCAGCAGTTGGGGAAACCCAAACACAAGGAGTTTGGTCAGGTTCCTGCTCCTCTTTCTGGTGAGGACTGGCTTTTCCTACTGAAAAACATGTACACTTTTGCTCTCTTTATTCACACACACACAGATGTGCACAGGTCCCTCAATGACTCATTCTGTCTATTAACCATGTAGAATTACCTCTTAACCAGACCCCAGCTCCTGACAGCTGGAAGTTGTAGCTCCTCTCCTTCTTGCTCACTGATCCAGATGAAGTTCACTGTAATCACTTACAGATTAGCAGACACACATAGAAACCATTGAGCTGTGGGGTTAAATGGAAGATAGGGTGGACTGCAATGACATAGCAAGGGGTTTGGACAGACAAGCAGATTGACCAGCAGCGTGTTTATTCACAAGACACACCTTTTTTAAACCCACTCCACCCCATTTTCCTCCCTGATCAACCTTGATTCCTTCTTTTTCTCAGTTGTGGCCCTTCCCATAAACATCCTATAACAAATACTTTTCAGTTTCCTGATAACACACTGGAAGAGGTCTTGCACAGTCCGCAAGCCCCTGTGGGACCCACAATAGTCTCATTTCCTTTCCAGCTACAAGGATCTGCTGGAAGATCATTTTTATGACCAGGCTTGTGGGGTTTTTAGCGACCCGTCTGTCAGATGAGATGTCTTTTCTTTGCTGATGTTTCCTTCATGTCCTGTTCCACAGAGTTTGTGCATCATGTTTTAGTTCATTACTTTTACAGTATCTTTTGGTAAAATTTTAGACTGAATAACTAATAACCACAGACCCTCTGAAATCAGAAATGCTTCCATTCTGCTTATCCCCACAACAAGGATTAAGAAAAAGCTCAGAAAAATGTTCCTAAATACTACAAATACCTAGAGGGATGTATGAAAGAAAGCAATATATTTCAATTTGTTCTTAATAATTAAACATAAGTGGATAGGAGAAGGAATATCAAGTAGTGATATAAAACAGTCAGTGCAGAGCAGTAGTCTTAAAAGATACATAGAAGCACTGGAAATTACTCTTTTGACCACCTTCCTTATTTTTTCCGCATTTTTCCTTCAATAATGCTCCTTTTCTCATTTCTTTGACTGTTTCTATCACTAAGTCTGGAGTAGGATTTTTTGGACGGGTACTGTTTGTATTACAAGAATTGTTTGGAATATTAATTCAAACAACATAGGAATTGCATTAAAAGAGATTTTAAAAATTCTGGATCTTTTTTAGCACAATAACTACAAGACCGTATAGGCAGATCACTGGGATTTCACTGCATTTACTGCTTCTCCTTACTGGACTTGTTGCATATCTCTTCATTTTTCATGTTCCTACTGACACTGAAATTTTAATACTGAGTTTTTAAGAATGTTAAACTTCCAACAATCTACTGAGTAGCCTGTGGTTACCTACAAATAATTGTGTCTCTACAATTATCTGGTTATAGCTCCACAGATTGGGGATTTTTTTGTAGTACCTTCAAGTCCACAAGTGTCTTAACAACCTTCTGTATGCTTTATGATGGTCAGATTATTAATGTTTTCATAAAATCAGTAGTACATAGATAGACAATTCCTTGATTTCAGGTAATTTTTCAGTTATCTTTTTTTTTTATATTTGTGGAAACTCTTTGTCCCTTTCACAATCTCACATTAGTGTCAGATATGAGTCAGACACTTAATTTTCCTCCTTGAAGTTGTAGTCCAAATTTTATTCTCACTAAAATTTTTTCGAGGATTAAATCTTAATTTCCCAGTGTGAGAAACATTGTGGAATATTTTGTGGTCTTTGAAAATTCTTTTTTTGATATAGTGGGGGTTTCAGAATATTTTTGAGATTGAAATAGCTATTTTTATTTAGCTATGTCATAGTAGTCCTTTTCTTAAATCTTCTTGGTTTGCCTTGAGAATGATCCTGGTAATTCTGGAGTTTTCCTAAACATTGATGTTTGTTTACTGACTCTTTTGATGTAAACAAAGTAACACAGTGAATTTACTCCCATTTATTTTATCATAGATTTCCTAAAAGTTTATTCCGAAATCAGTTTGAAAGGTGCACATCACAATCTTGTACCTTTCTTGTATTTTTGAACATTTCAGACATCCCCTTTTGCCATTGTCTATTTTTTGCTCTATACCATGACTTTTTTACTCAGGCAAAGACATTACACTAATTTCTTAGCCCTAGAACTCTGATAATTAGAAAAAGTGTTTACATTTAGTATTTGGTTTGGACTTGTTTATTTAGCACTGGTTCTTCTAGTAGGTGAATCTATCCAGCCCATGGAGCTACAAGTCTTTCCACCATAAGAATATGTAGTTTGTAGGAAGGAGTTGTCTTTTATTAGATACCTATTTTAAAAAACTGGATGACTGGAATGTTGCAGCTCAAGTAGTAGTGCGGACTTGATGGGAAAATTCAGAGGGGCTTATTTGTGCTACAAATTATACAATATTTGTAGCAGAATCTTGAAAGAATCTCAAAGTGCTCCTCTACAAATACAAAAGATAAAGCTCTTTTGGGGCTTTATAATGAAAAATATTAACAAGTGCCATTTGTCCAAGTAAAGTAAAACTATTTTGAATAAACCAGTAATTGTGACTTTTCTATTTAATTTTGAACATTCTGAAGCACTGTAAACACTGTCTTAAATGTAACCTTTAACACCATCTTAATAGGATCAGTCTTATTCTTACAAGACCTATTATCAAAACTCAAGGTGCAATATATAATTGTTCTGTGTTTCACAACAAAATTTGATACACGATACATGAAAATTTACATTTTCCATAACAAGTAGAAGAACTTTCTGTTGAAAATAAAAATATTATTGTTATACTTTGATTGCATTCAAAATGTTTTGGTAAAAGCTTTATTGGAAGAAAAAGGTTCGCTTGATATGTGTGGCAAAACCAGAGGATGCCTTACAGTAAACATGCGCGAATTTGTGTCTTTTCCATATTCCTACTATTCTTTTATTATGATATATTAAAAATAGACTTTGGATTAAATTAATTCAAACAAGGGAATTAGAATATTCCAATATAACTGATAGAAGGATTAGAAAGCATATTTATATGTCTTGATTAAAGCTGCTGTGCTACGTACATGATACTAGAGCCCTCCTCTCCTTAAGCATTTAGGAAAGCTATAACTTGACTGTAATTAAGGAATCTTTGTCCTCTTTCCAATGCTTTTCTGACTTAATAAGGAGATGTAGCAATTGAGAATGCTGGTTCTCAACAGATGCAAGCAACTTAGAGCTGAGTACCTGGATTTAAACTACCAAAACTTGAAACACTAGATCAAATTAAATATATAAACTCTGAATAATACTGTTCAAAATATGTATACAGCTTCATGGTAGGGTCTGTGTGGAGATTTTAATTTTGCTATTTTCTGACACTTATCCTTATTTAACATATAATATTGTCATAATTTCAATGTATTTCTTTGTGATTTTAGTGCTGATTCATTTACCTACCTCACAGGTTTTTAATGTAAGTATTCTGTCAATTTTTAATGTAACTAAGATGTCATCTGCATTTGGGGCTTGAGCAATTATAGCTATAGATGCTCTATGCCATCCTGGTTTCCTTGTAGTATATTTATTTCATGAATACGTGATCTTACAATAATATTGCTTGTATTCAAGAAAAAATTATATTATGTACCAGAATACTGGAGATGTATGCAGCAAAACTGCTTAATTTAGGTGAGAGTCACATCATCATACTGGTATTGAACAATGTGAAATAAACCTCTATTTTCTTGTACCCTGAAAAATGTTTGTTTTATCTGGACTACTAATAAGAAACAAATATACAAACAAAAATATGTAGTTTACTTACCAAATATTAAATGAAATAAAGAGTGGTAGAGAAAACACTGGGAAATGGTGTGGCGCATATAATAAAAAATATCCAATGAATCTCTGGTTTCTCACATTTTTAAATTTTTTATAAAAGATGAAATCTTAAAATATGATTCAATATTCTGTTTGATTACATACTGACCTGGAAAATCTTACATGATCTATATGGACTCAAAACATTGACAACACAGACCTGTTCGTTCTGTTTAATATTTTTACCCTTGTTCTGAAGTTAAGAAATCATGTATCACATTAAAAACAGCAGCAAGCTATTCTGCTCCAGTTACTCTCTGAAAGTGATCTGTCATAAAAAGCAAATACTTAAGCTAATTGAATTTATATTTGTTTTCAGTTCCTCTGCATTTCTGAGTAATTTTGTTGTAAGATCATACAGCTCATTTTTAGAAAGTAAAAATTTCTTTTCCTTGCTTTGATGATTAAAAATGTGCTTTACCTGCATTTCTGTTTAGTGGAAGTTTGTTTTCCCCTGTAATCTATGTCTTTTTGTATAGAAATAGGCGTTCACTGTCACAGAATGGGATTCATCTGTATGTAACAAAAGGTTAAGAAAGCTCCAGCCTCCTTCACTGCGCAGAGCAGTTTGGAAGAACAAAATGGTGCTTGTTTTCGTAGGAAGCCTAAGATCAAACTATCCTGCTACAACCATTTTAAACACAGCAGTTCACAAACTGAGGGAAGGAGTCCATGATGGCTACTCAGAGATCAGCTGATGCTACATAATTTCTCAGCAGGATGGGAAATAATCATAACAGCAAATGCAAGAGAAGCTGCTGCAGAGCCCCTGATGGCCAGGGACTGACTTGCCAGACCTTTCTCATCAGTGGTTCCTATCTCACCCCTAGGAATGTTACAGTCAATGTCCTGGATTTCTGCAGCAAAACCCCATATGTTCTCCCACTGATAGCTCCTTGGGAATTAAAGAATTTGTATTTCTTATAAAAAAATATCTGATAGTTGGAGTTATGCATGGGAAAGACAGGGTGAATATTCATGTTGGCTGTTACTGGGAGAGAAAACATTAACCAGTCAGAAACTGAAGCAATGAAATCAAAACTACTGATTTTACCACATGGGAAAGACAAATAATGACTTATTAATGCTATTTTTTTATTCCCATAACCTTTTTAATCTTTGTTGTTGGATTATTTCTTATCCATTCTTCTTATCCATGTTTTAAATAAGCAACTATTATTTTTTTATAAGCATATTTTAAATGGTTTCAACTCTAAAATTTCCCCTAATCATGAAAATTTTCATAAGACCCACACTTCTAAAAGGATAGAGACCTCAATAAGGACAAATTGTGAGAATTTATGTTGAACATTGCATACAATTTTTACTGAAAATCCCCTGACATGTCTTGACTCCATTTTCAAACATATATTCAGGAATTGTTAATGCATTCCCGTTAATAACATTTTTTCCCTTTTTTATTATAAACCCTTGGAGGAAAAACAAAAGGACAGAAGCTAAATATAAAGATAACATATGTAAAATAATTATTATACTTCCTATATATAGAATTTATGAAATAAATATATGAACTTTTAAAGTAAGTAAAGTATCCAACTCAGTGACAATGCATGGTGTACAGCAAATGTTCTCTACAATACAAAATCTGCCATTTATTTATGTTTATTTTATACTTGTTTATTCTTGGAGATATCCACAACTCAGCTGGATGGAGTCCAGAGCATAATGCTCTAAGTTTGAAGGTGACTCCAGTTTATGCAGAGAGTTGAGAACTTTTTCAGTTGTATATTCTGTGAATGTAAGAGATATGTAGAAAATATATCAACAACAGGGAAAACATCTACATATAGGCAAAATTATTTTTCCTTCATCATCCCCATTGACCTCCTTGAAAACCAACCAACCAACCAAAGAAACAAGAAAACCTCCACAAAATTAGAAAAGGTAATAAATACTTCCTAAAATATTCTTTGATTAAGCTGAGACGTAAAGCTCCAAATTATGCAAATAGACTTTTTCAATTAAAAAATAGAAAACAAAAAAAGAGCCCAGTTACTTTCACTGTCAGATTGTTTTTCCTAATTTCTTATAGCTGTAGGAGACAAAATTCTTGAAATCTTTTGCAGTTTCCTTTTTTTTGCCATTAATAGTTGCATTTTTCATTCAAATATCAGTCTTCACAGACAACAACCTTATTAAAAGTCCTTTTGGCCAGTTTCTCCTGGACAATCTCTACCATCTGCATTCTTGTGGGTCTGGACCCCATTCTCAGTATAATTTGTTGGAGGGGAGAATAAAAGTCTACAACAGAACCTCAGAGACAATTTCACACATCTGTTCCTGCAGGTGATCTTTCATTCTTTTTCACTTATAATTAATGAAAAATAATGGTGCTGACACAAGTTAATTACTATGAAAAATTACAGTTTATGCTATTCATTATTTTAATGGCAAATTACTTGAGCTTTTCAAACACTGTGCCTAAGCAATTAGAGCTGTTCATAAGGAGTTCACCTGTGATTTTTTTGTATGAGTTTGCACTCTGTGTAGTGAAAGGAACACACAATGTTTTCCATTAACTACTGAGGTAACACAGGAGATATTAATCACTAGTCCTGTATCCAAGGGAAGAAACTTAAGAACAAACTGAGCATATGTTGATGTAGCAGAGGTCAATCAACAATACACAAACATATTCCTTATAGGTATAATTTTCTCAATATATCTAGAAGAAATATTGTTAAAACATGTCATTTGAAAAAGATTCAATGTAAGTATTTAGAAATACTGTCATATCTTCACCAAAACATTAAATTACATCTTCAAAAAAATAGAGTTAATATTCTCCTAATTAACACATTACGATGAGAATCATGTTTCTTCTATATCTTGCTCTTATAAGTACACAAATTAAAAAGGTATACGTCATATTTTTCATATAATTATAGATAATGTATATTTGAAATATATTAAGCAAGTCTAATGTGTACAGGAAAGTAACTATGAAAAATGACTCACCCAATATCTGAGAATGGGATACTTTGCTTTTTATTTTAAAAGTGAATTGATGAGAAATAGTTTTGCTTTTACTGCACATTACTTGTATACTTTGAATAATGCATGGATTAACACAAAAATTAGCTCAAGAAGTGCTGTTAAACCTGTTTATCTTCCATCTAATTAGCTTTTAGGCAGATTAAATCCTATTTCACTTTTCATCAATCTACTGCTATGTTAACCTTATAGAAATCATATCAGTTTCAGGGCAAGGATTATCATGAATCACAGAACACAAACTGTAAAACAGCACTTTAATATACGTCAAACATCTGATCCCCAAAACAAAGACAGGCTGCCAGGATAAGATTTTGCAACAGAGTAGACATCACAGGAAGCATAAAAAGTAGCATGGAATTAAAAAAGAACCTAGATTTCCATACTTTAAAAATACTGTAGACATTAAGTGCTATGATTTCCATAAATATTTTACATCTGACTGGAGTGCATCGAGTATATCAATCTGATATACAAGGAAGAAGAAAAGACAGAAATTTCTAGCAGATCTTAAATACAGGGGAAAATAACCTGTCAGGAATTAACTCACTTTTACACATTTGTTAAATAATATTTCTTTTGGAACATAATAATAAATGAACTGGAAATATTTTCACCATATATGTAATATGTCTCATGATTCAGAAGCTAGGATTTATCTTAATTATTTTATTTTATTAATTTATGAATTATAAATGAGACTTGGTAAGAGCCAGTGTGCAGCCTATTAGATCACCAGCAAACTGTAAGTATAACTGACCTCTTATTTTAAAATTGTGGCATTGCTGCTAGGCATTTCCGAAGCAAATGTCTGGAAACTACAAACAGGTTGTGCTTTTGTGATTCAGACAGATACTCACTGGGGACTCTTCCAATACCACTGAACTCATTTTCGTTTAAAGCTAATAAGTACCTGAAATCAGGATCTTCAAATCTTGGAGTCTATTATCTAGACATTAACTAGCTGTTCCTCTACATCTCTGTTGGTTGCCTACATTTTATGTAATAGATTGAATTCAGCAGGGATACTCCCCACTCCTGCCAAAAAAAAAGGAGAAAAATATTTATTTTTCTTCTCAGAAGAGAGATTCTCTCTCTTCTGAGTTTGATGAATACCCTGCCAGAACATAATTTAAAAAATGCTTGAATATGGGTCATCACATAAAAAAATAGTATCATTTATGTTAGTCTCCTTGAGGTAACTAAGGTTGTGAGGCCTGTGACCTGCGGAAGATGGGAGGATCCATTACCTTTTATATTGCTGTGATTTTTAAAATCAAAACTGTTAATGGATATTTTAAATCTCTAAGTGTAGGAGTAACAGAACAAGGACAAAAGATAACACTTTTTTTTTAATGTTTGATAGCATGAAAAGCTTGCATGAATGGTTTCAAACAGTATTCATAAAATAGGACCCACAGAATATTATAAAGCCCAATTCATAGTTTACATGTAATATTTTATAGTGGGCCAAATTTAAAAAAGTGACTTCTAATAATTTGACAGTATCCTAGAAGTCCACCTATCTCATTTCTAAAGGCAATAATAAAGAAGATATGATACTCAGCACAGTGTGTCTATTACACATTTACTTCCAGATTTTAAATTATTTACCAAAATAACTGGACAATGAAAATTAAAATCTGAAAATTTAGTCAAATGATGGTTGTACAAATGTAAATGTCAGATAGTTCCACACTGCACATAATGTTTGCAAGTGAATGGGTGTGTTAACTGGTTACAGACCCAAAATAAGGAAGTCAGTCCCTTATTTATATAGACTTTAAAATGATGAAAGATTCAAGGAGCTGAAAGTACATTCTGTTTTAGACTTCTCTTCATTATGTTTTGTTCCTGATTAAGATAGAAAACAAACAAACAAGCTAAAAAACAAACCATTTTTTCCAGCTTGGTGACTTCTGCACATCCTGAGTTTTGGCACACGTAGAACGTGTGTAAAACAGGCTGGAGTAATAAAAGCCTACCACCAGTGGGTCCCAGAACAGGGATCTTCATACTTATAGCTGAGGTTCAGCATTTTAAACTCACAAGGCCTGACATCAGATGATAGTCACATAGAGTGAAAAAAATCTGAAAAAATACATGTTAGTATATACTTATTTCTGTAAAATAACCTCAGAGCTTTTAAGCTGCTTCTCCCCAAATAGTCCAAGAACAGAATCAAGCATTTTCAGCATGCAATTTTTCTCATTCTAACGTAATTTTCTAATATAGGTCAAAAGAGATGTGCCCCAGAAGTTCATGATTTATCCCTGTGGATTACAAAGTGAGTCCACGGTAAATAAATCAGAGACTTAATGTAGAGGCTTGCATTGTAGCTGTCAAAAGGTTGGTGAGATGAATCCCTCTTTGTGGCATGAAAAGTCTTCACAGCCCTGCTATAAATTGAGACAGAGACACCAGCAATCAGAAAGAAACCTGAGAGAAATTATTTATGGTTCCTAGGAAAGATTATCTATCAGCTGAAAGAATGTCTCCTGCCCCCTACCTGTCTGCAGCCTGGACAAAAACACATGAGCCATGATCAGTCTCAGTCAGAGGGGAGGTTAACAGCTGGCTGAACAGTTAAGTCTTTCCCCTCCCATTAACGTCCCTTAGAAAAGCATCTTTACTGACTCTCAAATTCCCCTTCCACTCCTGTGAGGGAATCAAGAACTGCTATTCCTTCTTTGTCCTGCTTAAAGTTCTCACAAAATGGTGCTCAAGCTAACCTGACTCATTTTGGCAGGCAAAATAGGGAAGACTTAGGTAAGCGGCAGACCCAGAACATCAATCAGGAATTCAGAAGTAGCAGGTCACAAGTAGATAGAAAGAGGGGTATGGTTAAATTCCTCTTAAACATATTTGGATAAAAAAGCAGTGAACTCTTGTTTACTGTCTTGCATAAAATTAGTTTGACCTCTAAATTTTTCACCCTATGACAATCTTACATAGTAGTCTATCACCTAATTCACACCACTGTATTTTCTAGTTCCTGTCTGATCGTTGGTAATTTTTTCCAAGGTTGGAGGCTAAAACAGTGTTGTTCAGGGGGGTAAGAACCCTTAAAAACAGGCAGAGAAATATTCTCGGCACTCTGGGTTCCTACATTAGTTGAATTCCTGGCTGAATTATATGCAGACTGAATTTCTCTCTGGAACTGGAAAATTTTGAAAATCAAACAGAACATCATCCATTTCAGTATGATAATTCAGAATCTGTCTGGTTGATGAACCCAATTTTAAACTTAGATTTTGATATTTTCTTCAAGAAACAAAAATGTAGCATCCTAATACCATTTAAAACAAAGACAATGATTACTTGGACCTGTGTAGCTTTTATTCAGTGCTCATTTGTTCTGTTCTGGTCTACAGTTCAGCTTAAGTTTGATGTATCATATTAATCTATTTTGCAGGAGTTGATCAATTAACTTGAGAAAACTCTGTGTAGTGTTGATTCAATCATATAACAAGCATAATTTAATACAAATCAGGCATCAGACATTGATTTTTCTTAACTGCTTGGTAGAATTAGCATCACTAAAAGATGCAGCCAAGCTGAACTAACAATATTAAGCATTTCTGCAATTTATCTCTTGCTATAATGAACAGTAAGTGATATAATGACCAACAAGATTAATGATAAAATAAACATGCTAGTTAGATTCATTCCACAGTTCAATTCAAGGCAGTGTGACTTGAAATAATAACTGGGAATGCTAATATAAAGATGGACTTATTAATGGAATTGGAAAAAAAAAGTATTTTTCCAGTAGTTATTTTTTAGGTATATAAATTCCTATTCCCAGAATTACTGATACTAGTGTTAATGTCAACAGCTAATCTGAAAAAAAAGCCCAAACATAAAAATTTCAGAATATTTCAAATGTTTTTGTTATTTAAAGCCAGGAAAATACTTTATAGACACTTAATTGAAATTTCTTCACAAAGCACCAACAGTTTGGTTTTTTTAGTACTTCTTATTTCTATTGAGAAACCTACCAATCACATGCAGTTTTCAGATTCTGGACCAGAATAAAATGAAGCAGTATAAAAGAAAACAAAATGGAACAGTTTATTAAAAAAAAGTTTAGAAATTTCTTCTGTCTTAATTTCTATCAGATATAGTGAAGTCTGAATAATCTTGTTGACTCCTTATCAGGTATCAAATTTAATTTGTTACATCACTGTTCTTGTATTTTCTATTTGTGTGTGTGTGTGTTTTACTGTTTGGGTTTGGTGGTTTCTCTGTTTTGCTATTCTTCTTTTTTTTTCTGAAGACATAAAAATCTTGTTCTCTGCTGAAAGCACATGCCATTGACACAGACCCTGCTCTGCTCACTAGTGTTATCTCCCTAGAAAATAGAAGTCAAACAAATTTCTTTTGAATTTCTAGGACTGATACCAACATATTTTCTAGCACAAGTCACAATTTTTAGAAGGAAATCAAATGTTTAGCTTACCAAGCTGTAAAGAAGGTCCCCTGTGGCCACAGAGAGTTATTAGAATGTCGGACTGACCATAAGTCTAGTTTATCATGTTAAGAACTACTGCAGATGTTCTCACAGTTTAAAACACAGAGCAGATTCATGACATCAATCCTCTCATTCGTTGCACGGAAAGTTGCCTAAATACAGTGTAAATATTTACGAAGTTTAATTTCAGACATTTAACAGATGAGAATGACAATACTGTGTGCCACAGACTGAATTAATTAGTGAATAATACTTTGCATTTGGTGACAGAAAAGTGAATAATTCTTGCAACTGCTCAGCCAAACCGTATCACTTTTGTTTTATATATAAAACACAAAGAATTTTTCTCATACTGGTTAAGACCTTTTCTTAGCAATTTTTTGGAAAGTAATTTCAAAATGCTAATGGAAAAAATATACCAAAGTGTTTTGTACACAAATAACAAATCATTGCCTTTTTGAGTATTTTTTTGCAAGTGAAGTTTTAAAAAGTTTGTTTTCCATATGCTTAAGGAACTTGAATGTAATAGCAGGATGCTGCTGTTTCTGAGATCTTCAACAATGGCAAGCTAAGTCATGAGGCAACATTGACATATGTTTTATTAATTTCCTGGACTAGAAAAAAAGTAATGAATTTATGTTTATAAAATTATTTTATTTAATTTAATAAACAATCAGAGATACAGCTAAAGAGTGTATCTTAGATCCCACTCTGCACTAGTTCTATTTATGTCAATGATATGAAAAATAATAATAGCAAAGTCTTGGCTTTCGATTCCACAGCCTGCACAAACCATCTGATCAGTGATAAAATGGCCGTGAATATTCATTCAAATCCTTTATTATTTTATTATTCCTGCAGCCATAAGTCAAAACGCCCCTCAACAAAACAAACCAGGCAAAACTAAAAAAGAAGTAAAATTTGAGATAAACAGCTTCCTGAAAATTATGTTATTTATTTCTTAGTTGGGCAAATATGGTAAAAGTTAACCATCTTCAGTGAGCCAGGACAGGAAAGAAGTTTCCTTAGTACTCACTCAGTGAAATGTTGAAGATTTCAAATGTCCTGGAATGCCAAAATTGATTTGCCTTACCAGAATCATCCTTCAATACACATTTTAGCACTTTAGTATATCTTAGTATGTCTCTGTTTTTTACAACAGTTAAAAAAATTTCCTGTACCTGACCTAACTGAAATATCAAAATTTTTATAGCAGCATGGTTGAATATAGACCTTTCCAAATTTTCCCTCTGTAATAGAATAATTCTCACTGCTACTTTTTAAATGTAAAAAGTTCTTTAGCTTTTTGTCATGATAATTTTACTCTTGACTGCAAAATGTTAATTAAAAGAGGATGGTTTGGCATTCCATTAATGGGAAATCAAAGACTGAGAAAGACAAAGATTCTAAAGGAAAAAATCAGTAACTACTGAGATTTCACCCACCATACTAAATCCATGATGGCACGATTATTCTTTTCAGACCTCAGCCTGAAACCTTAAAGACATTGGCGATGCAGGGTAAAGAGTTAAAGAAGCTGAGTGAGCTGTTTGTTGTGACTTGTGAGTAGAGTGACTAGAAGCTACAGCAGGAGTCAAAGTAGAAACAACTCATCATGTTGTTTTTCCTTCCCAGAGGCGATATTGAGGACAATTTTTGAAGGCTGAGTAGAAGGATAAAAGTCTGGAAGATTTCCTTCCTGTCCTAACTTCTTAGACTGCTTTTCTATGCCTCCCAAAAGACTCTCTCAACTAGGCCACTAAATAGGTTAAAGTTTGCCCACCAGAAGTCCAAGGCTGCAGTTCTTCTAAGCCTGGTTGTTACTTCTCTGCCAATTGGAAGTTCTGTCATTTAAATTCTATTCCCAAGACAAGCTCCAGTCATCATGTCACTTATAAATCCTTTTCTGTTTACAAACAACAGGTCCAGTGGGGCTCTATCTATAATTTCCTTTCACCAACTATGTCAGGAAACATCTCCCACACAGAAATGAACCCTCCAGGGACCTTCTAGACTGTTTCCTCCTAAGTGTGTATTTCCAGCAGATATCTGGTAAGTTGGAGACCCTCACAAGGGCAAGAGCTAGATTTCTACCAGCTACTTGTAGAATATTTCATCTGGCTCTTCATGCTGGTTGGATGCTTGATAACAGACTCCAATCAGGATATCTGCCTTGCTGGCTGTTCCCAACTCTTATAAACACTTAACCCTGTTTTCACCATTGCCAAGCTCAAACCAGGAAACACACTTCCTAGTATGAAAAACAACTACCCTATCCCTTCTGAGGAGTTTGTAGCCATCTGTTGCAGCACTCCAGTTTCCTGAGTTACCCACCATGTTTCTGTGATTGCAATTATATCATAGTTTTCTTGCTGCACAGTGGATTCCAACTTCTGTTTGTTGTCCATGCTGCCATGCATTACTGTGGGTTCACTTCAGTTCAGCTATTGATCCCACCATCTGTTTGGGTGCAGAAGCCCTAATTCCTATGTGAAAATTCTCAATCGTTTCTGTCCTTTCTAACACATCAGCAACCATTACTTCTCTGCTGTCATGTGTAACTCCATTCCCTGGCTCCACTGAGGTGACTATGATGCTATGGACATTAGTAAAGGGATGTTTCAAATGTGCTTCTGTGTACCCAGCACATCACGAAACAGACCAAGGGACCTCGACAGCAGACCTCAGACTTTGACGCACTGCCTCCAGGCTTACATCTAGTGAGTCTGGTTCTAGCCCTTCCCTCTTCAAATCTAGTTTAATGCTCTTTCAATGAGCCCTGACAAACTCCTGCACAAAGATCCTTTGAGACAGATGTATCACATCTGCTGCCAGCAGGCTCAGTGTTTTGTGGCATGGACTAGACTAGACTAGAGTAGACCACACTATGCAAGACTACACCAGAACAGTGACAGCTGGAAGTGATTTACAATGACTGTGTAATCCAAGTGTCAAAATATCAAATTCTGAGCACTTTTCAAATTTGTGTTTCTGCACTTGGGGCTTTTTTGGTTGGCCGATTGAAATTTTAGCTTAAGTTAATTTATTTTGTTGGTTTTCCTTTTGTTTCCTTTTTTTTCCTCTTTTTTTTCCCATGAAAGATAGACATTAAAAGGAAGAAGAAAAAATACAGCATAGACTACAAGTTTCATTAAAAAACTATGTATCTCAAAATATTTATCTGGCATTAATTAAAATTAATCTGAATGAAAAAGAAGAGGTACAAAAAGCATACTAGCTAACCATAAAGGTTCCAGAAGAAATTTCCTTTTATGGAAAAGAGTCCCAAAGAAAATTTCCCATAGTGCACTAGAAAATTGTGCAATTCTGAAAACTGATGAAATTATTTGCTAACCAGGTCTTAACTGGTGTTCACAGGGCTGTCAGGAAATCCTTTGCTCTTTCCTAGGTGGCTTCAGTTTATTTAATGGCAGGAAAACCAGCTGCAGTTACTTTAGCATGAACCAGTTTAAAACCCATATCCATGCAATTACTATGTATCATGTAAACAATGTCTTTTTCATTTGCCCTGAATTTAATTGCTACTACTTTGAGTGCCCTTTTGTTCTGTTACTGAATGTAACCATAATGGAGGGATTGATTATCATCCAACCTTTGTGATTTTCTTAATGCATCAAAATCCCTTGTTTATTTCTTTCTAATTTGTGCTATCTTTTCTCACATATAAAGCCAACCAGCTTCACAATGCACCTCTTCAGCCCTTCAGGTTTCCATTTATAATTTGAAATGAAGACAGCAGATTTTCTGCCTGGTTCTTCTCTAACAGGAGTAGGCAAGGACATCCGCATAAGGTCTGGTTACAAGAAAAAAGGGATTACGTCTGTATGAACTTCTGCTGATAGAAACCAGTGTTGGTTTTCTTGAAGGCTTTGAGCATCTGTGGGTAATACAAAAAATGTAAATAATCTTAAATTCTGTTTTCTGTAGCCTTTACAGTGGTGAACAGCAGATAAATCTAGGTAATAAATTTTTCCTGTTCTGTCCCATCTCTTTTTCTTACTACTATTTTACTGTCTGATGGTCTTCTCACCACTGTATTTTTCAATCTGTCATGTATCCAAGCAAGTAACTGATATTCTGATATTCTTAGGTGTGTCTGCCCCTTTGCTGTGCACTCGAATTTGACCCTACCTATTAATATAAACACATCTGTTTTGTAGCTAACAACTAAAATCTGTTACTGATTTCATGTGGTCAGAAAAATATTGGAGAAGAACTTTTTCACTGGTGTTCTGCTTATGACTTAAAATGTTCATGTTAATGAATTATTCCTGGACAAATTACAACTTTTTTGTTCACCAGACGTTCATCTTCCAAAATCATGATGAATATCTTTTGATCAATATGGTGTCATTTACAGTTATTCAAATCCAAAAGTAATTTCATGAAAGATAATAAAGAAATGGAAAAGAAAATAATTTATATTAGATGTACATTTACAATAAGGTCTCATCATAGAGATAGAATGTCTTGTGAGAGAAAATGTGTGGTCAACCAGAGACAGGAAAATTACTTCAATTAAGGAAAAAAAATGTACTATTTATTGTAAATATCCCAGCATGCACTCTAAGAGTGTTTATCATGTCTTTAAATATCATTGTTGGATTATATAGTTTAAGTTTTTCTGATGCCTGCTATGATCCACCCAAAGGTCCTAAGGGAACTGGCAGAAATGCTCGCTGATCCACTCTCCATTTACTAACAGTCCTGGCTAAGCAGAGAGCTCCCATTTGACTGAAAGTTACCAAATGTGGTAAGAAAGGACAGAAGGAGGGTCTGGGACCTACAAGCCTGTCAGTGTGGCCTGGGTGCAGGGGTAGATTGTGGAGCAGATCATTGTGAATGCCATCACACAGCAAGTACAGGATAAGCAGCAGATCAGGAACATGGATTTATGAAAGGCAGCTCCTGCTTGACTGACACATTTACTCACAAGGCTTCATTTTTACTTGTTGTTAGTTCCTGAGGGAACTGGGGTGGTTTAGCCTGGAGAAAAGGAGGCTCAGGGAAGACCTCATCTCTCTCTTTCCCTGAGTGAAAAGTGATAGAACAAGAGGAAGTGGTTCAAGTTGCACCAGGGGAAGTTTAGATTGGATACAAGGAAAATTTTCTTCATCAAAAGGGTTGTCAAGCACTGGAATAGCTGTTCAGGGAAGTGGTTAAGTCACCATCCCTGGAGGCATTTAAAAGATGTCCAGTGGCACTCGGCGATATGGGTTAGTGGTGGACCTGGCAGTGCCGGGTTAACAAGAGTTGGAGTAAAAGATCTTAGAGGTCTTTCCCGCTCTAAAGAATTCTGTGATTCTATGGCTGCAGTCTTTCTCCTAAGAATGATGCATGAAACATTTATTCTATTACACACTATTGAGGTACACACATTTTGGGTCAGGGAATATACTAAGATATTGAATATGGTATATTAAGAAATGGAGTTGTATAGTAAATGAATTAGCAAAACCAAATTGTTCCTTGATAAAACAAACTTGCAATCAAATAAAAAATGAAAATATGATACAAGAAAGAAGTAAATTCCCTCCAGAAACTCCCTCAATTTTTAAAAATATTTTAATATAAGTTGATCAAATTTGTCATATGCTTTCGAATTTATTAAAACCATATTGATTTTTCTTTCTTGTTTCCAAAAGGAATTTGTTTTACTGCTTAATTTACAAACCCAAGAGTACAGCAGATCATGGAACAAAGATGACAGGTCTTAGCAGTCCGTGATGCTGTGGTATCATTGACTCTTCTTATAGCATCACAATTCTTTTTCCTGATGTATCATTCTGTGAGCAATCATAGAGAGAAAAATATTGCATAAGAAATTTGGATTAAATTCAACTCATTATTATATGAATTATAAATGCTAAAAGGGAGAACAGGTATGATAATATGTCTACATGGATCACCATTAAGCAGAATGAGAAGTTTAATCTGATGATTTTTGGTTGGTCACTAAATTCTGCACTAGGCAAACAAAAGAATTGAAAGAATAAATATTAATAAAAAGTTCTTTTAAAAAGCTGTCCAGCATGTTTTGACCAGAGCATAGTGATACTAGGGAACAAATTGAACTAAGCTGACAAAACCTGTATGTGTGTAATTGCAGATAATTAGAATCCTTTAGATAGCAAATGATGCTTTCTGTTATATTGTGTGTTTAAACATATGACATACCTAGAGTAAGACAAATTCAATTTCCAAAGAATAATGCCATATTAAGCTTTTCAAAATAAATTTTAAAATCAAATTTACTTTAAGATTACACATTTTTTATAAGTCTTCAATTTTTTTTAATGTTAATGAGATTATTTTCTTGAAACACTGTTGAATTATGCATTTTAAGTTTACAAGTTTTTGAGGGATTTCAGTCTTAAATGCTCCCCTCTTAAGATACTTTGATATTCTCAGAAGGAGTGATCACAGTGATTTTTTGCTGTGATGAATTCCTAATTACACATGTTAATGCAGCTTCACAAGTTCATTGCATGTCTTCCAGCAATCAAATAAAATCTCAGTCTCAACTGAATATAACAGTGTAAGAAACATATTCTTCTTCGAAGAAATACCTGCTTAAATTCTACGTCCTGGGTAGTCTCAGATTTCTCCATGATACCATTTTTCACAGCACTGAAAGTGCAGCCTGAATCCTTGAAAAGCAGCAAGGACATATTTTGTAATAGTGTAAATAAGTGCGCTCCTAGCGGAATCAATGGACAGGGTTGGACACAAAGAGCATTATTCCAGGCTGATGCCAGAAGATGGTGGTTTGTTTCATGTGAGAAGAATTTTAACTTTTTAAAATTTTGCTTCAGGGAGACATCATTACTTTAAAATAATGCTTATCCATCTCTTAACTGTAATGTTATGATTTGTAGATAAGTATGTGCCTATATTTTCCTGTGTAGGGTAGATACCAAAAAAAACCCGAAAAAAACCCCAAGACTACTATTATAAGATATAGCTGCTTTCTCTTTAAATAGACTAAATTTTAGCCTTTCTTGTCTGCATCATGTTCTTCTCTCTATGGTGATGTTTGAGGAACAGTTAAAAAAACTTTGAATTTGCATCTTTCCAGGTTTTGACCCATTTCTGGTAAACCTGTCAAAAAATAGGTCTATATATACACAAACTTTTTTATTACATAACTATACAATATGATATAAGTTGAATAGGTATATATAAATGACCAGTGAACAGTGTCATTCCAGGTAGTATTTTAGTAACTCTGTATTTAATTTTAGAATACTTTAGTATTTTCGTTATTATTTATAATTACTTTAAAATTCTGTATCATTATGAATCTTCAGAATCAACTACTGAAAAATCAATAAACAAATTTCTGTTACATGTACAATCTTAATCCTATAGTAAATAAGTTAAAGTAGGCTTTGATGTTTGGTCATAGTCCCTTTTTTCACAGTGTTTTTGTGTCAATCAGAATCAAAACAGATATGAAAGAAGCAAGAACTAAAGCTACTGACAAATGTAAATTTGTTACTCTAAATTTTGTTGGACCTTGGAAGCAAGTACCTGAACTGTGTTTTTCTTTTTCTTTTTTCCTGGTGTTTCCTCAGCCTTCCCTAATACATTAATCTGTTTTCTTCAGTCCTGGATTTGAATCGAAGATGACTGATATTAGTCTGGTGTGATGAGACTGCAGCAACAAATCAAAATTATATATATGCACCTTTTTCTGAAGAGGCCAAAAGCAGATGTAGTAAAGTAAAAAATTATGTTCTAAATAAAGCTGCACTGCTTTGTGGTATGAAATAACTAACTACTAAATATAAAATAAAAACCTTGTGATAATGCTGCACTATAGGGCTCACATAATACCTTGGATATTGCTCCTGATGGAGTCACAAAAAAACAAGGAAATGGGAAGAGGAAGAGGAAAAGAAATAGGAAGAGATAAAAATGAGACAAGTGACTCTCTTGGGAGGGCTCCTAAGTTAGATACACAAAAAAATTTTCAAATTTATCTTCCTAGCAAATTCCAGTTACAACAAGATGCTGACACAGTTATTCTTTTTGCTCATAAAGAAATGGCAAACCCCCTCTTTTTGATGGACATCATCATCCTGACATGTCTTTCTTTTGAAAATCACCTTCTGAAAATACAAGCTGGCTGGGATTCTACCACATATTAAATTTCCAGCAGGGTGAGGATCTGGCTCAATTTTAAGTAACTTTGCATAAAAATAAAACAACATAAAAAGTATAAATAAATAAATAAATAAATATTCAGGGACTTACACTTCCTTGTAGATTTTTTTGAGGTCTATATTTCCCCAAAGCTGGAAATAGTCTTGTGGCCTTCAAAAATCTGATTGTAAGTAAGACCGTTTGCATGGGAAATGTAAAAATCTAAAAATCTCATTTGAAAAGGGCAGACAACTGTTGCAAATTCAAGTATGGTACTTTTCATGAAAATTCTGCTTGTAAAGAAAGTCCTGTTGGACTAGAATAAACTGTCTGATACCAACAGACTTCATCAAAATGGGGAGCTTTTCTTTAACAGCCACTGTTCTAGGTTAACATCTCACACATAATCCTTACCTGTTTTATACATATATACACTGTGGTTATATGTTAAATGATACTTAAAATGATAATTAGTTACATCTCTACTGCTGAAAGATTTTGAGTTAAAAAGAGGTAATTTCTTTAATTAATCAGGTTTTTTTCCTTTTGCTCTATACATTGCTTCTAAGGCTGTGCTTTTTCCAGTTATATAAGGATTTATGTTTTGAATATCATACTAATTAAATACAGTCTCTTTAACCCAAAGAAGAGGAAGTCTCTCTATGAAAAATGCATGCTCCAACTACAGTATTGGTATTTTTATATTACTCTGTATCTTCAAACAGAAATTGGAACTATCATTGAAGGAAATGTTAGAGGTGGACAAAGAATTGATCATCCTTTCTTTATTGTTTTCCAGAAAAAAATGTTTATGTAAATTTTCTTAAGTAAAAGAACTGGATCTGGTAAATTTGGGATGGCATTGATTAATAGATGAATGCTGGTGGTGTAAAGAAAGGGTCAGATCATTGAATAATACCCAAATTTTTATAAAAACAAGCAATTAGATGAAGGAGTTCATTGGTGAAGTTCCCTTTTAATTGAAGAAAAAGTGTTCCTGAAGGAAAATGAGATGTATTTTTCACATGTTCAAACTTTTCAAGAGTATTCTTTATTTACATAAGCTCTTCAAGAAAATTTCAATAATACGGACCACATATGGGCTGCTAAATTTCATATATTATTTGTCAATAAATTTTAGACAAATATTTTTCACCCCAGAGAGAATTTTAGCAAATATTATACAAATTAAACAAATTCAAGCAGTATAACTCAGTATAGCAGAATATTTTTTACTTTTACAGAAAGGTTTAAGACACATTTGTGACTGCATTTAGGTTTAAAAATGTAGAATCTGCTCTTAGGTAAGCAAGACTGTTGTACTAAGATATACCTAACTATTGTCATGAAGTATTCATAGACATGGTGATTAGTTTATCTTCTGCAGTCTAGATCTACAAAATGAGGACTGAACTAAAATTCAAATATAATTCAAAGCGTTAGAACAGCTGAACAAATTTATTTAATTTACAGTTTTAATTTTCCAAATAAAATAATAAAAATTAATGAACATCCAAAGGAAATACTGATTCTAACTGAAAGACAAATTTTTGATGTTGATTATGTCAAAACAGAAAAAATGATGATCTTCTTAGTTAAATTACGAGGTCTTTCAGAATTGTCCTGAATAAGGCAAATGCCAGTCTTGATTAAATAGCTTTTTCTGAAGGAACCCACATCATTCCAAAATTACAGTATGTCTAATTTGAAACTTTTTTTTTGGTTACATCTCATTTGAAAATCAAATTAATATTTCAGTAAACTTCAAAAAGTGGCACACTGATCACAGTTATAATTATGCAGAAATGAAACTTCTTTAATTACTAGTCTCAACATATAATCATTTTTGTAGTAGGGGAAAAAAATAAACAAAAGATTGAGCACCCTTTGTGTTCTCTTTAGTGAAATATTTTTGTGCAAGTGTATAATATGTAAGCTAGTATCTCCTCTTCAGCCCACCATGGATGCAATACATCACTCAAATTTGGAGTTTAAAGAGCATTTGAAATTCTGTTTCATAGAAATAGTTTTAATACATCAGTGCAATTAACAAAAAGCTGAAAAGATCAGATGTATTATAATATGCACGATGAAACACTAAACAAAATATTCAAGAGAGACATGTCCAGAAGAAATGGAAGGTACACAATGATGTCATGGGTTCATATGCCTGGTTACTAACTCTCGAGGAATATTTATTAACCCAGTTTTCACAGCTAGGGCTAGTGTTCTGCGCATGAAACACCAGCTAGTGATGCAAAATATATAAATTACCTCTTCTGTGATCCCACTGACACTCTTTTCACTCTTATAGCAAGAACTTCAAGTTATAGTTGATAATTTTAGCAAACATTTCCTATACCTGCAGATTTTGGTTTTTTGAAAGACAATGCTGTATTTAGGATTTCAATAGAAGGACTGGAATCTCAAAACCAGTAGAGTGTGAGTACCTCTTCAGTAACATACTGTAAAGTAAACCTGCTTAAGAGCGTTGGTAAATTGCACATAGGTGTCAAGTTCTCGAGACGGAGATAAATGGCTGTAGTATTAAAGCAGAGCTGACTGAATTATAGGTTGTGTGCAGAACAATTTGTCAGTGTTGTGAGAAATGTAATCTGAATCCTAACAGTTTGACCACTAACGTTGTTAAACCAAATATGGTAGTATTTACATATTTTTCAGATAAAGAATCCATCATAGATAATAAATTGCAATGACAACTTGAAATAGTTATAATTTTATTAATACAGGTAACTTTTGGTTTATATCTCTTTCACTGAACTAATGAATTTTCTATTTCTTCTTGCAGTTTCTTGGTTTGATTTACAAATTGGTTATTTACTAAAGTTTACCTTTGATTAGCACACTAGATATAGAATGGGGAAGAGCATTTCCTCAGTATTGGTCATCTTATACTGTTTTTCTTCTGGAAAAGGTCCTTTTGATATTCTACTTGATTTTGAAAACCTGTCACATGACCTCCTTAATGCTCATTTACGTGTACTTTTTAAAATGCTCTGATGTTTCGCACCAAAGATGAAGCTGGAATTCACACCGAGTTACAGCAAATCTGAAACATGAAATCTCATGGATTGGCAGCTAGCCCAGACTTACCATAACCCTGTTGAAAGAAAGTGTTTTTTAATTGTTTAAAATTTTCCTCAAAGAATGTATGACATGCTTAAATAGCCCTGCCAAGTATCAACAAGGCAAGAAAAACACTGAGGTAAATGTATTCCACTATCTTGTATTCATTAAATGTGTAATTTTTGGCTCCCAAGTGTTCCAGATAACAAGGGTTCTGATTGCTTCTGAGCAATAAAAGACGTTTTGTTCACATATTTACTCATTCAAAATATTTCAGTGTTCTTCCAAAGACTTTGAAGTAGGTTTTTACCACCCACAATTTGTTCAAAACACTATGAGTTATTTCTAATGGTTATTTTTTCTTTTTTTGAATTGTGAAAGATTTTTTGAAGATACCCTGATATGATGTGTCATGGAAAGAAAGGGAGGTCAGAAGTCAATGATCAGATTATTTCTACTCATTAAATGGTCCCTTTGGGATGTCAAAACAGTGAACTGGAAAACTCTGGGGAACTAAAAATTTTCAGGGCTCAAAGATGATTTTTTTAAACTGACTCTTCTGTTACTTTTCATGTGGATGACAATTTCTTCTTATCAGGAGATATTTCAGTCTAATGAAGTTTTAACATACAGAAAAACAGACCTTATCTTAACTATCCGAAGAATACTTTAACTTTTTTTTTGTTGGCAATGCCTATCCAGTCTAGAGAAATACCAGCATACTATTAAAAAATTATAGGTCAAAACATTTACCAAAATAAGCAAAGCCATTGGTACAATTAGTCAGCTGTACCTTTTTTTTCCTTCTTTTTCCTTTTTTTTCTTTCTGAATTAATTTGCTGCAATGCCTGCAGGAATCACAGAATATCACAGAATCACAGCATATGCCGAGTTGGAAGAGACCCATCAAGGTTATTAAGTCCAACCCTTGGCCCTGCACAGGACACCCCAAGGATGACACCATGGGCCTGAGAGCATTGTCCAAACACTGAACTCTGTCATGCTTAGTGCTGTGACCACTGTGCTGGGGAGCCTGTTCCAGTGCCCAGACAACCTCTGGGTAAAAGACCTTGTTCTGATATCCAACCTAAACATCCTCTGATGCAATTTCAGGCTGTTGCCTCAGGTCCTATCATGGTGACCACAGAGAAGAAATCAGTGTCTGTCCCTCCTCTTCCCCTCATGAGGAAGTTGCAGATTATAATGATGTCTCCCCTCAATCTCCTCTTCTCCAGGTTCAGCCACTCCCCACTGGCTTTCTCTGAATGCCCTTCACCATCCTTGTGGCCCTTCTTTGGACACTCTCTAATAGCTTAATATTTTTTTGTTTTGTGGTGCTCAAAGCTGCCCGAGGATTTGACGTGAGGCCACACCGGTGCAGAGCAAAGCAGGATGATCACCTCCTCTGACAGGAGCTGCCATCCTAAAGGACATTAAAAGTGGATGCAGATTGCAGACAAAATGTAGGTTGGAATAATTTGTTTCAGATTCACTGACCTTTACTCAAAGAACATGTATATTCCTTGAATTGTGTGCCAACCTTAGAACTTATAATTGGACAAAAAATCCTTTCTCATGCTTTTGGCTGCATGCCCCACTTGTATTCAGTTCTTGCCATATTTTATAGGTTTTTAAAACAGCTGCTTCTCTTACTGAAAGTGAGTGAATCTGAATGGAGTACGAAATGATTCTCAGATTTTGGAAGCAATAGGCAAGCAAAGTTACTATATTTAAATGAATAATTTGAACCCCTGTAACCTAAGGCTGTGATATTTTCTGCATGGGACAGAGCTATTTTAACTCTTCTGAGAGATATTTTACCCACTGAAGCTCTGGCAGCAGCAAAAAAAGGGATAAGTACACTGACAAGTTTCACAGGCTGCTGAAAATTGATTCTTACTGGTTTAAAATAAATTAAAAATTCTTTGGAAATTTGGCATGTGGAATCTCATGGTGAGAAATTAATTAGAACCATAGTAATTTAATCTTAGATATGTAGAATCTAAGAAAAAATTACAAATGAGGAATTGTCTTCTTTTCTTTTATTTGCCTTCAGAGCTGCACAAGCTTTAAAAGCTGAGTAAGTGCACGCAGAAAATGCAAAGACCAGAATATTCAAACAATCATATCTCACTTGACAAAAGTTAAATACTATTAAAATGATCACTATAAACCTAAAATTTGCTTAACACTCACTTTATTTCACCAATGAAACAGACCATGAAGCTTTAATATGGAAAATTCTAGGCACTTTCTGTAAGAACTCTGCATTAAACTTGCACTGTGGGTTTGATCCTGCAATGGTGAGGCAGTGTCTCCTGCACAGCAGGAGCTCAAAAAGACATTCTTTCAAATATGCATGTTCTTCTGTTGAATTTATTAAAATTGGTCCTTAATTAAAAGGTGAAGCACATACTTGCAAGCCAGATTGAAACAGCAGTGTCTGCTAAAGTATATATGCACTTGGTAATGGAATATGTTAGTATAAACTATCAACACAACATTGGGAATTCACATAGCTCATTTCTTCCTTTCCAGTCTGTGTGATAATGCATCTACCCATTTGGGCTTCTCATTGCCCTCCATTTCATCCTTTCATATTCTTCATTGTCTAGAACTCTAAGGAGAAATATTAATATAAAAATTACAGTATTTGACACTAGCATGTTTCTTTGTCATTGGTATGTATTAAATATCATGGAGGAAAAATATGCTAGTATAAAAGAGTTTTTTTAAAAATAATTTTAGGTAACATGCTTTTTATCCACCTTAATACCAAGTGTTGCATTTATCAATAATCAATAGTACAATATATCTGCATAAGAAGGTATGAAAAAGTGACATTTCTTATTGTTTTCCCTTCTACTTTTTAAATAACCTAAAAATAAACCCTCAACTCTACTGGAACCTCACTTAGAAAAGAATCTTCAAAAATTAGAAGTGAAAAAAAATTACATTCTGGCAAGCATGGCAGTTTATTTCCAGGCTGACTTTGTCAAAACATACATAACCTTACTCTTCCTGTTAGCACTAGGCTGCAAATAAAATATTGTTCTGTTCCATTGTAATTTAGAAGTCCATATTTGTGTGAAAAAAGGAAATAGTTCTTTCTATATTTGGGACAAAAGAAATATTTATTTTCATACTTTATTCATCATATTAAAGTGATAATGTCTACGGGGGTTGAGAATTTAAATCAAAACTCCCACAGAATTAGTTCAATTTATCACATTTCTGTTTGTCACCACCATGTAGATGAGATGTATATACACATGAATAATGTATGCCAAATTACAAATGCTGTGTATTTGGAGAGAAATGAAAGCAAAAAAATTGTTCCCCTAAGGAAAATATTTGTATAAATTATGTTGATTGTTTCATAAACACAAAGGCAAATTGTTTATAAGAAACAATGTTTCTATTTTTTTGCTTGGTAAACTTTCTCCAGACTGATTTGTAATAATGCATTCAATATGAACTCTATCTTTATATGGATACATTTGAAATAATTAAACTGTGCTGCTTTAGTAATTTTCTGCATTATTTGATAATAAGAGATTGATTACCTAAATCACATAGTATTCCCCTAATTTAATCAATGAAGTTATTGAGTTGTTACATGTCTCTTGAGCCCCCCTCAAGATTCAGGCATGTTGGCACTATTTTGCCATACAATGGAGAGGTTTTCTCTTTAGTGGAGACTAGAAGATACATTTTCCTCACAGATGCTCCCATTTCCGAGTCTCAGAAAATCCCATGCAAAACAGTCAGCAAGATGCAATTCTATTCACTACATAGATACCTCGGGGTATATGTGATGGGTTGGTCATCACGTCAAAGGCATCTAGAAGCTTTTGTTTGTGGAGTAGACATTGAAAAAAGTATTAAATGGTTTCAAATTTCCTCACATTAAAATCATTATCAAAATTAGTCTAATAGAAAATAAAGGTGTTTATGTACTATATAAAAACCAGACAACATATCTGAAGAGTTTGCAGGAGTGACCAAATTGAAAAGAAATGAAAATATTCTAACAATTCATTTACCTTAGCATTAAATTACAGACGCAAGATTTCTCTTCCTCCATAAAATTCTGTAAGCAACCCTACTGAAACCATTCAAAGGTCCAGTCTCTAGTTCTCACTGAAAGCTTTATTGCGTGACACTAAACTCAAGTACAGACCTAACTCTGGGGTTCATTCAAATTTAAGCCTTTCCTCTTCTCCTTACATATTAACATTCCTTCACCAGTTTCTTGTGAAGACAAGATAGAAAGAATAGTTTACATCTTCCTATCCCAACAACAAGTCATCAGTTGTCATCATTTAACACAGGAATCAGTAACTGACCCTCTTTATATTTCCTTAGAGTTTAGTAAGTGTTTAACCCCTTACGAGGCATGTTGCCTGTTTTCTTCATTAATCTACAAAACAAATAAATTGCTATTAACAGAATTTAAAAGTTCATAATCAGGAAGGGCAGATAGCAATCATGAAACCATGGTACATTTTGACTCTTAGCTTTATGAAAAATTTAGACCTGGCATAGCCACTAATCTTATTACTTTGACTTTTGCATGCTGAAGTCTACAGTAACAAGCATGTTTTCATGATCTTATATTTTTTTGATCTTATTAATTGAATATTGGCTATTATCATGCAGCCCTCCAAATTCAAAATAACAGTTATGTTCATTCCTGAGATACATGGAGATGAATCTTCCTTTGTTAAATTTCATCTCATTGATGCACTGATTACAAAAACCCTATAAAAATGCCTTGATAGTCGGTAAAAACCAAGCAGGAAGTATGGTTCATTTTTTCTTGCTTTTAAAGGAGAATATGCTAAGAAACATAACCCTGAGTCATTCTAGGCTTGCTGTTATGCTCAGATTGGGCTCCTTTAGCTCCTTCTTGACAGAACACTCAGGAAAACAGCTGGTTATTCAATTTGCCATATGTTTTCTCCAGTTTGCAAGATATGAATTGAAATTTCTACTACATTACTGATCAAACATACCCATTTTCAGTGGAAAAGTATTGAATAAGAAAAAATTAAAAAAAACATGCCTTCCCATGAAAGTCATAATTGTAGCTAAGCCAGTGAAAGACTTCTGAATTGTGAGCATGTAATCAATTCCAAGTGGCCAGTCAAGACATTTATAAACTGTAAATAATGTGACCTCAAGAAATAAGTCAAATGATCTAGTCAATGTTATTCAAGAAAATATTCATGAATCAATTTTTTGTGCATTGTTTGACCCCGTAGCTGAGGATGACATATATAAAAGAACATCACAACATTTATGTTTTCGAAAGTACAACTCTCTTCATGTTGTACCTCACTGAGTCTTTAAGAAGTAAAATAAATACCTTAAAAAGTTCTTATTTTTATTTTGTTTTAATTCTTATCATTAATGAAGCAGCTGAGGGCTTTTATTTAAACCTTAAAATAAGGTCACAGTTTTTCAGTTGCTGCAAATGTCAGTAGGAGGAATTCACATAAGAGCTAACCTGGGATTCATATTAATAAATGTGCTCATTGCATTCAAAAATCCTTACAATGAAAGGTCACTGTTAGCTTTGAGTTCCAAAATTAGAACTGTCTTTTAAAGACTGTCAAAACCAATATTAAAAAAATCAGAACAGCATTTGAGACACTTACCTGTGTGACTTTTTCAATGAAGCAGGATGGATAGATGTAAAAATAGTAATATGGAATAATGACTTTTGCTTTGTAAAAGACAAAGATGCCCATAGATATAAGAGTCACTTTCCTGATCAATAGTTTTAATTGAAGGCTAAATTTGCTGCATAAATTCTACCAAGAACCATTTTCATTCATCTTCCCTCTCCTAGTCATCTACTAAGCAAAGAAGTATACATTTTTTGTCACCCACATTTCCTTGGCAGGTAAAAAGTCTTCTAGCATCTACACACCACATTTAGAGGAGGAAAAATTTAATTACGTTGCACAATAATGAGAAATATTAAACAGCAGGTGCACTAGTTTTTTACGGAAACTGATCAAATTCAATTGATAACTGAACTTCTTGTAAAACAGACTTTTGGTAGCACTGTTAATAAGCATATTGTTAATGGAGATGATAATTTATCTATACTCTTTTGTTTTCATATCAGCTGTCTCATGTCCATTTTCTCATAAGTGGTAATTAGCGACCATTGTGTCTGAGCTAAATCATAAGACTGTAGTGAATGACTTTATAACTTATGCTATTTATGTCATGTTTCAGGGAAGGGTGGGGGTTTTGTTCTTTTTTCTTTTTTTTTTTCTCTGTGTGTGTGTGTGTGTTTTAGTGTAGGGGTTAATAGCGAATGTAAGTTCCATGCAAACAACATGACATCAAAGATAAAATGACAAGAAAGGAGATAATTTTGTCCCATTTTGTTTCTAAAGGCCATAAATAAATGAAAGGTTCAAGAGAAGACGTCTCTATCAAACTGAGCCAAGCTAAACAAAAAACAAGTAAAACAAACAAATGAACAAACAAACAAACACAAGCTCAAAACAAATAACTGAACTAAAGAAAAAAGCCCCACATTTCCACATTTCAGTTAGTGGCAAGGAATCAGGGAACAGAATGATTTTACTTCAAGGGAGGGACTACTTATGAAAGTGAAGTAGAAAATGTACTGATCTGAGAAGGTCCTCCTAAAAGTTTGGCCTGACAATACCTCCTGGTAAGGGGTGAGTATGTTGAGTTATAGTCTCACAGACATTAGTAACCTGTAATAAAAAGTTCAAACAAGGCTGAGACCCAGGACACTAGCTGGTATAAAGATTGTCTGCATAAGTGACAAAAAGACCTTATTATTTAAAAGAACATTAAATAGAGTAGCTGTGTTGGTTTTGCATGGCCTGGTTTTGGTAGCAGCAGGGCCACAGACGTGGCTGCTGTGAGAAGCTGCTGGAAGCTTCCACCATGTCCAGCAGAGCCAGTCCTTGATGGCTCTGAAGATGAACATGCTGCTGGCCAATTAAAGATGATGGTAACACCTCTGTGATAACATATTTAAGAAGAAAATCAAAACAAAATTGGGTGCGCAATGTTAATTCCAGCTAGAGAAGAGGAGGAGGTGAGAACATGTGAGGGAAAAAACATGGCAACACCAAGGTCAGTGGAGAAGGAGAGGGAGGAGGTGCTGCAGATGCTGGAGCCGAGATTCCTCTGCAGGCCGTGGTGATGACTGTGGTGAAGCAGCTGCGCCCTTGCAGCCTACAGGGCCATGTGGGATGCAGAGATCCACCCACAGCCCATGGGGAGGTGCTCACGCTGGAGTGGGTGGATGTCTGGAGGAGGCTGTGTTCCAGGTGAAGACCTAGTGGAGGGAGGGGACCCCTGCTTCCAGGGTGGAGCACTGTCCTTGGAGAACTGCACCCCAAGTGATGCAGGAAGAGTGATGCAGAAGTTTGAGAGGATGGTTTGCCTGTGGGAGGGACTCATGCTGCAGCGGTTTTGGGAGGACTGCTGCTCGTGAAATTGGAACAACCCTGGAAGGGGAAGGGACCCCATGATGTAGCAGGGCGAGTACTCCTCTCCCTCAGCAGTGGAAGAACCTTGGGTGATAAACTGACCAAACCTCTCCACCCCCCCCCCCCCCATCCCACACACCCTGTCTGTCCCCTGTGCTGTTGGTGGAAAGGAGGAAGGGTCTGGGAAAAAAAAAAAATGTTTTAAGGGCTTATTTTACTTCTCATTTTCCTCCTCTGATTTTGTTAGTAATAAATTCCCTTTATACCTTCGAAGCTAAGCCTGGTTTGCCCTTGGAGTGTTTTCTCCCAGTCCTTATCTCAATTCACAAAGCCTTCTTTAAATTTCTCTCTCCTCTGTCCAGCTGTGCCAGGGGAGGGTGAGTGAGAGACTTTCACGGGTGCTAGGCATTTGGCCAGTGTCAAACCCCTACAGCTAGTAATATATGTTCATTATTTAATTTAACCACCAAGAAATATTTAATTGTTCTCTATTTTGAATTCTGCGAATAAATAATAATATTTACATTCTTGTCTTCATCTTACCAAAAAGTGATCCAATGGATTTAGGTGCCTACTGTGATTTAAGAGGCCTTAGAATATCCTATCTGACAGTATTGCTTGCCGGGAGGAGGAGAAGAAAAATGAGGAGGAGGAGAAAGAAAAGAGAGAAGAGAAGGAGAAGAATAAGAAGAAAGAGAAGGAGGAGAAAAAAAAAACGGAAGAAAAGTAATAAAAAGTAATAAGCAAGATGTGTTTGTCTCTTATCTCTTCCTTTCTCCTCTTAGCAGAGTCCAGTTTCTTGTCATCAAGCTGGTTTCTCCTCAAAAGCAAGAGCTCCTTTTCTGGGGGGATTATCATGTAGATAATTACCTGCAAGACGTGAAATCTCTTTCATTAAGGTTCCCCTTAATTCCTGGAAGACATAGAATGAACACCTCCACTAATTTTTACTCATCTTACTGTCTGAATAGATCATTGCAGAACAATGTAGGCATGAGAATCAGCAGTTAAAATTTAGAGATGTGTTAATGACAGAGGCTCCAATAAGAGGCAAAATATAAATGGGGATTCAGGTTATGTGTATGATGTCATTCTGGAGATCACTAGATGAATATTTATTAATTAGGTCACTGAACTTCTGGGTTATTGGTTTGGTTAACATTTAATCTCTACTTAGCTTCTGAAATAAAACTTTTCTTTAAGAAAGACTGTGAGACAATCCAAAATGTCATTGAATGTATCTTTAAGAACAGTGCAGCATGGCACTATTTTTTAAAGTTAAAAATACCATAGTAAAATGTCAAATAATTTGGAGAAAAAACCCCAAGAACAGCATAGAGGAAAAGAAGTTGTTTACCTGTAGGCAGCATGGGTCGAGATGGAGACAGTTTAATAGGTTAAGCAAATGCTGTGCACAAAATCAAAGCAAAAAAAGAAATCTGTTCAACCCTTCCCATGCACAGGCAGCTGTTTAGCCATCCCCAGTAAAGCATGGCTCCATCAAGCATAGCAATGACTTGAGTAGAAAACCACCATCCCTACAACTGTCCTATCTCTACCTTCTTCTCCCCCTTTGCCTTATGGCAAAGCATGTGCCATAAGGTATTGAACCCCTGTGGTCAGCTGGGGTCAGCTGTCCTGGCTGTGTCTTCTCCCCACTCCTTTTGCACCCCCAGCCTTCTCACTTCTGGGGTGCGAAGCAGAAAATCCTTGATGCTGCGTAAGCCCTGCTCAGCAGTAACAAAAACATCCCTGTGTTATCAACATTGTTTTTAGCACAAAACCAAACAGAGCCCCACCCAGCATGCTGTTACACAGAACATCCTTGTCTCTGAATTGGAGAGATACGGATTTGATGAGTGGATGTCTCAGTGAATAAGGAATTATCTGCATAGTCACAGTCAAAGAGCTGCTGTCAGCTCAATATCCAAGTGGAGATCGGCATCAAGTGGCATTCCCCAAAGGCCGGTATTGAGACCGGTATTTTTTGACATCATAATCAAGGACATGGGCATGGAGGGCAGCAAATTTGCTGAGAAGAACCTTGACAAGCTGGAGAGGTCGATCAGTGCAAACCTCATAAAGTTTAACAAGGACAAATGTATTTTACATCTGCCTCAGGGAAATCCCCAACATAGATACAGTCAGGGTGATGAGTACATTGAGAGCAGATCTGTGGAGAAGGATTCTGAGGTATTGGTGGATATTAAACTGAATATGAGCTGGCAGTGTGAACTCACAGCCCAGAAAACAAACAGTATCTGTTAGGACGGTGCCAAAAGCAGAGTGGCAAGAGGCTGAGGGAGGCAAGTTTACCTTTCTGCTCCACACTGGTGAGGCCCTATCCAGAAAATTGTGCCAAACTCTGGAACCCCCAACTTAAAAAATACGTGGATCTGCTTGAACAAGTCCAAAGGAGAGTCAGGAAGATGATCAAGAGAGTCTGAACAGCCTCTCATATATGGAGAGTCTGAGAGAGTTGGGTTGTTCAGCTTGGAAAAGAGAGGGCTTCAAGAGCACCTTACAGCAGCCTTCCAGAAGCTAAAGGGGGTCTACAGGAGAGCTGGAGAGAGAGAGACTTTTCAAAATGGCACACAGCAATAGAACAAGGGGTAATTACTTTAAACTGAAAGAGTGGGTTTGGATTAGATACTAGGAAGAAGTTCTTTACTGAGAGGGTGGTAAGGCACCGGGATAGGTAACTCAGAGAAGGTGGATGCTCTCTCCCAGTGAGAATACACAACTGTTTTGTGTAGGACTTTTGATTTCTGTTCATATGGCATGAAGTAGGTTTTTGCAACCAGAAGTACACTGGTTTTTTGTACCTTTGTTTAACAGAGGCAGCCACAAATATGAGCAGCTGAAGAAACAATATCTTAGACATCCAGATATAAAGAGCTCTGCCCAACATACATAGAGTTTTCTCTGATGGTAAAAAAAAAAGTAATACCTCAGAAAATGCACAGAATAGTTGTAGGCAGCTGTGGGTAAATAAGGAATTTTTTACATTTAAAAGAACACATTTCACAAAGCTCAACAATGATCAAAATATTCCAAAATTAGGGTAGTAGCCTTGTTTTGAAACTACAGTTACACAAACTTTGCAGATATTTAATAAGCAACTGTAAATCTATAAGTATAACCATAATTTTGGAGGATATCTTCACAGTATCAAGGGTCTTGACCAGTTTTATTGAAAAGTTCAGGCCCTTCATGTTCAGCTATTTTCAGTGGGAAATTAACTTACAGTTTTGACTGTAAGTCAATTTCAAGTATCTTTGTTGCACTAGTAAAATATAACTATGGACTTCTAAAAATGTAGCTGAATAGATATAATACATTTTGCCAGTGTCTTAGTTGGTATTAAATAGTCACCCTTACCACAATTTCTATTGGACTTTGTTCTTTGTGACATTTTAAAGTCATCTTAATAATTCAGAAAATATTTAACCTTATTATTCTTTCCAGTTCAATACTAATGTTTTTAAAATGAGTGATATGCTTAAATTTGGCCACATCTTTGTGTACTTGAAAAGCATCACTGGAAGATTTACATGTGCCTTATGTACTGTGTTTTGATTCCTTGTCTTATCTAAATGAAAATGTCATTGATTTCAGTGAGACAGGCCTTCCTCTGTATGTAATTACAAGATGTTAGGGACAACAGATCTACTTACTAACCTGTGTCTAAATTCTCCAAGATTTACAGTTCTCTTGATTTTTTAAAATTTAAAATCTCAGAATTCTAAACAGCTTTTTACTTTTGTTTAATGTTCATGTATATGGTATTGTATTTTGATTATATAGTTTCAGAACAATTTCATATTTGATTTTTCAAGTAAATGCATTATGAAAATGTGTAGCTCTTTTCTAGGAAAGTTCCTGGCAGCCACCACCCAAGAAGCTCTGTCCTTGTCTTGTTTAAACCCAGACTGTGGGTTTTTCCCAAAATCATGAAGTTGTGGAATTCCCTTTTTCCTATTGCAACAAAATTTAATACTTATTTTAACATCTCATTAACCTTCCATCTGGACAACTGATTAATTGCAATGAAACCAGTAACAGATCCTGTTTAAGTAGGCCTCACAATCCTGTCCACCTTCTGGACCACTCTTTCTTCCATTATTCTCAGCATCAATGTATTTGCAATGCTATAACCATGACCATTTTAGGCACCGTTTTCAATTTTTCAATTTTTCCTGAAGGTCTTGCGCTCTGGAAAGAAATAATGTTTTATACTCTGAGTACTTTTAACAGAAAACATCGTTGTCCAGAAACTGAAATATCATCTTCAACAGCAGCCTTTGGAGCACAGATTGGAACAGGAATCAGACCATCTCTTGCTTTGACAGGAAGTAAACTATGCATCTCTGAAACAGAAGGGAGGGAAGTAAAAATGATACATGACAATATAGCCTGAATGTGAGGCCTGAGCTATGAGAACAGCTAGTGTTGAAGCACAGTAGTATAGTTGCTTTTCCAGAATACAGTCAAAGCTGATGCTTCATGCACTGTACATTTGAGATGGATGTTCTCAACAGCAAAAGTAAAAGCTAAATTCATCAGTTTTTCTGCAGCTGAACAAAACCATATAGAGTTGGACTGATTATGGGTCATAATTAGCAACTCAGTTCCCTCCTATGCTGTATTTCCTGCTCAGAAGTATCTGCTCTTCATGATCCTGCTAACATCTGACAGTTAGAGTTCTAAATGGAAGAAAGCCGCTTTATGGGGTAAAAACGGGAAAGATTTCATCTTTTTATTTTAATTAATTTTTTTTACTTTCTAGTAGTTTCAGTAAGCACTAAGTGTGCACATGGATGAGACAAAACTAAAGTTATCTTTTCTTGCCTGATGACACAAGGAAGACACCTTTTTTCTGTAATGAGTACTACAAAAATAATGCAGGACACTGAATTATCATAAACTCAAAATAGTTGCATACTGCATTTTAATTGAAATCAGCTACATTAAGAGAACAGGAGTGACAGGCATCAGGAAAGGAATTATTTTCTCTATCAAATAAGACTTTTCCAATTAAAAACTGTTACAGCTACCAGTAGTGTTCTTCTGAAACCCAGTTCTGAAATCCATGGGACTTTATTTTGAAAGCTCATTTAGAGTTACTAGTTCAATTACTTTTGGAAACTCATCTGGAATTACTAACTACAATGAATTTTTGCAGTAAGAAGTGCAACTATAAGGAAGTCCAGATTGTATCAGCATTTCATGTTGGCCCACAACCATAACTCAAGAGTTGTAAGTCTTTGTGACTTAAGAGTACTTGCTTTGAAAAGGACTGATTTTTGTCATGCAAAGAAAAATTTAGACCTGTGATAGCTGCCTGAGATCACTTTAAAATTCATGGAGGGAGATGTAGCTTTGCCAGTGTTTGAATATGTGCAACTGCCCTACTGGACAGGTATGGCACACGTCTGTGTCTGTAAAGCAAGGCCAGTGCTTAATCAAGACGCTGATATCAGATCACATTTCAAAGTGAGCAGCTATGAAATTTGATATTCAATTACTCTTAGTATTAGGTACTAGACTCGTGTTCCAGTAAGTATGCCTTAAGTACGATTATAACTTATTTGCATCTCAAAGGAGGTAGGAAAGAAAGGTAACTAGTGTCACTGAAGCACGTAGATGTTTTGGTGATAAGTAAAATAGGAACACCTGCAAAGAAATTAGAAGTAATTGTCTATATCCCATAATATCTGATACAGCTGGTCTAGATTTTGTGGGACAAAAAAAAGGTGTGGTGAGGATAGCAAAGACACACAAAATATTATATTTTAGATTACATGAAGTAAAATTCTGCAGTTAAGCATGTGTTACAACATCTAATACAAAATTAAGTCAATATGGCTTCTTTTTCTGATTATTAATAGAAAACATATGGTCCTTAATATATTTTAAGGAACAGAAAATAATACAAGCAAATCAGATGATTCCTGTGTTGGAAACAAAAAACACACATATGAGATGATTCCATTAAGATTAAAATGGATGGTTCAAGCTTTTCAAAATACTTAATAAGTTCTTTCAACAGGTACAAAGGAGTAAATGAACTGCCCCAAATCTGTGAGCATTTACTACAGAAGTTAGAGTTTACTTTAGCTACTGTAATACCATTGCATTTTCTTAGACCTTTCATCTTCATATACACACAAATGTGGTAGGACACTATCCTGTATAAAGTCCTAGCAAAAACTATGGGGTTTTTTGTATATTATCTTACTAATCAAAACTTCATGGATGACATGAAAACATTTAATTTGAAAAAAAAAATTGAATGTAGTTTTACACTTCCATTTCTTCAGGTGGCAGAAGAAATGTTCTTGTGTCAGAAGTCGTTTGAATTAGATGAAACCAGAAACATGAATAACAGAATACATATAAATGGTGCGTGTGTAAGCAATACAAAGTGTACTAGTTTTTTTCCTCAGAAGTGAGAGCATTCTGCTGTATATCATGAGGTTACAGTATGTAATAAGACGTAAAGCCCTAAAGTACTGTTGATTTTGATGGATTGATCTCATCCCACTAACTCCAGGGAGTGGACAAGGCTGATGTCTGCTATGAACATCCAGCTAACTTGTAACAAAATTGACAGACAGTGTATTTGCCCTACAAGGACATTTTAATACCATATTTAAGAGAGAACAAGTACTTTTAACCCACTACTTTCTTTAACACTGTGATCCATGAACAATTTGGTGGGATTTTTGAAAATTATTATATCTACCTACTTCACTACCTGTAGAATAATTTTCTGTTTAATTAGGTCTCATCTTCATTGTCTGGGAGACAATTCAAAACCCTTGAGTGAGTGCCTTCTAATCTGAAAACCTGTTAATATTTAATGTTTCTCATTTTAATATCTTACTTTTCATATGTTCATCTATTGTATAAAAAATTATTTCAAGGATTAACACATTTAATTTAGCTCAACATGTATGTTGTTAATGTATTATGTTCTTAGGTGGTGAATGAAAAGACCTATCTCTATGAACATTTGAACTCATTCATTTACCACTTTCTTTGCAGGAGAAGCATATGTGACCTCTTTAGAACTGAATACATTTCTGCAGCAGTTAGAATATCTGCAAGCTTTCTCTGCAATAATATTTTGTGATATCAGACTCTCATAGATTTATCTACTTTCTTTCAAAGAAAAAAAAATCTAAATAAACTGAAAGCAAGAAAAAGGAATATAAGACACCAATATGAATACATCCTTTCAAAGATCCCTCTGAGTTATCGATTGAATCCCCATTCCCAAGGCTTTTTTGGTAGGGAATACTTTCAACTTATGGTGAATTGTTTTCTCACATCCCTGACAAAAAACTGAATATTCAGAGATGTGTCACAGAGACACACAGTCAGAAAGCCATGTTTGAAAAGGCATTCTTCTGACCTGCTCCACTCTTCCTGTATTTCTACATGTATCATTGTATTCCTAAAGGCCAATTTTGAAGAGACATGGGAATTCCCCCAAAGAGAATAATTCCATTTATCAGCTTCTTCCCGTTGCCCAAGGTATCTCCAGTTCTGGTCTCAGAAACTGAGGTTATATGGACCAAAACGTTCACTGATCAGTCTGGTCACCATCAGACTGTGACATCCCTAAGGAGATCACATGGCACCTTTCTTACATCCCACTCTATTCGCCACACTGGCACCTGAATCCACAGTTTTCCTAAGCACCCTTAAATTTCAGTTTTAAAAATCCCTAAGGCCAAATTGGCACCTGGGAAAAAAAGCAGCGGCAGAAGATGCCCACGATTGCTAGAAATGCACTCTCAAGCATATTCAATCAGTACAAAGATTCCTTGCAAGTTTTGGTATAGGAAAAATCACATTTTCCAGAGAAATGGAAAGCCATTATTTGTGAAAGGGCAGGCACCCTGGCAGGCAGTTTGTGTGCAGCTACCCTTTTCAGAGGCTAAGGAAATGTAGTAGCAGAGATGTTTTTTTCTACGCTGATCAGCCATGCGAGCTGACCAATGAATGCTCCCAGAATCATTTCATTAAGTAATAAATATGGTCTATGTGTCCAGTCAGTAACAGCAATAGTAATATAGAATTTTAAAATTACTGCTTTGAAGAAATAGCAGCAATCTTAATTGATCCTTGATTATGATAGGAACCATGGCCAAGTCAGCATTTGGAATGACTGATTTTTCTTTTCCTGTTTTATAGTTGGCTTTCTGATTCCTAGACTGAGTTATGGTTTCCTTTGGATTCATAAAATGTCACACATTTTTTGAGTCCTTTCTAAAATATAGTTTCAAAATGTGTCTATGCTTATTTGTAGTTTAATAAAAACACACTATCATCTTTGAATCAACATGGTTCTTAAGAACTAATAATTTAAGGGGAAAATTATGCATCTCTCCCAGCAAGTAAATATGCTGAAAAATAATACCATTTCTTCAGCAAGTGTCACGGTAATAATATCAATATCACTGTCATTATCCAACAGCAAACATGCAAATTACACATGCTTTAAAGCTGAGTGTGTTTGATATGAAGTGCAGGAAACCTAGCTTAGGGCACTGTTCTGAAACTATGGAAGGTTTTGTATCTAAGGGGAAGGAGCACCTCCAAAGAGATCAAGAAGTCCATATATTTCAGAAGCAGGGAAATGCTTCTGAAGTTTGGGGTTCTTTTCTCAGGAAAAGTCAGCATATTGACCCAGAAGTATCTCTGGGACCACATGTTTCATTTAATAGGGGATCACTTTCACAGAGAGTTTGGAAGGAAAGACACAATTCTTGATCTGTGCTTATGTGGCAGCTGTAGCAACAAGGATAACAAGAAGGGCAGACCTGTCCACTGATGTCCACTAGAGGTGGTTTGATTATAGTTTCTAATATTCTGGTTACTTATGCCCACTGGCATAAAACATACTCAAACAAGTGCAGGCCCTGAGAGCAAACCTATCCCCAGTCCCATCCTCTTCGTCTCTCTGACCCTCCAATCCCACTCCACATCCTAGCCACTAACCAGCCTTAAATTTGAAAGAGATCAAATTGTTAAAGGGAAATGGAAGTACTTTGTTACCATGAAATTATGCTGTTATGTTAAGCTGTATTCTTTACTTAGGGCTCAATATTTTACTGACAATCAGTTCTGAAAATTCTGAACTCTTGAAAAAGTTTTGTGAACTGACTGTTACAATAACTTGTTTCTGTGAGATGAACTTTCATGATCCAGATTGTTCTCCTCCTCCATGACTTCAGCTTCAGTAGAAAGACAGATTCATCACAGTGAGTCTGAGTCAGCTTATTCTTCTTGGGTTAAAGAATTCCAAACACTGACTAATCTTGGGGGAAAATTAATATACTAGTATTTTAACTCAAGTTCTTCTTTTTCACCTTATCAGCATGATGATTGTTTCCCTGCTGTGGCTGCTTTAATTAGATGTTAAATAAACTCTACTTATTTTTAAGTTTATTGGTGATATCTTAAAAAACCTGAGTATATTACCCAAGTTGCAAACAGATTTCCACCACAGGTGCATTTAAAAGTTGATATAACTCTCTTTGTTTTTTGTAAACATTTTTATATATGTGTGTGTGTATATATATATATATATATTACAACATTTAAAAGTTCTTTTCAAGAAACAGCAGCACCAGCATTTAACTGAAAAAGCAGATGACAAACACAACATGAGCTATTGTATGTTGTCTGCAGTTTTAGCTTAGCAGAAGTTTTAAGCTAAACTGCATTTTGAAGAAGCATCCAGCAAATAATTTGATAACAACACCTTTTATCCAGATTCATAGAAGAAAAAACTCTGTATATGGAATTGCTAGGAAAAGACAGGTGGCTGGTTTATTAAATTTGAGTGTATTTAAAAATTATACAAGACACTTTCTCCTCAACCTAGCTGTCTTTTCCATTCCTTATTGGCTTACAGCGGAATCACAAATACACGAGTCTATCAGTCTTAACAACTCTACAATAATATTCATACAATTTAACAGGTAGTTCTACAACAGTCTTTGCCTTGTGATTGAATGAAATTTATAATGATAGACAGTCTTGATTTAGAGGTATCAAAAATGCCCCACATTCCCACATAAGTTATTACATTTTTTGGTTGCTCCTGTTGTTAAAAATGAATTTTTATTTTCTAGTTGAACCTCTTCCTTTGGAAAATAGGATCCTTTTGTCTGCTGCATTAAATACAGCAAACAAAATTAAAGTATAATTAAGGAGAGACACATCCAGATCTCTCTCTCTAAGCAGGTACTCAATGGTAAGTCACCTCTTCATCCTCAACAAGAAGAGGTAAACATTTTGAGCTCACAGTTGTTCCTAGAGCTGGAATACCATTTCTTGAAATGGGATCAGATTAATACTTTTCAAAAAAGTTTCTAAGTAGGCACTCCAAAGCGTAAAAAAATCCACCTAGACATATATCATACATGGCATACTCAGTAGAGTGAAAAGGCCTGAAACCATACAGCTGAGCATTTTTCATACACCCTTGTAAACAAATGTTTTGAAATATTTGACTTGCCACCTGGCAATTTGCTGACAACACACACTGTTGAATGATGATTTTGTCAGGTTTCTGTTGACATCTGTATCCCCCTTCCACAACCCTGTGTCCCGAAAATCAACTGAGTCAACATAACATCAGGCACTTAAACACTTCATGATGCTAGTCAGAGAGAGATGGAGGGCATAAGAAATTCATAAATGGAGACCAAAGAGAGTTCAGTGATGTGTCTCTGTTGGGCTGAAATCATGAAACATTAACTGATTTTTGTTATCCACATTTCTTTTGCTTATATTTCCTTGAAATACAAGGTTTTTTATTTTTTCTTCATGAAATGAAAATAGAGATATATTGCCTAATAAATATACTTGAGATCACACAAAAATACCCAAACTCCAACTACATTGCATCACAAAATTTTTTGTAGAAGCTCAGGAAAGATTTGATTCTGGTGGCACAAGCAGTACAGGGGTCATTACAGCAGTGTAGTAAGAATCTGTTAGTTTAGGGTGTTCTGTTTTTCAGGCATTTTACTTAAACAGTGTCACAACATGAGGATTGCTAGTCTCCCTTTAGTCCTTGAATACTTGGTGGAATTGAGGGTTAGTCAGAATTGTTTCCTTGTCTATGGTTTCTTTTTCTATAAAGAATACTTTTTATGTTCTGCCAATTTTATGACAAGATTTTATGGCATGATACAGAGAATAACATGAAGTTTAGTGCCAAGCCTCAGAATAAAGATCAAGGATGGTAATCAAAGGACAATGCACATAACCTACAGGTGACCAGGGATGAATGCCAATTCAAGGCCTGCAGGTTTGATGAAATATTTCTGGGTTGTTGTTTGTGAGAATAGTAATCTAGACAAAATTTGTCAAAGAACTGGCTTGTGCAGAATCTGGGGAAGGAACTATGAATGAAATGGAAAAAAGGTATGTCAAGGTATGGAGATAGTGAAGACCAAGTCATGCTGTTCTTCTAGGTAAGAAACTCTGAAGTGTTAACCCTGTGTCAGAGACGAGTACTTAAATACTATTTCATGGTATTTGCTCTGTCTATGATTTACAGAGTTAGACTGAACTTCTGACACAACATCTAATATGTAGAAAAGGTACTATTTGTCAAGTAATCAAGTAGTTGGAAAAATTAGTATTCTGATACTTTAAAAAGAGGAAAGTATGATGAAGGTTTTTTTTTAACCTGCAGCTAATGTAGCCTTATTTATTAGAATAGCCTATTAGATCTCTGTGGCAGAAGAAAGTATGCCATAATGTGACAGATTATTTAACACATCAAAGAATTTTCACATTATTATTTAAAACATAAGACAAATTGGAACAAGAAATATTATCTTTTTCCTATTTTCATCATGTAAAGAATAAAATTTTTCAAGTCCTAAAATCTGCAAGATATCTCTCTAAATAAGAAATAAATTTCAGAAATTAGCATTAATTGACTGATTTTTATGTCATGAAAATTAAATTTTAAAACTATGTCATCTTGAAAATAATTTTTTTGTGCTTGATATACATATTAACTTTTATCTGGCCATAAATATTTGTGGAGTAGAATGGTATAAACAATTACATGTTACTCTAGATTTCAGGGAAGACTCATATGTATTCTCAAATACCAATGGACAGAAAACATTTGTTTCATAAGAAATTTAATAATTTCCAGGGAAAAAAGCATTCCTTGTCGTAAACCTTTCTATTGTATTCCTGTGTTTTCCTTACAGTTAATCTCCTTGGATTTTTGTTTGTTTGTTTGTTTATTTGGTTTTGGAGATTGCCTTCTTTCCTTTGTTATTTCTTTGGGCTTGCTTTTTTGGGAGTAGGGGTATATTTTTCTTGGGTATTGTTTTGAGTTTGTTTGTTTGTATTCTATTTACTTAGGATATGAAATGTACATTTCAAAATAAGAGGTCATTCTTTTTTGTTTGTGTTTTGATTGTTGATGTTCCTGTTTTGAAAATATTTAAAAGAAATGTGTTGAGCATTTAAAACTTTATGCAAAATATCCTCAAATTGGAAATGTATTGATTATATTTTAACATATGGGAAACAAGTACTTTAATTTTTAATCACCTTTTATGAAATCTGTTTATTAACCATATTTTGAAATGGTTTTCTCATCTGAAAATATTTTCATCAGTGTCAGTCAAATAAAATCCAGCAAAACCCCACTATCTTTCAAAACTTCTCTACATCCCATAAAGGTCAATGGAATTAAGGTTATGGACTATCATTAAGAAAAATGACCACTTGAAAAAGTAATATTTTTGTCATTCTGCTCATTTGGACTGAGGTCTACAGTTGCTTTCTCTCTGTGTGCTCTCTGCCTCCTGACAAAATAAGGGTCCAACATTTTTCTCTGAGTGCAGATTCACTTCATTGTCAGTGTGACATTTAAAAGGCAATAACCATTTTTAAAATGGCATTTTAACAAATGGCAAATCTGACCTGATGTTGAGAAAAATAGATGAAAAAAGAGCCTGTATTAGAGAAAATGTGAAGCAATAATCTCTACCAATGAACCAAAAAATCAAAGAATGCAAAAAAGAGTAATTTGTTGTGAAAATTTTGATGTTTAAATTTATTTGCTGTCTAGAAGAAAAAGAAGAGAAAATATGGTGTGCTTGAATGAATTGGGTAGTGAATGTAGAAAGGAAGGAAGACAGTATATTTCTGCAAGGATTCACACAGTTAAGTTTGGTGGAGGATCAGGGAAATAAAATTCAGCAGTGACACAAAAAAAGAAAATTGAAATAATGCAGAAGAGTTGCAATGTAATCTAACTTGGGGCCACAAAATACCCTTAGCAATGTATGTTTACTAAGTAGTGTAGCTACACAGAAAACTTAAGAGTGCTTATGTGACTTCACTCATATTCCATACTTTATTAACATTGGCTTCATCTGAATACCATAAAAAGTGTTGTCTTCCTGATGCCTTGAGGTGGCCACCTAAAAACAGAGACTAGACAAGAATAAGGGAACAAAGGTAGGTATTTATTTGAAGGACCTTCAAAGGTAGACCCTGGGCAGTCAAAAGGCTACTTTTGACAGGTCACGAGTTCTTCACACTTTTATAAGTTTGGTCCATTTGCGTATCAGGGTTAATTCTCCAATTATAACTTCAGTAAATGATGTAATTACACCAAGTTTGTTCCTCTTTCTCTAGGCTTTAGTTTACACATTTTGGGGCCTGGTGTCCTTGAAGAGCAAACCTAGAGAGGGTTTGTTATAGCTAACCAGCGTGAAAGAACAGTGGCTAAAAGGCCACACGAATCTTCAGCATTACTGACAAAACAGTACTGGAGTTGAAGAATATAAAGGTTAAAACCTAAGGCGTCATTCCTTAAAAGAGAATTTCTGTCCTTCAGAGTTTCTTTCTATGCTAACTTATTCACAGCACTCTTATAAACACCCATCCTAAATTATCTTTCACATTTATCTTTTCCTCCACTTTAGAGAACAGCTGATCCAAAGGCACTTTTAGTATAAAAAGTTTTGTAAATAAGGATACTTTGAAATATTTCCAAATTCTTCCCCTCATTTTCAGGTTATTAACTAATTTTATAACTAAATAAATACATATTTTTTTGTTTATTAATTTTATATATTTTTTCAAAGGACACAAGAAAAGCAGTAAGTTACATTAGAAAGAGTGGATGTGGGTGGATTTATTTAAGATACTTTGTACAGAAAATGACAGACTAGACCCTAATACATGAGGAAGATGCATTTTACAAACAGGGGAAATCAGAGCATGGCAGGAGGTCCCACTTGAAGGAATATAGTTTCTTTTTGCTGAGTTTTTGCCTAATGGTGCTGCCTCTTTAAACATCAACACTGTATTAATCACAGGAAAGAGTGCAGGCTGCTGATCAAGTCTGCTAGCTCCTCTCTGATGACTTCACATAAAAGATGTTCCTCTCATCCAAGTCATTCAGAGGTGACAAATATTACAAATGTTGAATTTATGTGAATGCTTGCTCCCTGTTTATTAACTCATCAATCTTGTGAGAAATATAAGGACCGAACAGGGAAGTGGGCTTTTCTTATCCTGTTGGCTCAACAGAGTCTAAAAGTAATCAATATCTATAATTACTAAATCCTTCCAGGATATTTTAACCCTTCTTTAGTAGTCTACTTCCACATCTCACTGGTTGATCAAATCCAAAACTAATTAGAAAGAATGAAGTTTTAATTACTGCACTAATGCCTTTCATATATTTCTCAGAGTTAACTATAATTGGCTCTGTCATAATGCCAGACTAAGAGTTTTTTCCTTTTTTCGTTTGATTAATTAATAGAGCTCTCTCCATAGAAAAGCATAAGTAGAGCAGATAAGCATGAAATATACAGAGATACTCTGAGAGCGGACAGATCTTTTTTTGCCATTAAAAGTTTTTTATGAATTTTGATTTTGATTTACATACATTTATCTGTGAGTGTGTGTGTTCGCACAATTTTAAGAAAAAGAATTATTTGTGCGCAACAGATATTTAAAGGTTCAGGTCTCAATGTGAGTAACATTTTCAAGAACATTCAAAATGGCAAAAAAAAGAATGAATTTTTTTTCACTCCTATTTTGCTAAATTTCTAGAAATAAATTTCACTTTTAAGAAGTATCCTTGGAAAAACATTTTACACTTTTTTTTTCCTGTTCACTTTCACTATTTGATTAAAGTAGTCTTGTTTTTCATTTCTAAAATGTAGGAAAAGGAAATCCAGGTTCTTTTTGAAGATCACCCTTGAAAATATCGGACATTAGCTCAACAAATTTAATGTTGGATTTTAGTCTGAATAATTACCAGCTAAGAGTATATTTAAATAAATTATTGCAGATGCTGTATTAGGTAGACTCATAATTTAGTCTCTTCAAATTAAAAATATAAACATTGTGAGTAGCTTTCCACAGACACATGCAAAGGTTAAGTGTGGTATCTGACTTCTGGATCAAAAAGAAATTGTTGATTTCTAAATACAATGACTAGTTTCATGCCTTTTTCATTCCATTCTCGCTTTCTGAGGTGACTTGCGCTTATAGAGTTTTGAGTAAACAATTTGTTCAGCACAGATAATTTAAATTAGGAGTTAATACTAATGTGGCTTTTGAGTCAGAACTTTTTATAAGAATTTTATTTGTCAGATTAATACAGCAATTTCTATATATTGAAAATAAACTTCATAAACACTTAAAAAAAATGTATTAACATATTTTGCAATTTTTTAGAAACTTTAAATAAATAGGCACACTTTATAACTTGAAGTCAGAGGATAGCCAAATCAACGGACTGGGAAAGTTCTGACTTTTTTCATAAATAATGTAATTTTTTTTCATTCACAGCGTAATCAACTTATTATTCAGTGTAGAAATTATTAAAAGAGTCTTTTTAATGTATATTATGGAAAACTAGAAAGAATAACTACTGGCTAAAATTCTACTGCCAAAGGGCAAATATTTCATGTTGGTTTTAGAAAGACTAGGAATTTATTCAAATTCTGAGATCATGACTATGGCTTGGTACCAAAAAGTCATTCATACTGGCTGTCATCCAAAACCTATATATTGCAGATGTCAAACTGACACACTGAGATGGAAGATTTGTTGGAGTTTTTATGTACAGTCCTGCTGTGAGTAAAATTACTCATTTTCTACTGAATTATCTTTTCAGTGACAATCTTAAGTATGGTTGAAGGCTTCTACTAAGGTTGTTGTTTTCCTATCCCTGTATCTAATTTTAAAGCTCCTATGAATAGAAAAACAATGATTTTGTATGTATTACTCTAACCTTTTCCCACATTAGACAAATGTTTCTCTATTTATCTGCAGTTTCAAACACTTTGTGTTTCAAGAGCATTTTGTATTAATAATGTTGTGACTTTTTGAGGTAGTACATGTAAGACCTTTTTTATCATTTTATGTTGAAAAATTAGTCACTTATTGTGATATTGTGTCCACTGACCCCTATAGAGCTTCATTCCCCTTTATGTTATGGTGGGTGTATGTTTCTTTCATATGTAAAATATTTAAAACAGAAAAATACTGATCAAATTATATTATAGGTTTCTTTCTGGTCCAAAAATACTTTTCCTTATGTAATTCAGTAATCCTGTTTGGAAACCACTTAAAAATAAATATACTGAAGGCTGAAGAACAAACTATTTAAAGTTGAGCCAACCTATTTTTATAAGTTTTTAATTTTTGGAAATTCTTTTTGCAAAACTTAGGACAGTTGTCTTAATTTCACAGACAGAACAATTTTTTCTTAATTTTTTATATAATATGTACATATAGGAAGACAGCAAGTAGGTTGGACAGGTGAGATGAGACCGTGCAAGTCTTCATCACAAATATACCTATTTCAAAAGTATAAGACTGTCTGCCCATCTGTTGACTTAAAGTTACTTTGTGAAGCACACACATATCCATGAGCATAAAAAATTGAAACAATGGAAAGAAGTTGCATGCAATGCTCCAACAAGAGACTCACTGTAGGTCAGAAGTGAAAAAAACACTCCTCAAAAGAGTTAACAAGGCAAGGAAGCGGATATATATCAAATGGGTAGTGCTTGCTTTCAGGGACTTTTTATAGGATTAGGTAGAAACTCAGCATTCTGCTTTACTTCAGGAGCCTTCTTGGGTTCAAAGGACTTGACTGGCTTAATTTACTGATTCCTGAAAAAACATATATAGCATAATCAATACAGACTGAAAATCTATGCAGAAAATAGCACGAAATCAGATTTTTCCATGATTTCTCAATCACCTTTATTCAACTGGCGGAAAATGTGACATTGTTCTATGTGGGATATGCCCAGCCACTGTCCTGGAGGGATGTCTGCTGAGATAAGAGATTTCGCAATCGCCCAGCAGGACTCCCTGGAAAGGACTTTGGAGTCATGGTGAGGAAAAGTAGACTCACAATCCTTTGGGAGACCCTATGCAGATCATTCTGTAACCCACTGGTCTATCCCAGACCCTCTGTAATCCATTGGTCCCCTTGCTGATCCCCTGTATCCCTAAAAAAGACCAATTCGCCTCTGTAGAGGAGAGAGCTCTCGTCCCTGGCCTCCCTTCGCCAGAGGGGACCCACAATAAAGCTCCCTTCGTGCGGAACCAGCCATACGGGTCCTCTCGTCTCTCTCTCCGGTCTGGTTTGGCCTAGAGGCTGCCCTGCAGAGCTGAGCTGAAATCACGAGCTGATATCACTAAAGAGCTGACAGCTTCTGCAAGGGCTCCTCTGCCAGCAGCTGAGAGGAGGACACCGGACCCCGGGAAGGCGATTCCTTTCGGGACCATCTCCCTGGACCGGTCATCTCTTCCTGAGTCACAGCCACGGACCCCCCACCACCAGCTGTAATAGTTCTACATGTGTGTGTGTGTATATGTATATTTAAATGTATGTGTGTGTGTGTACAGAATTATTTAGTACTAATAATTTTAGTCCCAGCCACTACTAAATGAGACCAACAAAAATTCTGATTTTTTTTCATTCTTTAAGTAAAACTTTAAGGGTTGAAATCAGTTGCTGAATGATCTTTAAAGGAAGGATTCTGTCTGGTTATATTTCAGGTGTATACAAGCTCTATAACTGAAAAATTGTGTTGCTCAAGGACAAGTGGGATTATTTTATTTTTAGTGTAATGAACAAGCTGTTCATTATTGTTCATCCACTGTTACATAGCAGCTGCCAGTTTGGAGAATTGCTACAAGTGCCAGTATATGTATATAAGCCATTTCCTATGGTGATAGCACTGTCTCTCAAGATAGACCAGCTTAAAGATATGCATGGCGGCTTAAAAACACATGGAATGAAATTCTAACTTAAGATCGGCCCCACAAACTTGGACTCACTGTTTCTGTACAAGGGAAAGTTCAGGCAGAAAACAGCCTACATGTGTGTGCTTCCACACATATATGCATGTTGTGTTTCAGAATTTATCCTGAGAGTCAAGGCTTAAAGTCAGGATAGAAAAACAGGCCTTTTTAGGTTACTTATTTAGAACCAATCTGTATTAAATAGGAAGAAGTTTAAAGCCAAAGGGTAAATCAGGGCAGAGTTCCCTGGGAGTCTGAAATAACCTTTCTGGTTTTGACTAACCTCAGAAGACAGTTATCAGTACAGAGAATCTACTAAGAGGTTCAGAATTAAAATTTGTAGCTGGAGTTGCAGAATATGAAATATGAGGATTCAGAGAAGGTCTTAGATGTAAACACATAACATTGAAATAGTTTTCTGTAAAGATTTCCACTACTTTCTTTACATGTTCTTTCATTTCTTTGTGTCACATTAAAGCTTATTGGGTTAGTCCTCAGGACTCAGTTCAGCCTCAATCCCTTACATATCACAATATAATTATTTCTTATAAAATACTAATTTAAATAAAAGTGTGATTTGTCATCATAATGTTACCTTCATGCTTTTTTGTTTCAAGCTAATGTCAAAATGACAGAAATATCAGAAATACCTGGCAGTTTTTATTCGGTTTTGTTGTTGCATTGCTTTAACTTAAAAGATTTTATAATAAGAACAAAATCAAATCACCTCAAATAAAACACATTATTGCATAATTAGCTACATGGTAGAAGTGGCTTTTTTTTAACTGGTTCTTAATACACTCAAAATTGTCCTGCAATTTTACCTTACCTGTTTTTTTAGGCAGTAATAATTAGAGAACCTATACACATGAATGACATAGATCTTGATCCTAAAAGTGAAAAGTTAGGCAAAAATGAAGAATTTCTCTGACAATTAAAAGCTTAAAGAAGCCTTCTAGTACCAAAAGTGGCCTGCAAGAAAGCTGTAGAGGGACATTTTGCAAGGGCATATAGTGACAGGACAAGGGGAAATGGCTTCAAACTGAAATAAAGTAGATTAGGATATTAGGAGTAAGTTCTTTACTCTGAGGTTGGTGAGGCACTGGAACAGCCTGACCAGAGAAACTGTAGATGCTCTGTCCCTGGAAGTGTTCAAGGCCAGGTCGGATGGGTTTTGGACTACCTGGTCTAGTGGAAGATGTCCCTGCCTTGGCAGAGGGGTTGGAACGAGATGATCTTTAAGGTCCCTTCCAACCCTAGCCATTCTATGATTCTACAATTCTATAAAGATCACAAAATTTTTCAGTGCAGTTTATGAGGTGTATGTATACATATATGAATGCACACATATATACACTAGCTTAATATAGTTATATTAATCAATCAGACTCTGATGCCAGAACAGTTTTCTTCTATTGCTCGTGCCTGGAGATGGGGGCTGCTCAAGAAAGAGTCCTTCATATCTAAGAAACTGTGTGTGCTTAGGTTTAAGCATAAAATAGTAGTTTTCAAGTAATCATGTGTCTTATTGCATAGAGATAAAGAAGCAGAGTTTATCATCTCGTTAGATGATGCTGAATACAATTCTATGAGGGTATATAGAAGGCTTAAGATGCCTTCCAACCCAAACCGTGCTATGATTCTACAAGTCTTTTGTTTGAACTCAATCCTTTGAGTTTTCTAAAGGGAATCAGTCTGAAAGTCATGCTGACAGAAATCTCAACAGAGTATAGAGCTGTATTTTGAAACTAATATAATTTCATAGTCTCCCCGACAATTTTTCAGAATTCTTTGACCACCATTATTATTGCATTGGACACCTGACTGTGCTGACCAGTCATAGCTTAAAAATACTTACTCTCCAAACATGCAAAAGGAAAATTGATGAAACATATCAATCAGACCATCAGTTAACACTTTTGCTTTTTATTCTTTATTCAGCTCAGGCCATTACTTTTGTGAGAATAATAATGTTTACTTGTTCAAAACTTAATGCTTTTTTCATTTTGCTTTTTGAGGCAGGTGGGTGTGTAATGGTAAGTCTGTCACTATATGGAACATTTTGTTTCAGCACTGGGCACTTACCTGGCTTTACATTTGAGGGAGATGGATATAGTACTTTGCTTTCAGGACAACTTAGATCCACTCATGCTAAAAATAGTAGGAGACAAATTGAAATCAATGAGCAAGAGAGTAGACTTTATATAAGAATGTGAAAAATAAATATATTTCCCCTAAAAACCAACTTATTCCAGTGCCTCGCCACCATCACAGTAAATAATTTCTTCCTAATATCTAATCTAAACCTACTGTCTTTCATTTTGAAGCCATTCCCTCTTGTCCTGTCACTAACGCTCTTGTGAATAGTCTCTTGCCATATTTCTTGTGGGCTTCCTTCAGGTACTGGAAGGCCACAATTAGGTCACCCCAAAGTTTTGTCTTCTCCAGGCTGAACAATCCCAATTCTCTCAGCCTTTCCTCATAGCAGAGCTGCTCCATCCCTCTGATCACCTTGGTGGCCTCCTCTGGACTCTCCAACAGCTCCATGTCCTTCCTGTGCTGGGACCCCAGAGCTGGAGGCAGCTCTGCAGGTGGGGTCTCACCAGAGCGGGGCAGAGGGACAGAATCCCCTCCCTCCCCTGCTGCCCACGGGGCTTTGGATGCAGCCCAGGACACACTTGGCTTTCTGGGCTGGGAGTGCCCATGGCCGGCTCATACTCAGTTTAAGACTCTGCCAATGAGCCCTGCTAGTTCCTGTGCAGATACTCTCACAGAGCAAGGGGAATCCTGACTGATGCCAGGATTCCTGGTGCAATGTAGGCCATTCCATTGTCAAAACCACAAAATTTTGGTGGTGACACAAGCTGTGGAGCCATGTATTAATAACTTCCTAGATTCCTGGTGATTTCCCTATCCCAGGTCTGAGGGCAGCAGCAAACCTCCCTGTAGGCTGGGCATGTTTGTCATATTGTGCTCCCTGTTCCTGTTGGAAGGGAATCATCTACAACTATAACCCATCTCCTCTTCCTCTTGGAAGCATATTTGATACAGAGGACTGACCTTTCTGATTGTGGTGACACCCCTGGTCATCATCTTACCTTCATCATCTTTAGGCTGATCTTCTATGTACAAAGCCTCCTACCTATTGTGCAGAGGCACCTGGTGGGGTGGGCAAAGAAAGATTTTGTTTGCCACTCCAAGCAGAGGCTACCCTCCATTTCATCCTTTCTTCACAAATTGTACCTTGTCCTTGCTGGGGGATGGACAGAGGATCCCCTTGTTCTTGAATTTTTTTGGTGGCTACTGGCTACTCCTGAAACCTCTTGGTTCCATCAGTCTAGCTCCCTCTCTGAACCTCTAATACTCCTTAAGCTTACACCATCTCATAGCTCTGCTACCAGACTGAGAGGTCATTCACCTGGTAACATCTGACAAAACTCCTGTTACTGCTACAATCCAGTGAAAGGCTGAGGTGCTCCCTACAGCCTGAAACCTGGACAGCTGCATGTCTGTTAGGAGCTGCAACTACGTCCTTCTTAGATAAAGAAAAATAAAAAACTGTATTTTTTAGTTTCAAGTCCTAACATGTGAAAGAAAGAGTCCATAGAATAGAGGAAGAGCAGAATCTTGAGGTTTGCCTCACATACAGTTATTTCAGGATAGCTGATTTAGAGAAACCACAGCAGTGGCAAAAAAATCAAGGAAAATAGCAGAAGTCCAAAACAACATAGAAACAGATCTATGTCACAAGTGCACATTCACCATTGAATTTTTTCCTATAATTAAGACGTATTGTCTTTGGAAGACCTCATCAGTTAAAGTGTCACTAATAAAATTTTAAAAGTTCCAGCATGGAGATACGGATGCCTGAAGATATTTGTTTCAAATATGTGTAATTATTTTACCTTGATCCCTTGCTATAATCTGTACCTGCTCTAACTTGACAGAAACCAAAGTACTTTAAAGCCACTTTTCTGTTTCTTTTGATAATCAGAGCAAAACATCCAGCACTGTATAGATGAACCATCTCCTTCACTTTTGTCCCTTAAAGCTCAAAAGGACCAATTCCCAAGCAAATTGCAAGAAAAAATATCCATCATTTTGGTGAAATCCCCAACTGGTTATTTGACAAAGACATTAAATTTATTTAGGCTGTTTTGTCTGCTTCAAAATATCAGTGGATTCAGGCAGGGTTTTTTTAATTGAAAAGATGTAGTAATGCATAGAAACAAGGTAATAATATCCCAAACCTATATAGTACTATTCTACTTACAATTTGGCCATGTGTTTGAATTTTAAAAGAATTCACCAAGTTATACAATTTATTAGTTGTATAAAACTGTGGAAAAATCCCTTTGATTTATTCAAAAGGAAAAAAAAGGAATAACGGGACACACAATAAATTGGAGACTACCTGTCTCATTCAATCAGTTCAAATTATCTGATAAAATAAAACCAGTGGATAAAAAAACTGAGTTGATAAATAAGAAAATTATAGAATTGTTTTCAGGATACCTACTTCCTGAGAACAGTCTCCTCTTGTGATTGTGGCCATTTAGCACCAAGAAAATTAATTTCCTAACACATAACTGAGGTTGTGAATGCCTTGGAAGTTAAGAGTTGTTCTCATAATTTCCTTTAGCATTACTTACTCAGTGAATTACACTGCCCACGTATAACCCAAAGGTTACAGTTATGATGATAATCCTCATGAGTTTCTAATTTAGACATTTGTTATGTTTCTCATTCTTTACCCTGAAGCACTGCCAGAAATGCTCTGGTTTTGTGCTAATAGATCAGGTGCTTTCTGCACATTGAACAGAACATCTTTAAGCCAGACTGCATCAAATTGGAGCTTTTTCAGAGAATCACATTAATTCTGCTGGGGGAAAAAAGGCGATAAACAAAAATGAAGAAATATAGTGCTACCTCTCTGAAATCCATTTAAGCAGTAATCCTCTGAAATTAGGGCATACAATTTGATTTATCAGCTATCATAACAGTAAAATGTTTTTTGACTGTGGAAAACACATTTTCAAGGAGATTAATCTTAATGTAAACTATGTTTTAAGTTATTCTTTTCTTTTTCAACATCATACATGCACAGTCTTCATACATACAGAACTCAACTGAAAGACAGGGATTGAACATGAGCCAAGGGTCTGTAAAGCAATGCAATTTCATTGCATTTATATGAGCAATTGTTTATGCTAGAAAAAGAAATCAGTAATACCTGTGTCTGAGTATTCTTTCTAATAAAAATTCCATAGTTTCAGCAATAAGGACAGGCTTTCATGAGTTTGCTTATGAAGTCTCTTTCACAGAGTTTTGGAGTGTTTGCACGGTGGAAATAGGTGCAAGATGCTCTGCGTACTGAAAGTGATCTGGATTATTTAGTTGGTAAGACTAAGGGTCACGAGTGACTTTTGAGAAAGATATTTAAATAAGTAAGTATTTTTCATTAAACATCAGTAGAATCTTGATACAAATTTTGAGTGCATACTAACAAGTCTCATAGTTGAAGGTTATTGGGAAAGAAGATGTGGACATAAATAACCAGCTGTAGTACTATTGCATTCACTGCCTGTTGGTTAGAGTCAGAAAAGTGAAATTATTTGGGCCAGACAACCATTTCTTCCTTTAATTTTCATAAGTATCCCTTAAAAATATGAAAGCCTGATTAATAAGAAGCTGTGCTACCTGGCATTGCATGGTTGTGACCAGTCACCTGGTCATGTTCATGAAGAAATTGTTTCCCTACATAATCATGGCAGCTGATGCATTTTGTCATTTGTTTGATTGCCTAATTGCCAGAGGGGCCAGAGTTTGGTTGAATATCAGAGTTTATCAATAAGAAATTAAAGTTAGTGAGCTGCTTTGATCTTGAAGATAAAAGACTAGAAAATAATGTTATCTAGGCATGTGTAATACCCAGGATCTCATTGGTGGAGTTATACTTATGGGGGAAATGGATGAGGTTGGATAGACTTTTGCAGAAATATCAATATCCCTTCCATGGGGAGGATATATCACCTTGCCCCCTTTATACAAAGTGTAAGGAGGTCAGGGATATTTCAGTGATATCCTATTCCAGAAAATGTGGTGGTGTTTTTATACAATTGCTGAACCAAGTAAAAATACTGCATGAGAGTGAGAAGTAAAGATCTTCCTATCCTTTGCCTGTGTTGAAGATAGCAGCAGTTCAAATGACCACATAAATTCTTAGCCATGTCACTGGTATTTGTCTGCTCAGCTGATTCAGAGTATTTCAGCTCATGAATGGCCACTCTTAAAATATTTCATATATTTAATTAACATAATTATTAGAAACAGCAGCTAATATTCCAAAGCTTTGAGTATAAGTTGTAGAGATTCTGTTCATAAAGAGTAAAATAATTTTTTCTCAGAAAGTTTTTACGGAAAGCTATCTTAATATTCATTTCATTTATAAAACAATGTCAGCTGCGAAGGATATAAAAATCTGTGAAAGAGAAAAAAAACCCCAAATATTGAAGGAACTTCTGCCATACGTTGCTCTTGGAAAATCTTGAAATGTGTAGTTAAGCTGATACATATTTGTGTGTTTTGTGACTCCACACTTTTCTTGCTCTTTTACAGCATATTCTTTTAGCAGGATACACAATCACTTTGCTCTCTCAGACCTAGGTGCAGAGCAGTCAGCACTTGCAGTTAAGTATGGCTTTGAAACTGAATTGCTTTATTTTAATTTTTCTTCTATGATGTTTCTTGACATGTTTCCAGATATATTACCATTCCTCTTTTCTACCTATTTGTTATCTTTACTTAGTCAATTGTGTCTTATTCTTCCTGAGTGGTGCCAGTTGCAATTCCAGTCTTAAGCAGATATTAGAAACAAGTTGCTTGCATTCTGTCTGCTCTTGATACCTCCAAGAATACACATCATACTTATGGGTCAGCCAATCTTGATTTGATGAAAACTCACTGAGAATAAAACAGTTCAAATGAAATAAAGAAAGCATAAAAAACCAAATTAATCTCAAGGACAATTTAACAGAAAAAAGAGTTTTAGAAGTTTAAAAGTAGAAAAATTTAGAAGTTAGAACAAAAATATTCCACTCAGTTATCTAGTAGAAATGCCAGTACTATTACAAAAACATAATTTTCAAAGCTTTTGTCCACTAAGGAAAAGATGTTGAAACAGAAAAAAACTATTGAGTATCTTCCACAAACTTTGCTAAATTTAAAACTCCTAGACTACACATGTAGTACACCTAGTATACACAGAAATCTTTATGGCTGGAATTCTCAGGAGTCTAGAGCTAAACATCATAGCCTGACTGAGGTCAGATAAAAAACAAACAAACAAATGAACAAACCTAAGAATCATTGGATGCTGCAAATTAAAACCATTGAGACTTTAGTATTTTTAAAGCATAGAGACTTTTCAGATCCTGTGGGCTAGCAGAGGAATACCATGTGAAGTTCAGAGAGATAGTATACAGGTAACATATCGTGTCAGATGTTAACCACAGTACAGTTTCTGCTCCAGTTCATAACACTTGACAGTGCCCTTTTAAAAAATTCTCTGTTGTTCAGATGTACAGGATGAGATAGAATTTTATTACACCGGTTCTTCAGAGAATCATTGTGAACCTTCCTCTGGCTTGGTGGGGTGGTTCTGGGGTCCTGTAGGGCAGCAGCAGTTGGAAAAGAAATCTGAAAATGCGAAGACTGTTTTTTTCTCTTTTTTTTCAGTAGAAATGGTCTCCAGATAATCCCATTATCTGAATAGCACCATCCCGAGGGCAGTCTTTTTCCTCTGACTGAATTTTTTTGAGAGGATTTTGAAATGCTTGCTGGATTTCTTTGTGATTAGTATAAGGAGACATACCTTTAACTTTTTGCTGCTGAGAAGAGGACTGTCTGAACAACACCAGCAATTGAATCAGAATGATTCTACCTGAAAATAATTTAGAAAGTTTTCTTTGTATGCTTTAAGAGATTATGAAAAATTATTTAACTTCTCAAGTTGGCATGCAGTTGAAGTCAAAGTGGAATTTTAATGTCTGGTGATTCCTAGTGGATATTAAAACAATCTTTTTCTTCCTCTGTCTACAGCAATTCATAGTATTTACCTAATGTTAAACAAAGATAAAAGAGAATATTAAACTGATGGTTGAAAAAAACTTGAAAATCTTGTAGAAATTTCATTAATTTTGAGAGGAAATCAAGATGGCCTGCAGATTAGGATAGCAGTGAAACTTCAGCATAGCCATGCAGTAAAACATGAACAGGACCAGAGCTGTTTGAGGGTTTTTTTGCTGTCTGATCCAGAGTGGTTAGGTTTGAAGATGACACCATTTTTATTTTTCCAAGAAATATGGAAATTATCCACTTCTCAAAATTTTAATATGTGACCTATGACAGTGAGATACCTTTCAGGAACTGGCAATGGCTGATGGTGGAACAACAGTAATCCCTGGCAGCTGAGAGATTATCATGGCCTATTAATATAAAATCTGCAGAACAGCAACATAAGTAAGCAAAATATTTGAAACTTTTAAATTTTTCTTTATCACACAAAGCAACAGAGTTATCACACAAAGGAACAGAGTGAATTACTATTTAACCTTAAATTTGAACAGTTTCTCAGGCCTTAAATAAGCATGATCTGAAATGGGCATTTTGCGTTAATTTGTCTTAAATACACATATCATCAATAACACTCTTGCATATGATGGGGTTTCCTTGTGTATCAAGAGTACATTTATGGGAAGTTTTGTTTATTTTCTCTTGCGATCCTGACTTTCGCTTAAATTGCCAATGAAGTCGCTCTTAAAGCTGTAGGTGAGGTACTTCTAAAAATGTAAGAAAAAAGTAAAGCTCCCTTGAATTATTTACAATAAAAGAAGGAGGGAGAAGAACAAAAACAGCTGCAGTAGTGCAAGTAGAGTGGGTGTATATATGACATGAGTGATTTGTTGAGTATGTCAGTAATCGTTTCAGTACAATAAGAACAGAAATGTAGTATGTTAGTGGAGTTCTCCAAGCTGTATTTTTTGAAACGCAGAGACATGACCTATTTTGTCAATTCAGCTGATATTTTGGTAATAATATAAAGTTAATACCCTATGTGTCCAGACAGAAATTTATAAAAAGCATAACAAAAAATTTATTGGTCTTCCTTGCTTGTTTCCTTACTTTGCATTAAATGTATTAAAACAAATTCTGATGACTATCCAAGTGTCTTCCAGGAAGACATGCATAAATTACAAAAACTTGTTTTTTTCCTTTTAGCGTGTATCTAATTTCATTCCAAGACCCCCCCTTGCTTCATTTTGCTATCATCCCTTCCCTGGTTCCCTTCCTAATTCTTTTTTTATGATGCTAGAGAGCTTTTGCAATACCTTTCTTTTTAAACAGTTATTTTCTTCTTGTGTAATTCTATATTCCTACTTCCTCATAATATGTTTCTGTATGAGCAGATGCAACATTCAGTTTCTTTCAGTATTTGTATGAATAAATTTCAAATTAAAATTCCACTCCTACCAGCATATGCAGCAATCTTGAATTACCTTCAGGTATAACGCATATCTAATCTGAATGCCAGCATAAGCAATACTGTAATATATTTTGGTAGCTAAGAGCTGTACAGCAATCAGTCTAAATGTAACATCAGATTTAGGCAATTTTATTGACAAATAAATACTACTTTTTTCCAGATTACTAAGCATTGGTTTTTTTCAAGTAAGTATACTCCCATATCTGCTAAATCAGAGAATCACGGTACCACAGAGCCATAGAATGGTTTGGGTTGGTGAGCACCTTCCAAGATCATCTAGTCCAACCTTCTAAATGTACAGAGAGAATCACCTCCCTCAAAATGCTTTTGAAGCAGCCCAGGATGTGGTTGGCTTTCTGAACTGAAAATGCACATTACTGAGTCATGCCCACTTTTTCAGCCACTAGTGTTCCCAAGTTCTTCTCTGCAGTGTTTCTGCTCTCAATGCATTCACCATCCCTTGATACTGGGGATTGCCCCAACCCAGTTGCAACACCTTGCCCATGGTCTTGTTGAACTCCATGAGGAGTTGCACAGGCCCACGCCTCAAGCCTGTCCAGGTCCCTCTGGATGGTATCCCCTCCCTCTGATATATCAACTGCACCACTCATCTTGACATAATCTGCAAACTTGCTGAGGGTGCAATCACACTCTGTCACACTGTTGGTGTTGTTGGTGGTGATATTAAATAATGTTGGTGCCAGTACAGACCCTTGAGAGACACCACTCATTACTGGTTCCCACTTGGACACTGAGCAATTGACTGTAACTCTTTGGACCCAAACATCCAGCCAATACCTTATTAATCTAACAGTTCAACCATACAACCCATATTTCTGCAATTTAAAAGTAAAAATATTATGGGGGACAGTATCAAGGGCCTTACAGAAGTAAGGTAGCTCTTCGTTTTTGCCCTCCTGGAGTAAATAATTAAACTGCACTGCCAGCAAAACTAGCCCTTCCAAAAGGGAAAGACTCGTTTGTTCTTCCAATCAAACTTCTGTGGGGTCAAAATAATTTCTCACCTCTCATATACGCAAATTCTTCCTAGAAGTGTAATAGATAAAAGTAAACAAGAAGAAAAAAGGAAGCCATTAAACATATCTTTAGCATGTTTCCATACAACTTCTATTATTTTAATGAAACAATTAGTGCAGACTATATTTTTAATATAGGTTGCCACCAAAACAAACCCAAACCCCCATTCCAGGCTCAATCCAGCAAAATGCCAAAAAAGCTGATTCTCAGCTTTTTTTTTTTTTCTTTTTTTTCAGATCTGGTTTTTTTTTTCTTTTTTCTCTGACCAACCCAAAGGAAGTCAGTAGTTTCACTGTTTCTTTTCATTGTAATGATCTTTGCAATGTAAAAGCAGTATTGTGGACTGCAGGCCCTTGTTTTATTCTGTAGTTATTTCCTCTCTGCATTTGCCTACATTATTTTTTCTAAAAGATTTACTTTTTCTAATCCTGTATCAGACTATGTAAAAACGGCTCTTGAAAAAACTCACTAGCTGCTTTAAAAGAAACCAGCTTCTATTGTAGGGTATTTTTTGCATAATTCTCCAATTTTAATATAAATAAAAATGAATACAATGAAAATGGGCTGTTTCTCAGAAGAGAAGGCTGTGGACTGTCACTCTTAAAGTTGTTCCTGTTCTTTAAAATTGCTTTTGTTTTCAGAGCCTTCCACTGAGATCAAGATGGGATGTCAGCCAAAAGGAATTTAACTTAGTGTTTTCCATCAGCGAATAGGCCTGAGTTTTGATCTCTTTCATAATCACTTGAATATGTAAACCAATGATTTCCATCTTTAACGGTTTGGCAAGAAAGATTAGGCAGACTCATTTAAGGGCTATTATCCTTTGAAGCATGCACAGTAATTTCAAACCATTAAATTTCCAAGCTGATTACGTTCTTCCAATGTAATACTTTGTTTCTTCTTTTTATAATTAAACATTTTAAACATGATAGACAATTGTAGAAGAATATAAAACTCAAAAAATAAGAAGGAAACTGTTCTGTTCTTGAGGTTTCAATTAAGAATATTTGAGTTTGTGTAGATGTTATGGAAATGGTAGTTGAGGAATGTTAAAAAAACATAGCTCATTACATATTTGTCATATAAAATGTCACCAATGCCTGCATCACTAATTAATTAATATGCATTATGTGATCATCACGGATAATCATAATATTAATATTAAAGCAAATAAAATAAAAAAAATTAGTTATGTTAAAAACACAGTTTCAAAAGTATGCACATAATCTATTGCAGGAATGCACTTCTAAAACCTAAACTTTATGCTCAAAATAGAAATTAGATTAGCAATCATTTAACTTAATGGCAAAATTCAGAACACAAGTTAGCATGTTCTGCATAACTATCCTGCCTAGAATCCAACTCCGTCCTTTTTTTAAATAATTCTACAAACGCCTTGAAAAAATGATTTTTTTTTTTTTAATGAAAAGAATGCTTTCTGTTTGTGTTGATTTTACAACAGAGTTTTGCTATCAGGGGAGTCTGCTGGGACTGGCTTGTGTGAGAAGACATTGGAGGCTGCCCCAATGTCATAAAAAGGCAGTGTCAGACAGCTCCTAGACCATCCCAACATTGCTCAAAGCTGAGCCACCAGTGATGCTGGTGGTGCCTCTGTGATAATGTATTTTAAAAGGGTACAAATTGCTGCACGTAGCTGTGAGAGAGAAGTGAGGAAAATGTGAAACAGACATCAAGGTCAGAGAAGAAAGAGGGAAAAGAAGTTCCAGAGCAGAGGTTCCATAGAGAAGACTGTGCTGGAACTGGTTGTCCCCCTGCAGTCCGTGGAGGAGCATATAAGAGCAGATATGGAGCATTGGGTCTGGCTGAGATGGAGTTTATTATTCCATAGCAGTCCTCACAGTGCTGTGTTGTGTGTGAGTACCTGCAAAGGAGTTGATAATGTGCTTTGGCTGCTGCTGAGCAGTGCTGGCATAGCACCAGCACAATCCCTCCAACATTCCTCTTCACCAACAGGCAGGGGATGGGAAAGATCTTGGGAGAGGATACAGACAGGACGGCTGACCCAAACTGCCCAAAGGGAGTTTTGTACCATTTGTTGTCTGTTCAACAAAAATGCCAAGGGAGAGGAAGACGCTGGAACCATTGTTTTGCTTTACTTAAAACTACTTTTATCTTGACAGACCATGGGGTTTTTTCCTCCTGTCTTGAGGGCCATCTCACCACATATCTATAACATAGCCAGTGCAGGACCCCACACCAAAGCATGTGAATATACTTTAAAGGAAGCTGCAGCCCCTTGACAGCCCATGGCAGAATAGGCTCCTGTAAAGGGGCTGTGGAGCACGAAGTGGAGCCCATGCAGGAGCTGCTGGCCCATGGGGGAACCATGCTGGGGCAGTCTGTTCCTGAAGGTCTGTGTGCCATGGGAAACACCCACACTGCAACAATTCTTAAGAGCTGCAGCCCATGGAGAGGACCCACACTGGAGTACTTTGCACAGGTCTGTGTCGTGTGGAAGGCACCCCATGCTGGAAGATGGAAAGGGTGTTAGAAGAAGGGGGTGGCAGAGATGATGACCGATCACTACTCTCATTCCCCATTCCTCTGCACTGCTTGTTGGGAAGAAGGTAGAAGGATGAGGAGTGAAGCTGTGCATGGGAAGAAGGGACAGGTAGGGGAAAGGTGTTTTCATCTTTGTATTTATGTTTCACTATCCTGCTCTATTGTTAATTGGCAATAAACTAAGAAATTTCCCATTTTTTGTCAGTTTTGCCCCTGAGAGTCACTGATGAATAAACTCCCTGTCCTTATCTTGACACACAAGGCTCCCCATATTTCCTCGCCCTGTCATGATGAAGAGGATGAGTGAGAGAGCAGCTTAGTGGGTGGCTGTCAGCAGGCCAAAGTTAAACTCCCCACACTGGTTCAAACACAAAAATGCTCTTCCAATAACCACTGTGAATGACCCTCCAAAATGCTTGTCTCCCACAACAATCAAGCTCTGCAATAGTCTAGACAATTAAGAACAATTTTAACACATAAAAATGTTACATATTTAATAAAAGTGAATCCACTTGGAATGTTTTTATTCCCCTCCCAACAGATTGTGGGACTCTGCTCAATGAGTCCACAAACTGCACTGCTGTTATTAAACCCTGAGCTGCCACAAAATTCATATTCTACATACTTGACTGTGGGTAAGGACTGCTTTTCAAGAACTCCTTATTTCCCACTGCCAACAGGACATGGATTTAAAATGCAGTGAGCTATTCATGCTTTGTCTGAGGTATTTCTGGACTCCTATATCCTCATAGAATGGTGCTTCATACCATCTAACAAAAGGATAAACTCTGCTTCTTCATCTTTATGCAACAAAACACAGAAGTCCTCAAAGACTATTATTTTATGCTTAAACCTAAGCACACACAATTTATTAGACATAAAGGATTGTTTCTTGAGCAGCCATCTCCTCCAGACAAGAGCAATAGAAGAAAACTGTTCTGGTAGCAGAGTCTGGATGATTAATATATCAGTATAGTGCATATTCGTATATGTGTGTATATATATATATATACACTTCATAAACTGCATTGAAAACAATAATTTTGAGGCTGTTTCTATTCATAGTGGGGCAACAATACAAATTTTTTCCATTTAGGTCTGAGTGAGGGGTAGCACCCACTGAAGTACGTGGCAATGAGGAAAAGCAAAAAGTTGCACATCAGAGGACATTTGCAGAGCACAGTAATGCATAGTTTATTGGTCCCGCATTGCAAGCATGCAATCCCTTGACTACTTGGACGCGGGTAAGCCATCTTCTATTGAGAGAGCACTGCCATAGCCAGGAGCACCTGTGCGCTGTTCCATCATAGCTCTGTACACACAGGCCTCTTTGCCTGCCCCCTACTTAGGAACCAAAAATCGTCTCAGAAACCTCTTTCCCTTGATTTGGTTTTCCACATGTTATTGCAGCTACTTGAAAATCCTGGGCTGTCAGCTAAAAAAATGAATGTGTTTTGCTGTATTTATGATCTCTGACACAACTTGTATGATCTGACTGAGAACCTCACCCAGCAAGCTTTAATGCATTAAAAGAGGACTTTATTAGACTTCATGGTTGTTCCGTGGGAATGTATCAAGTATTGCATATTTTTATCTAGACCTGAGTAGGAAACAAAACCCTATAAAACTCACAGATAATACAAATGTCTTTGCAAGAAAAGATCAGAAACATTTTAGAAGCTTTTGTAGATGATATCAGATTATACAGATTGCTAATTCTCTGGGAGAAACAGATTCCAGAGACATTGTTTTGTGAATATATCATGTCTAGTAGTTACCTTGCCCCCATGAACATGACAGGATTTCACCCTGGTTTTGTTTGGTTATTTGGATGGTTGGTTGGGTTTGGGGTTTTTCAATGGATTGAGGAGCTGGGTGTTTTTGTTGCTGGTTTGGTCTTTTTGGATTTTTGCTTTCTTTTGGAGCTATTCTTTTTAAAAGATGATTAAACAGATTTACAGAATTAAAATGTTGCTATTCTAACAGAAGAAAGTGGCAATTCTGTAGCTACTGGCAAGAAAACTGAACTGCATATGACCTGGTCCCAATTTTCCCATTTCCCTCGCCTCTTGTTCTGGCTATTGGCTACTTTGGGGTAACTATCTATTACTTAGATTTTACCAAAAGTTCTGTATTTTGAAAACTTTCCTATCAATGACACTATATTGTGATTATTTGATTGAAAAAAATCCTGGCTATATTCCAATATAGCTCTGATAAGACTAACTTTCTGGAATCCTACAGTAATTATTTTGAAACAGAAGTGTTTTCAAGTTAAAAAATCATCTCTTGTTCCACGTACAACACCACCACCACCATCAACAAAAGGACTATTATTTCACTTACACCTGCATTAATCATTTTCTGTAATGCAGTGCTACCTGTTCATTTACAAGGAAAACCAAGAAAGATGAGATGTCAGTTTTAGAACAAATAAGATATGGGCAAGCTAGCATCAATTTATAACCAAGAAAATTACCATATAATAACGAATATGTATAACATAATAGTTCAAAACAACCTCTCAGAATGTATGTGTCATTTATTCCTCAAATGAGGCAAAAAGCTGTGGTTCAGACCACAGAATATATTTCCTTTGGGTCTACATTTAAGGCATTATGATCATTCAGTTCAAAGACAGAGACAGGGGTTGGATCTATATTTGAATAGTTTCAACTATTATGCGTATGAGTATTCTAGAAATAGCCTTGTTTATGAGGCTTTATGTTAAGTCTACCTAATCTCTGTACAGTCACTTGTGCACATTTTATTTTATTTATTCATTACAAGTAAAACTTAGTTTAACAGGTAAGCATACACATGATTCTTACAGCTGAGGGTATTTTTAAACTGGTCTAAAATGAGGAAAAAATACAGACATTTCAGCTTACATTTTAAAATGTTTATGTCTCACCTACAGGAAAAGTAAGTGAATACTCATTTTTTATTCCAGTATGCCGGTATTTCCATTCCTGTAAGTCTGCAAATAATGACTACTACATTTCATTTATAGACAGAAATCTAGAAATAAAAGTTACATTTCTACAAACAAAAATTGGTCTGCTACTGCTTTAAGGTTATCGAGATGGGTGAACTGCACAGATGAGAGAACAAGATTTTTCAAATCTCAGGGTATTTGATTATTGATCTAGTGTGGTTTCTCAAAGTTTCCCTTCCTGTAATTTACAGTCTTATAATTTCAAAGATGATTGAACCGGTAAAACAGTGTGTTCTTACAAGAAAAAGACACTTTTCTTAATTAAGGGGGAAATATTACTAAAAGAAGAACTGCCATGTGTAACTTAATATGCTAATAAATACATATGATCCATATTAAAAATATACCATTGGTTTTTTGTTACTCTATTTGTTTCATCTGCCTTCTTTCTATTTTAGCAACAAATTATGTATGATCATTTGTTTTATAATTTGAACATCTAGTATGTCTTTTTCTTTGCCTATGGAAGTGAAAACTTCTCTTCCAATCCTCAGTAGCATATGGTCAAAATGGCATTCGCCAAGGACCTAAACTTTCCTGACATCAATAGATTTCTGCATTTCAATTTTTAAATTGCATATTTTCAACTCTAGTTATTGACGCTGACAACCTGCTAATATAGGAATAGAAAAACACAGATTTGAGGAAGATTTTACAGATTGCTCAATAATTAGGGATTCAGATTCCCTCCGATCTATGCTTATGCACATGGCTGAAATATCTGCATTAAGGAGACTGACACTCCATTTTCCTTTGCAGACTACAGGCTACTCAGAATTCTTCTTGCTCTGTAGAGGAGTCTAATCCTTTCAAGTAATATTATAAAGGAGGAATGGTAATTACACTGCTAATTTACACAACTCAGTTACATGTCTAAAGTTAAATGAGGTGGATCCAAGCTCAGGTCCACTACACCACACCTCAGTGTGGTCAAATAAGTACTTGCAACATTTTTTTTAGAAAATTTTGGGCCACATTTGACTTATCAGGTAATCAGTTTCATTCTTATCGATGTTTTCCATTATGAAAATTATTAATATAGGAATAACAGACATTTTCTTCAATGAATTAATATTTTCCATTCTTACATTGACCTAGAGAAGTAATAGAATATTTAATATAGGAGCTGTAAAGACTTTGTGTTGGCTGGTCTTCACAATATTAATTCTATTCATCATATTATTACCCTTATACAACAATTTTTAAAGAACTATGAAACCCTGGATTATTTTCTTAATGATATATTATACTGCACAGTTCATTCTTACTACCAACTACCCACTACCCAAAGGAATCCGTCTGTAAATCAGAATGTACCAAGAATAAATGGCACTTCTCAAGCTTAACAAAGTATAATATATAGTCCCAAACTGAAATCTAACAGGGAATGAAAGATAGTATTGAAATTCTTATACAGAAATGCTATGAATTCTAATAGAAGCACAGTTAATCTGAAAAATTTAGAGGCGTTTTCTGCATCCTTCAAAAATGTAAAAGTAGACTTTTCACATACTTTCAGAACGTCTGTGAGATACATCAGTGTTGAAATTCAACAGCTGACTCAAAAGTATGAGATGTAAATACAGTGTTAGAGAACAGAGTATTCTTTGGGCTTAGGTTGGAGAGAACTTTCTGATACGAATCTATGTGAGATTTCTAAGTAACAAATTGTGATCATAATCCCTAAATAAGATGATTCACAGCAATTTCTCAAATGAAAAGAAATAACAGGAAAAGCAGGAACAACAGAAGGTCTACACAAACATTGATTTAGTCTCACAAAAGTTCTTTGCAGTTCAATACATTAAGAAAGCTTGTGTATTGGCTTTGTATTGTGATGAAAATAAGGCAGAAGAGAAGAAATAATATCTTAAGACAAAAGGAATATCTTAAGACAAGTTGGAACAATTAAATTCATTTATACAGTAATATTTAAGATAGCCAACTTGCATTTTGCAAATTTTTTATTTTTCCTCTGAACTTTGCTAGAAACCTCTTCATTTAATTTGAATTTCTGTAGAGCAAAAAAATTCTAGATATTATTGCTTCTCCAAATCCATTTTGTTGTTTAGATGTGAGGTGATATTTTATTCAGATTTGGACTAGCTATACAGGGGGTTTTACGAAAAGCCCTCTCTATTTAATTTAACATTTATTTAATTTTAAATATAATAGGGAAACTTGGATTAATCTGCACATTCAATTGATTTCTCAGATACTTGAGAGTTGTAGTTTGAAAGTTCTGTAATGGTTGATGAGTGTAAAAAAATCCAAACACTGAATGCATATTAGAAAAGGTCTGAAATTTCAGAGAATATACAGAAACAAGTTTATGAATTTTATAGGACCCAATGTTTGTCAAAAATCAATTTCAAGTAATTGTTTTCACATAGACTGTAAAAATGATGTTCCCTGCAGAATTCACTTTTATTTTTTTCCAATTCTTTCTCCTGAGATTGAAAACTTCATTATATTTCTGTATGTAAGATTCTCTTCAGGCTGGATACCCCGGTGAGCGCATTTTCTTTGGTGCCTTTATAAACCAGTGTAGTACATCATGCAGTATTTATCAGTCGCCAAACACCAGTTCCATAATCAGATACACACCTGATAATGAGGTGCTCATCTTTTTCACACAAGTGTTACATCAGCTTCAAGGAGCCATCATAGTCAGAAGGAAAGGAACTGGGCTCAGAGCAGAGACCAGTTTGTGAGACAGAGCAAAACCAGGAAGCAAACCCCTCCTGATCCCTATTTGTCAGTCAAACTCTTGTCATGATTACGTGTAAGCCATGTTTCCTTCCTCGAAGTCTTAGGTAGCTCATTTGTTCACATTGCATTCAGGCGTCCTCAATTTCTCCAGTGCTATTTTTCTCCTAACACATTGGAGAAGAGAACATAATTAATTGAAAACTAGAGGTTGGTAGAATCGGGATTCTCTTACTGGGATAAGACAGAGATAAGATTTTTTTCTGAGAAGTTATGTTTCCCAACCTATTTACTCAATGGAAACTAGCAAGGTCTTTTAACAATATTTTAATTTCATTTCTTATCAAATAAATACCACACATATTTTATATTTTATTTCCTGTATGACTCTTGTTGCCTAAAGACTGATTTCTTGAGTTCTGGTTTTACATTGCGTAGCTGCCGCCATCAAATATAAGATTTATAGTGATAGGTATCATATTTCAGAGGAAGGGAAACATCAATCAGTGCTTTTGAGGAAAGGTACCAGCAAGCCCTATTACATCATTCTACAAAATCAGAATAATTTTTCAAAAATTTGCTTATTGTTCTTTTGTCTGTAACAATATTTCTGCTCTTACTGGAAGAAAATTTGATAGCACATTTTGAAACTGGTAGAAATTTCCTAAAATGTGAACAATTTAAAAGTATTAGAAAGCAGGTGGTGACACCTAGTTTCAAACATTTCTCACATACATAATGTTCTATTCCTAAATTTCGTTAAACTGATTTGCAGATGAGGAAATTTTTTCTTTTCCCATTCCTTAACATTGAAAGTGCAATTTAACTGGAAAGATCCCTAATAACTGATGGCATAGAACTTACATTTAGAGTAGAATTTCAAAATTCTTCAAGCAATTGGTCAAAATTACAGGAAAGAGAAGTTTGTGCATGGATTCCTTAATCTTCACAATTTCCTTCGAATGCTCCATTACGAGGATACCTGCTCAATTAGACAAAAATGGAGCATTTTGTCTATTGGTTCTTTGTGCAGGATTTATTCTCCTTGCTGCTAAAGAGCCCATGCTCTCTAGTAATCACAAACGCTATTTTAGCACAATTGAGAATGATTATTCTGAATTTAGTGTATTTTACATGTTTCTCAGAATTGAATTTGGCCCTGAAACAAGAAAACAACTATTATTGGCTCCATTTGCTGCCATCTCTCAACAACAGACTTGTAGAGAAAAAAATACATGATTAAAAAATAAACAACAAATCAGAGCATGAAGGAAAAACTTTTTCCTCCGTGACTCAGAAGACTACCTGTTCAGTCTTACACCTTTATCTAATGGGCTTCTTTTAGAAAATTTCTTTCTCCCCTATTTCCTCAAGGGGATACAATTTTACAAGTATTCCTTTCTTACCTGGAACACATACAGTATTAGAGTAACCCTTGCTGCTCAACAAGTGGGTTTTTTGACTAATTTTTCCATAACTGATTTATTTCATCTAGCTTTGTGTAACCTAATTCACAACATTCCAATAAAATGCATGTAAAAAAAGTAAGTATGCATATAATTAATATATCCTTTTTTCATAATTCAACAGTGTATTTCTCTCGTGATGCATACATACTTTATACTCTTTGATTTTACTTAAAATACTTGTTCCTCTCTTTCAGCTAATTTACTTTTTAATTTTTTTTACATCTTGCACTGTGTAGCTGAACTGATCACTAATGTCAGCTTGTTTTTGCAGTAGTTTTTATGACTGTAAAATGACAGGCAGGCAAAAAATTACTGTACATTTGTGATACATATAGGGGCAAGTGGAGGATAGAGCAGACAAGTTGAAGGCATGGAAGTGAACTGCTTTGCATAAAGCTACATTGTAAACTGAATAGATTATTTCTATGGTTAAGTCTGTGTTTCATAAGTATTTAACAATGCTGCATTATGGACTGTGGTTATTTTCCTTCAAACAGCTTTTCAATCACTTTCTGCACAGTAAATATTACAGCCCTGAGCCCATACCAATTAGGATGCAGAATAACCTCCTCTTTCTCTTATGTGCTGCTTTTATTTAAAGAGTCTTTCCAAGTGGACTGATGCCAGTATTTCCACCCTGAGGACTTCTACAACACATTCACAGATGTCTGGCAGAGACTACAAATTTATGCAGTGACCTGCTCACCAGTTTGAGTCCATATTCACCACAATGCCTAGCTACTGAGTGGCCAACTTAAACCACCACCAGGGTCCCTTATTAATGTTAGATGTCAAGGAGTCCCTCCAAATGCTGGAAACACCAACATAATATGTGAGACTCCTGTTAAACTGTGTGACAAGAAGAAACAAAAACAAAAAACCAAACAGTGAAAAAACGCATACACGCACTAATCCTTTGGTGAGAACTCTTACATTCAGCTTCATTCTACAGGATAAGATTTACATGTCCTGTCAGCAGCCACCCCAAGCTGAAATGTCCTTATCAGCTAGTAACAGGTCTGCCTCCAGCAAGCTCTCAGCTACACAGGGATGTGAGAGAAAAATGAGAGAAGCCCCTGACACAGGGCTCTACTCCTCCGCAGAAGAGGTGATGCTTCTGTGAACCAGTAACCCACTTCTCTCCTGACATTAATGGGAGTGTAAACTCGGATCTTACCCTAGTCATATGTCTTTTAACAGTTGTCTAATATGTGAATCCTGCCAAAGGAACCACATTCTTCAAGATAGGTATTAGTTACCAGGGGAAAGCCAAATCTCTCTTTCTCCATAACCCAGAAACTATTTTCCTGGCATGCTTCCCTCCTGCTTATACCTGCCAGAAGAAAAAACTGCGCTGTCAAGATGGCTGGACATGAACACATGGCCAGAAATGGTGTCTCTATATCTGAGCTGAATGAAGATGGCCACCTGGCAAATATTTACAAGAATCTCCCTTCAAATTCTTCTGGTCCAGGTTTTTTTTAATTCTCTAAATCCTGTTTCTCTCAGCTCTCCTGCTTGAGATTAGGTACTACATCAGTCTGCAAGAGTTAATGTCTCCCTTTCAGGGAACAATCTGAACAATTACTAAAAACTTCACTCCTGAACTAGGAGAGCTGCTTCTGAATTAGAAGAAGGTGACAAAATGCTTCTAAGTACACTAAAACACACCCCAGGGAGTAGGGAGTGGGGATGGGGATAGTGGTTACATGAGCTAAAAATTAACATTCTTGAGATAATTAAAGCCCACATTCTGCTGTCAGAAATTTGCATTATGATCCCATTTGACTCTAACCAGATCCCACTGGTTAAATGAGAATTACACCATTAGCTTAGGATCAGGTCCATTGACTTCAGAGAATGTAAGTCCCTGACATATGACAGCAAAAAGAAGAAAAGCTTACAAAACACCAATAAAAAACCAAGCAAAATAAAAATTAATATTTCCATAATCTTTCAAATATGTAAATTTCAACTGCATAAATATTTAAACTGTGCTTTTTCTGTATATTAAATGATCCTGGTGGTATAGGGTTCATTTGCACTTGAACGTTTGAGAGGGAGAGTGCTGATTTGTAATAAAGGAACATATGTTCTAAAATAACTGTGTGAGTCATATGATACCAAATACATAAATTTTAATTCATAAAACCAGTTTTAAATATCTTCCATTTAGTGTGCGATATGTATGCTGATGGAATTGATGTGCATTTTAAAATTATTCATTCAAAGCAACTTGCATTTTCATTTATAACTTACACTGAGAAAAATTCATTCAGATTCATCAATCATCTCAGCAAAACCCACATAAACTCCTTTTTTAATGGCACACCTATTTAATTAACAGTTGTCAAGATCATCTGCCTTGCCCATTCCACTGATCAGATTGGATAATTTCTTTTGTTTACTCCACTAAATTATCAACAGCAGGAAATTAAATCTTTGTGCTCTTGTTCTTCAGATTTTTTCAAATTGTCATTATGCTCTTTAGAATATCATCCTTGTCAGCTCTGCTCTTCTGTCAACACCAACCTCTAAGCCAGTGTGCCAGTTTTTAACCACAAACCTTTCCTAGATTTCCTAGACCTTTTCCAGATCTTGCTCTGTGTGGTTTAGCCACAGAATTCCTTCTACTAGCTGATCTGCAAAGCTACGCTTAACTGTTCCATGAAATTGTTACTCCAGAGACGACATTGACCAGGTGACGATAACTGGGCTGAATAAGAGTTGTAGTTCAAGAATTAACCAGGTGCAGGTGATCAATATGTGAGCACTACTGATTTATACATTTAGCTCACACTTACCTGTCCCCCTCTCTTTCATTTCATTGTCATGCAGTGCCTCAAATTATTTTGAAAGAAAGAGTTTCTGTGAAGGAAACATGAAGGAAAGGAAGGGGAAAGTGTTGAATTTACCTTACAAGATATAGTGAACTATAGGAAAATATAGAAGGAGTTAAAATTTTCTGTAAATTCCCTGTCCTTGAGAGTGATTGAAACATTTCTTTAAATGAACATAGCCAGACACTTCTGTACTTTGAGGGTGGTGAGGGACTGACACAGGTTTCCCAGAGAAATTGTGGCTGCCCCATTCTTGGAAGTGTTCAAGATCAGGCTAGATGGGGCTCAGAACAACCTGGTCTAGTGAAAGGTTTCTTGCCCATGGCAGGGGAGTTAGAATGGCATGATCTCCCCTCCAAACCAAGCCTTTCTAATGATTTTAATTAAGTGCTAATGTGAGCCAATGTCTAATGCACATGCAATGCTTTGAATACTGCTACACAAGTTAGAGTTCATTAAAATCAGAAGTAATTCGTATTTGCAGAATATTCCAATATTTCTGGGGGTTTTTTTTCCAGTTTTTTTTTACTTTTGAGGGGTTAATGTATCAATGCATACTACTTTTAAGTAGGAGGCTTTTGTCTTTTATTTTTAATGAAACAGATAATGTAGAAATTAGTCAATATTTTGTTTCTACTCATTTATTAGGTGTCAATATTTTTTTCTTTAAAAAATCAGTTACTGTTACTTTTTTTTATAAAAAGCTTTCTTCATTTTCTGTGCTTTGAATTGAATCTCTGATTTGCTACATATAGACCATCAGAGCATCTGTGGTTGGCTGAACATTCACTTCTACTTTGTTATCTTTGAAATTCATGTAATCATGAAATTATTTAATAAACCAATGTTTTCAATGAAACTAGAATGTATGGGCAAGTGATAGATTTGTAGTAAAATGTAATCTAAAATGTATATATATATGTATACATAGAGAGATATATACATCTAAATATACATATCTCTATATAAATATAGATATATAAATTGTATATAATATATTAAAATAGATACATATAGAGAGATTCCAAAGATACTTATCACAATGTGCTAGATACATTTGACAACTTCTGTTCTTCATATTGAATGTGTTTTAGATTTGCATAGAAGTAGACAGGAAGCTGGCTTCAAAGTTCACTTTGAATATTACCTCAGAGACCACACTTCTTGGAGAAAATGTTGTGAAAAATAACTTCATAGGAGGTGAATTCTTACAATTTTCCAGGAATATTCTTGCAATTAATATTCTCTGAACATATTCTATACTGATAAAAATGGTCACCCACACATACTGGAAGAAATGGTGAGAGGCTCTTATATTGACTGGTTCATGATTTGTAAAATAGATAAATTAATGCAAAATGTATAAATTAAATGATATTATTTTCTTTAAATGAAATGCACAAAATTTTAAGATGTTTTAAAGCACATGGTGTAGAGGATTTCTAATTCAGAATTAAATCTAGAATGAATGATGGTGTATCTTCTTTCTGGTTTAACTGTGAAACCAATAACAGGGATTTAATATATTTAACTTGAATAAAAGGTATAAGATCAATATAATTAAAAACAGTGTAATGGGCTTCAACCAATTGTATTTTGTTTGGTCAAATATTAACTCGAGGACCACTGTTTGTGCTAGTTATCATCCCTTCACATATGGGCCTTGCAAAAGACCTGGAAGAGTAAAGCGTTCTCTGTATTTTGGAGAATTTTTCATCTTTCACTCCATGCTTTCTTACAAGAGAATTTTCTTCATCTTTACTAGAGCTACTTGGAATAAGATAGGTATAGCTTGTTGGAACTTCTCATACAGTCATTTACAATACTTTTAAGGCAAATAATTTGTGAATGAAGGCCTCAGATTGTTGGGGCCCTCCCCGCTGCCATGTAGTCCTGGGAGAGGGGCCCCAGGGGGGAGACACAGGGTTTCCTTAGCCCCTGGTCAGCCTCGTTCCCCACTGGTTGTTTTGTGTTCCCCTGCGCGGCCAAGCACCCTTGGGTCCTGTGATTGCCTCAGTTCCTCGGCAGACCTCCGGCCATGCAGCTGGAGAAATAAACATCTCTGAAACATCTATCAAGAATCAGTCTATATATATTTCTTTTCCACGGGCCTCGTTGATTGATATGTGTGTTGCAGTATCTGCACTGTAACAAAGTGGTAGGGAAATGCTGGCAAGACATGGATCCCTAAGGACAGAAGTAAAAGAGTAAAAACCACTCTAGATCTCTCCTCACCTTGGTGTGGATATTCTCTCTAAATTATGGAGGAACTGTGGAAAGACTCTTGGCTCTCAGAGCCACATATGGACATTTATCTTAAACTTGAAAAGATTCTTGAACAATGATTTGTAAATTTTAGCTTAATTCAAGCTCAAAAAGAACTGAAACACTTCCTGGTATGGTTGTTTAAGAACTTTGTTCTTTGGATTTAATTCTTACCAAAGACTTTTGGAAGAATGTTTGGACACAGTTAATACTGGAGTCAAAATATATGCCGATGGAAGAATACTTTTGTGATTATTTAATTACCGAGACTGTTGAGCAATATCAGCTGTGTCTTGGCGAAGGGAAGCGTGCTTCAGAGTCTGTGTGACCCAGGCCATGTGGACCGAGCTCTCTGTGAGCAGCAGCGAGGCAATTCCCGCATGCGGGCAGAGCGGCGCAAGCTGCAGTGTCAGCAGCGGAGCGAGGTGCAGCGGGAGCGGGGTGACCCGGCGGTGCCCGCCCGGCCCCGCGCAGCGTGTGGTGGAGTGAGCCCTGTGAACGCCCGACCGAGAGGGGCGGTGCGCGGGCGGTGGCTGGAGGTGGTGGTGGCGGAGCGGAGCTGCACCTAGCCGAGACGCACGTTGGAGCAGGGCGCGGGGTGGGGCGCCACTCAGGGGCCCAGCTGAGACATGGGTGTGATGCCAGGCAGCGGCAGCTGAGACTGGAGGAGACGGCACGCAGGGAGCTGAGCGGCACAGCCTGGCCCGGCCCACGCAGCCCCGAATGTGACCCCAGGTAGAGCACGCAGGCATGAGCAGCCCCAACAGCTCCAACGCGGGAGCGAGTGAAAACAAAAGCGAAACCAGGAACGCAGCGAGACAGAAAACAGCAACCACTCGGAAAAAGGAAAAAATCATCATAGCCAAGGTTTTAGGAATAGTAAAATGGTATAATGTTAAACAAAATTATGGTTTTATAACAAGGTGTGACAACCAGCAAGACATATTCGTTCATAGAACTGCTATTAAAAAGAATAACCCTGAAAAATGCATCCCAAGCTTGGGAGATGGAGAGGTGGTGGAGTTCAAAATTATACAAGGTAGAAAAGAGTTACAAGCAGCAAATGTCACCAGGCCTGGGGGTATTCCAGTCAAAGGCAGCCATTATGCACAAAATTATAAACAATATCCATCCCAGCAGCTTCCCTACCCACAACCTACTTTCCCCTTTTACCCTATACCCAATATGAACCCTTTCCTAAGTTTACCCCATCCCCAGTTTATTCCTAATCTGTTTTTCACCCCATGGCTTCCACATACAATTCCCTTTCCCTACATCTCCTCTCTGATGCCAAGGGGGGGGATAAAAAGGGGGAGGGAAGAAATTAAACCCTCTCCTGCCTCAGTTTCCCCAAAAAAACATGCCCAGAGAGTTGTGTCTCCCTTCTGTCAGTGTTAAGATGTTCCAGAGAATCTGTTTGGACATTTAAAGACTCAGGAGGGTGGCTTGTTTTGTTTTGAAACTGTCCTTGTTATCTCATGTTTATCCAGTTGTTTTCAATGTTAAGTTTTAAATCTCTTTTTGTTAAAAATAAATGGATGAAATGTTGGGGCCCTCCCCGCTGCCATGTAGTCCTGGGAGAGGGGCCCTGGGGGGGAGACGCGGCGTTTCTTTAGCCCCTGGTCAGCCTCGTTCCCCATTGGTTGTTTTGTGTTCCCCTGCGCGGCCAAGCACCCTCGGGTCCCGTGATTGCCTCATTCCTCGGCAGAGCCCCGGCCATGCGGCTGGAGAAATAAACATGTCTGAAACATCTATCAAGAATCTGTCCATATATATTTCTTTTCCACGGGCCTCGTTGATTGATATGTGTGTTGCAGTATCTGCACTGTAACACCAGATACCTCAAAATCCATACTTCTCCTTCATATGTTTAATTTATTTATTACATTTTTAATTGCATATTCTTCACTTAGACATTGAGAGGTGAAAATTTCTCTTAACTTGAGCCATGTTAAAGAAAGACAAAGAACAGAAGCACCATGAATATTTTGAGCTTCACAGTGGCTATCCACCAATTTAACAGAGCTTTAATTTCTAAGTAAATCAAGCTAATTGTCAGAAGTAGCCACCATTTTGTGGCTCTTTCAACAGATAGTTCTCCAAGGCTCCCAGGAATTCATCTTTCCTGCTGTGTGATTCTCTTAGAGAAAGGGAGTAAATTGTTTGAAGACCATCAATAATTTCAACCTGATTGTGGTTCATTTGAGCTATCTTGTGATCTGCAATGGGCTCTTAAAGAAGAATCTCCTATAACAGCTATGTTTTTCTTTTATTTGTGTTTTGTAAGCAATCAGGCAAGAAAACACAACCATATTTCTTAGGAAAAAGGAATTTCTCAAATTATTTTGTCTTTTGGTTTTTTCCTATGACTTCATCAAAGTAGGATTGTTGATGTTAGCTACTATGTATTTTTCAGAAAGATTTCCTTTAGTGTCAAAACTTTAAAATTAAGAGGAGATGGAACACACTTTATATTATTTTGCTAACTACCTTCTTTTATTCCAGCATGTTTTATTATTTCAACTGCAATTTTGAAAATAGTCAGCCGGTAGATACACGCATATATATACGTTGTTTTCTTAGCATATAATAGATAAATGAGAAAAAATTCATATGTTCTTGTCTTCAGGTACATAATTCAAGATAAAAAGCATATCTTTGCAGAAGATTAACAAATTATAGTCTGAATTCTGAATCAAGTGTCATTTTAAGAAAATCCTTTGTACATGGTTAAGCACCTGTAATATCCATGTGAATTTTACGGGAACTTCCTGACATTAGGGTGTGGTCATAATGAACAAAATCTGATACATATATGACCCCCCAACATTCCTGTAGAGACAATAAATTCAAAGTCTTTCAGTGAAAATGATGCTGACTTGTTTCCACTTTCTGTTAAAGTTGCTCAGATACCTCCTAAGCTGTTCTTGTAAGGAGTTGGTCATTTTATTGCATTGCTGTAACAACTTGTCCTGTGAGCAAAGCAAAATACCTCATGCCATGATCAAACTGAATTAGCAGTGTTTGGCATTTTGGAAGTTCTCATACACACCATAGCAAATCAAACAATCAAAGATTAGCAAAAGCCTGCAGTTTTAACAGCTTTTATTCCTGTGCATGTGAATATACACACATTACCATTTCATATCAAGTTTCATTACAAGTAGGTATTACTCACTGGACAATTTCTTTCATTTCTGAGTCAAGATTGGGAAACATACTGCTTGCTATATGTGTGAAGCCTAGGAGCTTGTCTAACTGAACAACTTAAACAAAAGCTTTTAAATATTACTTAAAAATATTAGTAACAGATATGTTAAACCTCAAGCTTTAAATAGGTGTTTTGAAAACAATATTTCTGTACACAGGTATCATAGGTTAGCATAGATACGGAAGTGATTTTCTTGCAAAGAGGTGCTTACAGCTTCCTCTATGACCTAACAGAACCTATCAGCTGGCCAGTTTGAATATGGATAATTTTTTAAGCCACTTAAAAAAGCCTGACATGCCTGTATGGTCCACATTTAGGAATGGACAAGCCCCAGGAAAGCTCTCTTGCTTCCAGCCTTGGGACAGGTAACTGGACTGGGCCTGTTTGGGGCCCAGCGGGTCCGGGCCGGGCCCTGCTTCGTCTGGGCTGGGTCTGGGCCAGGACCTGCTCAGCCCAGGCCAGGCCAGGCCAGGCCAGGCCACAGCCATCCTGGAGCCGTGCAGCCCTGTTCCACCCGCGCCCCCCTCCAGCACTCTTACATGCAGATGGCGTGGCCTGGCTGCCACCCCACCTCTCCAGTGCGGCCGAAGATTCAGCTGAAGCTGCCCTGCTGCCCGGCAAAGATCATGGGACCAACAGCGATAAGCGAATTCCAGCTGCAGGGCCGGGTGAGATTAACCCTTTTAGTGCTCTGAGATTCCTCCAGAACAGATGAAGCCTGCAGACATTAAGTAGAGAAAGAAGCGCTGAAAACGTGAGGGAGGAGGAAGAGGAGATGCTTAGGAGCTGAAACTCTGTTGTAAAGCTATGGTGGTGATGGACTGTGATATATCAGAGTACCCGTTGTAATTTCATGAAAGCCTGGGGGGGTGGAGCGTTCAAACTGTACTTGTGAGCAAAAGCACCTGTGCTGGAATAAGCAAATGCTGACGCAGCTGTAATTTGATGAGAAGTTTGAACAGGGAGAGATGGAAGTGATGAGGACTCTTGTTCCAAATCGGAAAGAGAAGACCTCTGTTCCCAGAGATATTCCTAGAGATGAAGATGATGAGGACCCTTTTGCTCCCAGGGAAGGGGGAGGGCCTCTATTTCTAGAGATGAAGATGCTGCCAGAGATAGGTAAAGAGAACCTTTGTTTTAGGACAGCCCAACCTTAAAATGGTACCCCAGTAGCACAAGAGTGGACCCTCGAAAGCAGTTGTGGGAAAAGCTGTAAGTTGGGGGAAGGGACTCTCACATTCGAGCAGAGAACCAACATAGGCGGCTGGCTCGTTGTGATACTGAAGCCATGAGAGAATTTCTTGTGGAGATGTCTCCATAGTATGAGCAAGAGAGACTCCTCTCCCTAAACGAACTGAACAAGGTTATTACAGAAGTGGTAAACAGACTGAACAACAAGGGTTGTCTTTTTACATTGTCAGTGGGAGAAGGGAGATAGGTGGGGGAAGGAGAAATGTTCTGAAGGTGTGGTCTGATTTTTTTTTTCTTTCTTTTAGGTCTGTTAATAAACTTCTTTATATTCTTTTAAGTTTTGTGCCTGCTTTACTTTTCTCCTAATTCTTACCTCACAGAAGGTAAATAAGTAAGTAATGAGTATTTTGGACCAAACCACTACAACAGTATTTCTAATTATCTCTAAAAAAGTCATAATCATTCCACAGAAGCTTCCTTTACAATGCAAAATCTAAACCTAAAATAGTGCCACACAAGAATTTGTATCTCTAGATGCATATATTTTAAAGCAGGTACCAAAATAAATAATGTGTTGCATCCCCAAACAATACATTGACTTTAATTTGTGTTTTTCAATAGTTAAAATAATAGTTAAGTAAATAGAACAGTACTGGAAATATTTAAGCTAGAGAAGAACAAGAAAACGAAATACTTATATAAAAAATAGTGCGTTCATTCTTTAAACAAACCTAAAAAGGGG